>NW_025110880.1:0-600000 GCF_015476425.1 Leptopilina heterotoma | reverse complement strand
GAAACGATTTTGACTCGTCTGACATCAGGTTGAACACTGTCCACCGTGGCAGAACGAGATTGTATGAGACGCGCCGAGTCGAGCACATGGCGAGTGTGTGTAAATTTTGAGGTTAAAACCTAGTGTGTTGAGATACTCATAATTTCGAACAATTTTGAGTTATCGAAGTGTATGATACAACCTAAGAGGACTGTGTCAACCAGCGTTCAAATTATTGTTAACATCAGGTCCAGCGTTTGTAACGATAAAACAATACCATTTAGTGAGTTAATTATAATAAATTGAATATTGTTCTTAATTTGCTTGTCTCAGTTAAATCACCCCCCCCCCCCCCTTCCCTTTGTTCAAATAGAGTCTCAAGATAAATTTATTAGTGTAATTATAAAGAATATTCTTTTATTATTTTAAGTAAAAATAAATAAAATAATTGGCGCTCAACTGAGCATTGATTTTGTCAAAAAAATTTGAGCTGAATAATTACTGTTTAACAATTTGAAGGTGACCACAATTTAAGCGTCTTATTGTACTTGGCAGTAAAAGGAGTTTGCTGGTTGAACTAATAATTCTGTCAAGAAAATACGGACGAAGAGAGCCATTAAATTAAGTCAAAATTCTGCAGCAAAAAACATGTCAAGCAACATAAAAAGGTACATTATTAACAAGAAATACTAAACTGTGTAATAAAGATTAGTACAAAAAAAATTTCCAAAAAACTTGAAAAAAAAAAAAAAAAAAAAAAAAAAAAAATTTGACCGAACATAATTTCTACATGTAAATCCAAAAAAATGGGCAGAATTGGGTAATTAGGGACAAAGTTAGAGCATTTTAAAGTTGGCGAAAACCCCTCAAAAACCACAAATTTTTCAGACTATTTTTGTCACGTTTTACAAAAAAAAGTCGAAAAAAATATTTTTTTTTTATTCGCACAAAGAGGGTTCTTTGCAGAAAGTCCTAACGAGTCAGAAAAACGTAGGCTGAGTCAAAACAGATGATTAGAAAAAAAGTTATAGCAATTTAAAAATGGCGAAGTGTCAAAAAAACGCTCCAAAACAACCGAAAATTTAAGGGTTGAAAAAACGCCAATTTTTGGCATGTTTTACAAAAAAACTCCTTAAAAAATGTGTTTACAGAATTTTCCCCAAAAGAAATTTTTTTCAGAAACTCCTAACGAGTCAGAAAAATGTAGGCTCAGCCGAATCGGATAATTAGAAAAAAAGTTATAGCAATTTAAAGATGGGTATACGTTAAGTGCATTTTTGCATTTCAAAAATGGCCTGATCAAGGACCCATTTCTGGGCAATTTTGACAGTTATGACGTCATTTTTCGAAATTTTTCCGAAATTTTTTTTTTTTTACCTAAATGATATTTTTTAAAATCCTTTGAACTGGAGCATCTCTGGGACTCACCAGAAGTGATTTTAGAATAAAAAAAAAGTTTTGAAAAATTTTTTTCAAAGTTGATAAAAATTAAGAAAAAAATTTTTTTTCACGTTGCCGAAAAAAATTTGGCTTTCTAAACAAATCAGAAGTATGTAGGAAAAAAATGAGCCGAATGTGGTAATTAGGGACAAAGTAAGAGCAAAAATTCCAAAAAATTTATTAAAAAGAAAAAATATGTGTGCAAATTTAGCAAGAAAAAAAATGCAAAAAATTTTTTCTTCATGACGCCCTTATAGTTCTAAGTTTATATACTCTTCTGGAGTGTAAATCCAAAAAATTGGGCAGAATTGGATAATTAGGGAGAAAGTTAGAGCAATTTAAATTTTGACTATTGAAAAAACACCGATTTTTAAAAAGGTTTTTTGCAAAAAAAAGGAATAAAAATTTGTTTTACAGAATTCGCACAAAGAGGGTTCATTGCAGAAAGTCCTCACGAGCCTGGCGAACCAAGTCTGAGTCAAAACGGATAATTAGGGACAAAGTTAGAGCATTTTAAAGTTGGCGAAAACCCCTCAAAAACCACAAATTTTTCAGACTATTTTTGTCACGTTTTACAAAAAAAAGTCGAAAAAAATATTTTTTTTTTATTCGCACAAAGAGGGTTCTTTGCAGAAAGTCCTAACGAGTCAGAAAAACGTAGGCTGAGTCAAAACAGATGATTAGAAAAAAAGTTATAGCAATTTAAAAATGGCGAAGTGTCAAAAAAACGCTCCAAAACAACCGAAAATTTAAGGGTTGAAAAAACGCCAATTTTTGGCATGTTTTACAAAAAAACTCCTTAAAAAATGTGTTTACAGAATTTTCCCCAAAAGAAATTTTTTTCAGAAACTCCTAACGAGTCAGAAAAATGTAGGCTCAGCCGAATCGGATAATTAGAAAAAAAGTTATAGCAATTTAAAGATGGGTATACGTTAAGTGCATTTTTGCATTTCAAAAATGGCCTGATCAAGGACCCATTTCTGGGCAATTTTGACAGTTATGACGTCATTTTTCGAAATTTTTCCGAAATTTTTTTTTTTTTACCTAAATGATATTTTTTAAAATCCTTTGAACTGGAGCATCTCTGGGACTCACCAGAAGTGATTTTAGAATAAAAAAAAAGTTTTGAAAAATTTTTTTCAAAGTTGATAAAAATTAAGAAAAAAATTTTTTTTCACGTTGCCGAAAAAAATTTGGCTTTCTAAACAAATCAGAAGTATGTAGGAAAAAAATGAGCCGAATGTGGTAATTAGGGACAAAGTAAGAGCAAAAATTCCAAAAAATTTATTAAAAAGAAAAAATATGTGTGCAAATTTAGCAAGAAAAAAAATGCAAAAAATTTTTTCTTCATGACGCCCTTATAGTTCTAAGTTTATATACTCTTCTGGAGTGTAAATCCAAAAAATTGGGCAGAATTGGATAATTAGGGAGAAAGTTAGAGCAATTTAAATTTTGACTATTGAAAAAAACACCGATTTTTAAAAAGGTTTTTTGCAAAAAAAAGGAATAAAAATTTGTTTTACAGAATTCGCACAAAGAGGGTTCATTGCAGAAAGTCCTCACGAGCCTGGCGAACCAAGTCTGAGTCAAAACGGATAATTAGGGACAAAGTTAGAGCATTTTAAAGTTGGCGAAAACCCCTCAAAAACCACAAATTTTTCAGACTATTTTTGTCACGTTTTACAAAAAAAAGTCGAAAAAAATATTTTTTTTTATTCGCACAAAGAGGGTTCTTTGCAGAAAGTCCTAACGAGTCAGAAAAACGTAGGCTGAGTCAAAACAGATGATTAGAAAAAAAGTTATAGCAATTTAAAAATGGCGAAGTGTCAAAAAAACGCTCCAAAACAACCGAAAATTTAAGGGTTGAAAAAACGCCAATTTTTGGCATGTTTTACAAAAAAACTCCTTAAAAAATGTGTTTACAGAATTTTCCCCAAAAGAAATTTTTTTCAGAAACTCCTAACGAGTCAGAAAAATGTAGGCTCAGCCGAATCGGATAATTAGAAAAAAAGTTATAGCAATTTAAAGATGGGTATACGTTAAGTGCATTTTTGCATTTCAAAAATGGCCTGATCAAGGACCCATTTCTGGGCAATTTTGACAGTTATGACGTCATTTTTCGAAATTTTTCCGAAATTTTTTTTTTTTTACCTAAATGATATTTTTTAAAATCCTTTGAACTGGAGCATCTCTGGGACTCACCAGAAGTGATTTTAGAATAAAAAAAAAGTTTTGAAAAATTTTTTTCAAAGTTGATAAAAATTAAGAAAAAAATTTTTTTTCACGTTGCCGAAAAAAATTTGGCTTTCTAAACAAATCAGAAGTATGTAGGAAAAAAATGAGCCGAATGTGGTAATTAGGGACAAAGTAAGAGCAAAAATTCCAAAAAATTTATTAAAAAGAAAAAATATGTGTGCAAATTTAGCAAGAAAAAAAATGCAAAAAATTTTTTCTTCATGACGCCCTTATAGTTCTAAGTTTATATACTCTTCTGGAGTGTAAATCCAAAAAATTGGGCAGAATTGGATAATTAGGGAGAAAGTTAGAGCAATTTAAATTTTGACTATTGAAAAAAACACCGATTTTTAAAAAGGTTTTTTGCAAAAAAAAGGAATAAAAATTTGTTTTACAGAATTCGCACAAAGAGGGTTCATTGCAGAAAGTCCTCACGAGCCTGGCGAACCAAGTCTGAGTCAAAACGGATAATTAGGGACAAAGTTAGAGCATTTTAAAGTTGGCGAAAACCCCTCAAAAACCACAAATTTTTCAGACTATTTTTGTCACGTTTTACAAAAAAAAGTCGAAAAAAATATTTTTTTTTTATTCGCACAAAGAGGGTTCTTTGCAGAAAGTCCTAACGAGTCAGAAAAACGTAGGCTGAGTCAAAACAGATGATTAGAAAAAAAGTTATAGCAATTTAAAAATGGCGAAGTGTCAAAAAAACGCTCCAAAACAACCGAAAATTTAAGGGTTGAAAAAACGCCAATTTTTGGCATGTTTTACAAAAAAACTCCTTAAAAAATGTGTTTACAGAATTTTCCCCAAAAGAAATTTTTTTCAGAAACTCCTAACGAGTCAGAAAAATGTAGGCTCAGCCGAATCGGATAATTAGAAAAAAAGTTATAGCAATTTAAAGATGGGTATACGTTAAGTGCATTTTTGCATTTCAAAAATGGCCTGATCAAGGACCCATTTCTGGGCAATTTTGACAGTTATGACGTCATTTTTCGAAATTTTTCCGAAATTTTTTTTTTTTTACCTAAATGATATTTTTTAAAATCCTTTGAACTGGAGCATCTCTGGGACTCACCAGAAGTGATTTTAGAATAAAAAAAAAGTTTTGAAAAATTTTTTTCAAAGTTGATAAAAATTAAGAAAAAAATTTTTTTTCACGTTGCCGAAAAAAATTTGGCTTTCTAAACAAATCAGAAGTATGTAGGAAAAAAATGAGCCGAATGTGGTAATTAGGGACAAAGTAAGAGCAAAAATTCCAAAAAATTTATTAAAAAGAAAAAATATGTGTGCAAATTTAGCAAGAAAAAAAATGCAAAAAATTTTTTCTTCATGACGCCCTTATAGTTCTAAGTTTATATACTCTTCTGGAGTGTAAATCCAAAAAATTGGGCAGAATTGGATAATTAGGGAGAAAGTTAGAGCAATTTAAATTTTGACTATTGAAAAAAACACCGATTTTTAAAAAGGTTTTTTGCAAAAAAAAGGAATAAAAATTTGTTTTACAGAATTCGCACAAAGAGGGTTCATTGCAGAAAGTCCTCACGAGCCTGGCGAACCAAGTCTGAGTCAAAACGGATAATTAGGGACAAAGTTAGAGCATTTTAAAGTTGGCGAAAACCCCTCAAAAACCACAAATTTTTCAGACTATTTTTGTCACGTTTTACAAAAAAAAGTCGAAAAAAATATTTTTTTTTATTCGCACAAAGAGGGTTCTTTGCAGAAAGTCCTAACGAGTCAGAAAAACGTAGGCTGAGTCAAAACAGATGATTAGAAAAAAAGTTATAGCAATTTAAAAATGGCGAAGTGTCAAAAAAACGCTCCAAAACAACCGAAAATTTAAGGGTTGAAAAAACGCCAATTTTTGGCATGTTTTACAAAAAAACTCCTTAAAAAATGTGTTTACAGAATTTTCCCCAAAAGAAATTTTTTTCAGAAACTCCTAACGAGTCAGAAAAATGTAGGCTCAGCCGAATCGGATAATTAGAAAAAAAGTTATAGCAATTTAAAGATGGGTATACGTTAAGTGCATTTTTGCATTTCAAAAATGGCCTGATCAAGGACCCATTTCTGGGCAATTTTGACAGTTATGACGTCATTTTTCGAAATTTTTCCGAAATTTTTTTTTTTTTACCTAAATGATATTTTTTAAAATCCTTTGAACTGGAGCATCTCTGGGACTCACCAGAAGTGATTTTAGAATAAAAAAAAAGTTTTGAAAAATTTTTTTCAAAGTTGATAAAAATTAAGAAAAAAATTTTTTTTCACGTTGCCGAAAAAAATTTGGCTTTCTAAACAAATCAGAAGTATGTAGGAAAAAAATGAGCCGAATGTGGTAATTAGGGACAAAGTAAGAGCAAAAATTCCAAAAAATTTATTAAAAAGAAAAAATATGTGTGCAAATTTAGCAAGAAAAAAAATGCAAAAAATTTTTTCTTCATGACGCCCTTATAGTTCTAAGTTTATATACTCTTCTGGAGTGTAAATCCAAAAAATTGGGCAGAATTGGATAATTAGGGAGAAAGTTAGAGCAATTTAAATTTTGACTATTGAAAAAACACCGATTTTTAAAAAGGTTTTTTGCAAAAAAAAGGAATAAAAATTTGTTTTACAGAATTCGCACAAAGAGGGTTCATTGCAGAAAGTCCTCACGAGCCTGGCGAACCAAGTCTGAGTCAAAACGGATAATTAGGGACAAAGTTAGAGCATTTTAAAGTTGGCGAAAACCCCTCAAAAACCACAAATTTTTCAGACTATTTTTGTCACGTTTTACAAAAAAAAGTCGAAAAAAATATTTTTTTTTATTCGCACAAAGAGGGTTCTTTGCAGAAAGTCCTAACGAGTCAGAAAAACGTAGGCTGAGTCAAAACAGATGATTAGAAAAAAAGTTATAGCAATTTAAAAATGGCGAAGTGTCAAAAAAACGCTCCAAAACAACCGAAAATTTAAGGGTTGAAAAAACGCCAATTTTTGGCATGTTTTACAAAAAAACTCCTTAAAAAATGTGTTTACAGAATTTTCCCCAAAAGAAATTTTTTTCAGAAACTCCTAACGAGTCAGAAAAATGTAGGCTCAGCCGAATCGGATAATTAGAAAAAAAGTTATAGCAATTTAAAGATGGGTATACGTTAAGTGCATTTTTGCATTTCAAAAATGGCCTGATCAAGGACCCATTTCTGGGCAATTTTGACAGTTATGACGTCATTTTTCGAAATTTTTCCGAAATTTTTTTTTTTTTACCTAAATGATATTTTTTAAAATCCTTTGAACTGGAGCATCTCTGGGACTCACCAGAAGTGATTTTAGAATAAAAAAAAAGTTTTGAAAAATTTTTTTCAAAGTTGATAAAAATTAAGAAAAAAATTTTTTTTCACGTTGCCGAAAAAAATTTGGCTTTCTAAACAAATCAGAAGTATGTAGGAAAAAAATGAGCCGAATGTGGTAATTAGGGACAAAGTAAGAGCAAAAATTCCAAAAAATTTATTAAAAAGAAAAAATATGTGTGCAAATTTAGCAAGAAAAAAAATGCAAAAAATTTTTTCTTCATGACGCCCTTATAGTTCTAAGTTTATATACTCTTCTGGAGTGTAAATCCAAAAAATTGGGCAGAATTGGATAATTAGGGAGAAAGTTAGAGCAATTTAAATTTTGACTATTGAAAAAAACACCGATTTTTAAAAAGGTTTTTTGCAAAAAAAAGGAATAAAAATTTGTTTTACAGAATTCGCACAAAGAGGGTTCATTGCAGAAAGTCCTCACGAGCCTGGCGAACCAAGTCTGAGTCAAAACGGATAATTAGGGACAAAGTTAGAGCATTTTAAAGTTGGCGAAAACCCCTCAAAAACCACAAATTTTTCAGACTATTTTTGTCACGTTTTACAAAAAAAAGTCGAAAAAAATATTTTTTTTTTATTCGCACAAAGAGGGTTCTTTGCAGAAAGTCCTAACGAGTCAGAAAAACGTAGGCTGAGTCAAAACAGATGATTAGAAAAAAAGTTATAGCAATTTAAAAATGGCGAAGTGTCAAAAAAACGCTCCAAAACAACCGAAAATTTAAGGGTTGAAAAAACGCCAATTTTTGGCATGTTTTACAAAAAAACTCCTTAAAAAATGTGTTTACAGAATTTTCCCCAAAAGAAATTTTTTTCAGAAACTCCTAACGAGTCAGAAAAATGTAGGCTCAGCCGAATCGGATAATTAGAAAAAAAGTTATAGCAATTTAAAGATGGGTATACGTTAAGTGCATTTTTGCATTTCAAAAATGGCCTGATCAAGGACCCATTTCTGGGCAATTTTGACAGTTATGACGTCATTTTTCGAAATTTTTCCGAAATTTTTTTTTTTTTACCTAAATGATATTTTTTAAAATCCTTTGAACTGGAGCATCTCTGGGACTCACCAGAAGTGATTTTAGAATAAAAAAAAAGTTTTGAAAAATTTTTTTCAAAGTTGATAAAAATTAAGAAAAAAATTTTTTTTCACGTTGCCGAAAAAAATTTGGCTTTCTAAACAAATCAGAAGTATGTAGGAAAAAAATGAGCCGAATGTGGTAATTAGGGACAAAGTAAGAGCAAAAATTCCAAAAAATTTATTAAAAAGAAAAAATATGTGTGCAAATTTAGCAAGAAAAAAAATGCAAAAAATTTTTTCTTCATGACGCCCTTATAGTTCTAAGTTTATATACTCTTCTGGAGTGTAAATCCAAAAAATTGGGCAGAATTGGATAATTAGGGAGAAAGTTAGAGCAATTTAAATTTTGACTATTGAAAAAACACCGATTTTTAAAAAGGTTTTTTGCAAAAAAAAGGAATAAAAATTTGTTTTACAGAATTCGCACAAAGAGGGTTCATTGCAGAAAGTCCTCACGAGCCTGGCGAACCAAGTCTGAGTCAAAACGGATAATTAGGGACAAAGTTAGAGCATTTTAAAGTTGGCGAAAACCCCTCAAAAACCACAAATTTTTCAGACTATTTTTGTCACGTTTTACAAAAAAAAGTCGAAAAAAATATTTTTTTTTTATTCGCACAAAGAGGGTTCTTTGCAGAAAGTCCTAACGAGTCAGAAAAACGTAGGCTGAGTCAAAACAGATGATTAGAAAAAAAGTTATAGCAATTTAAAAATGGCGAAGTGTCAAAAAAACGCTCCAAAACAACCGAAAATTTAAGGGTTGAAAAAACGCCAATTTTTGGCATGTTTTACAAAAAAACTCCTTAAAAAATGTGTTTACAGAATTTTCCCCAAAAGAAATTTTTTTCAGAAACTCCTAACGAGTCAGAAAAATGTAGGCTCAGCCGAATCGGATAATTAGAAAAAAAGTTATAGCAATTTAAAGATGGGTATACGTTAAGTGCATTTTTGCATTTCAAAAATGGCCTGATCAAGGACCCATTTCTGGGCAATTTTGACAGTTATGACGTCATTTTTCGAAATTTTTCCGAAATTTTTTTTTTTTTACCTAAATGATATTTTTTAAAATCCTTTGAACTGGAGCATCTCTGGGACTCACCAGAAGTGATTTTAGAATAAAAAAAAAGTTTTGAAAAATTTTTTTCAAAGTTGATAAAAATTAAGAAAAAAATTTTTTTTCACGTTGCCGAAAAAAATTTGGCTTTCTAAACAAATCAGAAGTATGTAGGAAAAAAATGAGCCGAATGTGGTAATTAGGGACAAAGTAAGAGCAAAAATTCCAAAAAATTTATTAAAAAGAAAAAATATGTGTGCAAATTTAGCAAGAAAAAAAATGCAAAAAATTTTTTCTTCATGACGCCCTTATAGTTCTAAGTTTATATACTCTTCTGGAGTGTAAATCCAAAAAATTGGGCAGAATTGGATAATTAGGGAGAAAGTTAGAGCAATTTAAATTTTGACTATTGAAAAAAACACCGATTTTTAAAAAGGTTTTTTGCAAAAAAAAGGAATAAAAATTTGTTTTACAGAATTCGCACAAAGAGGGTTCATTGCAGAAAGTCCTCACGAGCCTGGCGAACCAAGTCTGAGTCAAAACGGATAATTAGGGACAAAGTTAGAGCATTTTAAAGTTGGCGAAAACCCCTCAAAAACCACAAATTTTTCAGACTATTTTTGTCACGTTTTACAAAAAAAAGTCGAAAAAAATATTTTTTTTTTATTCGCACAAAGAGGGTTCTTTGCAGAAAGTCCTAACGAGTCAGAAAAACGTAGGCTGAGTCAAAACAGATGATTAGAAAAAAAGTTATAGCAATTTAAAAATGGCGAAGTGTCAAAAAAACGCTCCAAAACAACCGAAAATTTAAGGGTTGAAAAAACGCCAATTTTTGGCATGTTTTACAAAAAAACTCCTTAAAAAATGTGTTTACAGAATTTTCCCCAAAAGAAATTTTTTTCAGAAACTCCTAACGAGTCAGAAAAATGTAGGCTCAGCCGAATCGGATAATTAGAAAAAAAGTTATAGCAATTTAAAGATGGGTATACGTTAAGTGCATTTTTGCATTTCAAAAATGGCCTGATCAAGGACCCATTTCTGGGCAATTTTGACAGTTATGACGTCATTTTTCGAAATTTTTCCGAAATTTTTTTTTTTTTACCTAAATGATATTTTTTAAAATCCTTTGAACTGGAGCATCTCTGGGACTCACCAGAAGTGATTTTAGAATAAAAAAAAAGTTTTGAAAAATTTTTTTCAAAGTTGATAAAAATTAAGAAAAAAATTTTTTTTCACGTTGCCGAAAAAAATTTGGCTTTCTAAACAAATCAGAAGTATGTAGGAAAAAAATGAGCCGAATGTGGTAATTAGGGACAAAGTAAGAGCAAAAATTCCAAAAAATTTATTAAAAAGAAAAAATATGTGTGCAAATTTAGCAAGAAAAAAAATGCAAAAAATTTTTTCTTCATGACGCCCTTATAGTTCTAAGTTTATATACTCTTCTGGAGTGTAAATCCAAAAAATTGGGCAGAATTGGATAATTAGGGAGAAAGTTAGAGCAATTTAAATTTTGACTATTGAAAAAAACACCGATTTTTAAAAAGGTTTTTTGCAAAAAAAAGGAATAAAAATTTGTTTTACAGAATTCGCACAAAGAGGGTTCATTGCAGAAAGTCCTCACGAGCCTGGCGAACCAAGTCTGAGTCAAAACGGATAATTAGGGACAAAGTTAGAGCATTTTAAAGTTGGCGAAAACCCCTCAAAAACCACAAATTTTTCAGACTATTTTTGTCACGTTTTACAAAAAAAAGTCGAAAAAAATATTTTTTTTTTATTCGCACAAAGAGGGTTCTTTGCAGAAAGTCCTAACGAGTCAGAAAAACGTAGGCTGAGTCAAAACAGATGATTAGAAAAAAAGTTATAGCAATTTAAAAATGGCGAAGTGTCAAAAAAACGCTCCAAAACAACCGAAAATTTAAGGGTTGAAAAAACGCCAATTTTTGGCATGTTTTACAAAAAAACTCCTTAAAAAATGTGTTTACAGAATTTTCCCCAAAAGAAATTTTTTTCAGAAACTCCTAACGAGTCAGAAAAATGTAGGCTCAGCCGAATCGGATAATTAGAAAAAAAGTTATAGCAATTTAAAGATGGGTATACGTTAAGTGCATTTTTGCATTTCAAAAATGGCCTGATCAAGGACCCATTTCTGGGCAATTTTGACAGTTATGACGTCATTTTTCGAAATTTTTCCGAAATTTTTTTTTTTTTACCTAAATGATATTTTTTAAAATCCTTTGAACTGGAGCATCTCTGGGACTCACCAGAAGTGATTTTAGAATAAAAAAAAAGTTTTGAAAAATTTTTTTCAAAGTTGATAAAAATTAAGAAAAAAATTTTTTTTCACGTTGCCGAAAAAAATTTGGCTTTCTAAACAAATCAGAAGTATGTAGGAAAAAAATGAGCCGAATGTGGTAATTAGGGACAAAGTAAGAGCAAAAATTCCAAAAAATTTATTAAAAAGAAAAAATATGTGTGCAAATTTAGCAAGAAAAAAAATGCAAAAAATTTTTTCTTCATGACGCCCTTATAGTTCTAAGTTTATATACTCTTCTGGAGTGTAAATCCAAAAAATTGGGCAGAATTGGATAATTAGGGAGAAAGTTAGAGCAATTTAAATTTTGACTATTGAAAAAAACACCGATTTTTAAAAAGGTTTTTTGCAAAAAAAAGGAATAAAAATTTGTTTTACAGAATTCGCACAAAGAGGGTTCATTGCAGAAAGTCCTCACGAGCCTGGCGAACCAAGTCTGAGTCAAAACGGATAATTAGGGACAAAGTTAGAGCATTTTAAAGTTGGCGAAAACCCCTCAAAAACCACAAATTTTTCAGACTATTTTTGTCACGTTTTACAAAAAAAAGTCGAAAAAAATATTTTTTTTTTATTCGCACAAAGAGGGTTCTTTGCAGAAAGTCCTAACGAGTCAGAAAAACGTAGGCTGAGTCAAAACAGATGATTAGAAAAAAAGTTATAGCAATTTAAAAATGGCGAAGTGTCAAAAAAACGCTCCAAAACAACCGAAAATTTAAGGGTTGAAAAAACGCCAATTTTTGGCATGTTTTACAAAAAAACTCCTTAAAAAATGTGTTTACAGAATTTTCCCCAAAAGAAATTTTTTTCAGAAACTCCTAACGAGTCAGAAAAATGTAGGCTCAGCCGAATCGGATAATTAGAAAAAAAGTTATAGCAATTTAAAGATGGGTATACGTTAAGTGCATTTTTGCATTTCAAAAATGGCCTGATCAAGGACCCATTTCTGGGCAATTTTGACAGTTATGACGTCATTTTTCGAAATTTTTCCGAAATTTTTTTTTTTTTACCTAAATGATATTTTTTAAAATCCTTTGAACTGGAGCATCTCTGGGACTCACCAGAAGTGATTTTAGAATAAAAAAAAAGTTTTGAAAAATTTTTTTCAAAGTTGATAAAAATTAAGAAAAAAATTTTTTTTCACGTTGCCGAAAAAAATTTGGCTTTCTAAACAAATCAGAAGTATGTAGGAAAAAAATGAGCCGAATGTGGTAATTAGGGACAAAGTAAGAGCAAAAATTCCAAAAAATTTATTAAAAAGAAAAAATATGTGTGCAAATTTAGCAAGAAAAAAAATGCAAAAAATTTTTTCTTCATGACGCCCTTATAGTTCTAAGTTTATATACTCTTCTGGAGTGTAAATCCAAAAAATTGGGCAGAATTGGATAATTAGGGAGAAAGTTAGAGCAATTTAAATTTTGACTATTGAAAAAAACACCGATTTTTAAAAAGGTTTTTTGCAAAAAAAAGGAATAAAAATTTGTTTTACAGAATTCGCACAAAGAGGGTTCATTGCAGAAAGTCCTCACGAGCCTGGCGAACCAAGTCTGAGTCAAAACGGATAATTAGGGACAAAGTTAGAGCATTTTAAAGTTGGCGAAAACCCCTCAAAAACCACAAATTTTTCAGACTATTTTTGTCACGTTTTACAAAAAAAAGTCGAAAAAAATATTTTTTTTTTATTCGCACAAAGAGGGTTCTTTGCAGAAAGTCCTAACGAGTCAGAAAAACGTAGGCTGAGTCAAAACAGATGATTAGAAAAAAAGTTATAGCAATTTAAAAATGGCGAAGTGTCAAAAAAACGCTCCAAAACAACCGAAAATTTAAGGGTTGAAAAAACGCCAATTTTTGGCATGTTTTACAAAAAAACTCCTTAAAAAATGTGTTTACAGAATTTTCCCCAAAAGAAATTTTTTTCAGAAACTCCTAACGAGTCAGAAAAATGTAGGCTCAGCCGAATCGGATAATTAGAAAAAAAGTTATAGCAATTTAAAGATGGGTATACGTTAAGTGCATTTTTGCATTTCAAAAATGGCCTGATCAAGGACCCATTTCTGGGCAATTTTGACAGTTATGACGTCATTTTTCGAAATTTTTCCGAAATTTTTTTTTTTTTTACCTAAATGATATTTTTTAAAATCCTTTGAACTGGAGCATCTCTGGGACTCACCAGAAGTGATTTTAGAATAAAAAAAAAGTTTTGAAAAATTTTTTTCAAAGTTGATAAAAATTAAGAAAAAAATTTTTTTTCACGTTGCCGAAAAAAATTTGGCTTTCTAAACAAATCAGAAGTATGTAGGAAAAAAATGAGCCGAATGTGGTAATTAGGGACAAAGTAAGAGCAAAAATTCCAAAAAATTTATTAAAAAGAAAAAATATGTGTGCAAATTTAGCAAGAAAAAAAATGCAAAAAATTTTTTCTTCATGACGCCCTTATAGTTCTAAGTTTATATACTCTTCTGGAGTGTAAATCCAAAAAATTGGGCAGAATTGGATAATTAGGGAGAAAGTTAGAGCAATTTAAATTTTGACTATTGAAAAAACACCGATTTTTAAAAAGGTTTTTTGCAAAAAAAAGGAATAAAAATTTGTTTTACAGAATTCGCACAAAGAGGGTTCATTGCAGAAAGTCCTCACGAGCCTGGCGAACCAAGTCTGAGTCAAAACGGATAATTAGGGACAAAGTTAGAGCATTTTAAAGTTGGCGAAAACCCCTCAAAAACCACAAATTTTTCAGACTATTTTTGTCACGTTTTACAAAAAAAAGTCGAAAAAAATATTTTTTTTTATTCGCACAAAGAGGGTTCTTTGCAGAAAGTCCTAACGAGTCAGAAAAACGTAGGCTGAGTCAAAACAGATGATTAGAAAAAAAGTTATAGCAATTTAAAAATGGCGAAGTGTCAAAAAAACGCTCCAAAACAACCGAAAATTTAAGGGTTGAAAAAACGCCAATTTTTGGCATGTTTTACAAAAAAACTCCTTAAAAAATGTGTTTACAGAATTTTCCCCAAAAGAAATTTTTTTCAGAAACTCCTAACGAGTCAGAAAAATGTAGGCTCAGCCGAATCGGATAATTAGAAAAAAAGTTATAGCAATTTAAAGATGGGTATACGTTAAGTGCATTTTTGCATTTCAAAAATGGCCTGATCAAGGACCCATTTCTGGGCAATTTTGACAGTTATGACGTCATTTTTCGAAATTTTTCCGAAATTTTTTTTTTTTTACCTAAATGATATTTTTTAAAATCCTTTGAACTGGAGCATCTCTGGGACTCACCAGAAGTGATTTTAGAATAAAAAAAAAGTTTTGAAAAATTTTTTTCAAAGTTGATAAAAATTAAGAAAAAAATTTTTTTTCACGTTGCCGAAAAAAATTTGGCTTTCTAAACAAATCAGAAGTATGTAGGAAAAAAATGAGCCGAATGTGGTAATTAGGGACAAAGTAAGAGCAAAAATTCCAAAAAATTTATTAAAAAGAAAAAATATGTGTGCAAATTTAGCAAGAAAAAAAATGCAAAAAATTTTTTCTTCATGACGCCCTTATAGTTCTAAGTTTATATACTCTTCTGGAGTGTAAATCCAAAAAATTGGGCAGAATTGGATAATTAGGGAGAAAGTTAGAGCAATTTAAATTTTGACTATTGAAAAAAACACCGA
This sequence comes from Leptopilina heterotoma, assembly GCF_015476425.1. Lineage (NCBI taxonomy): Eukaryota > Metazoa > Arthropoda > Insecta > Hymenoptera > Figitidae > Leptopilina > Leptopilina heterotoma. The sequence continues at coordinate 584,924 of NW_025110880.1, read as the reverse complement.
TTTTTAAAAAGGTTTTTTGCAAAAAAAAGGAATAAAAATTTGTTTTACAGAATTCGCACAAAGAGGGTTCATTGCAGAAAGTCCTCACGAGCCTGGCGAACCAAGTCTGAGTCAAAACGGATAATTAGGGACAAAGTTAGAGCATTTTAAAGTTGGCGAAAACCCCTCAAAAACCACAAATTTTTCAGACTATTTTTGTCACGTTTTACAAAAAAAAGTCGAAAAAAATATTTTTTTTTTATTCGCACAAAGAGGGTTCTTTGCAGAAAGTCCTAACGAGTCAGAAAAACGTAGGCTGAGTCAAAACAGATGATTAGAAAAAAAGTTATAGCAATTTAAAAATGGCGAAGTGTCAAAAAAACGCTCCAAAACAACCGAAAATTTAAGGGTTGAAAAAACGCCAATTTTTGGCATGTTTTACAAAAAAACTCCTTAAAAAATGTGTTTACAGAATTTTCCCCAAAAGAAATTTTTTTCAGAAACTCCTAACGAGTCAGAAAAATGTAGGCTCAGCCGAATCGGATAATTAGAAAAAAAGTTATAGCAATTTAAAGATGGGTATACGTTAAGTGCATTTTTGCATTTCAAAAATGGCCTGATCAAGGACCCATTTCTGGGCAATTTTGACAGTTATGACGTCATTTTTCGAAATTTTTCCGAAATTTTTTTTTTTTTACCTAAATGATATTTTTTAAAATCCTTTGAACTGGAGCATCTCTGGGACTCACCAGAAGTGATTTTAGAATAAAAAAAAAGTTTTGAAAAATTTTTTTCAAAGTTGATAAAAATTAAGAAAAAAATTTTTTTTCACGTTGCCGAAAAAAATTTGGCTTTCTAAACAAATCAGAAGTATGTAGGAAAAAAATGAGCCGAATGTGGTAATTAGGGACAAAGTAAGAGCAAAAATTCCAAAAAATTTATTAAAAAGAAAAAATATGTGTGCAAATTTAGCAAGAAAAAAAATGCAAAAAATTTTTTCTTCATGACGCCCTTATAGTTCTAAGTTTATATACTCTTCTGGAGTGTAAATCCAAAAAATTGGGCAGAATTGGATAATTAGGGAGAAAGTTAGAGCAATTTAAATTTTGACTATTGAAAAAAACACCGATTTTTAAAAAGGTTTTTTGCAAAAAAAAGGAATAAAAATTTGTTTTACAGAATTCGCACAAAGAGGGTTCATTGCAGAAAGTCCTCACGAGCCTGGCGAACCAAGTCTGAGTCAAAACGGATAATTAGGGACAAAGTTAGAGCATTTTAAAGTTGGCGAAAACCCCTCAAAAACCACAAATTTTTCAGACTATTTTTGTCACGTTTTACAAAAAAAAGTCGAAAAAAATATTTTTTTTTTATTCGCACAAAGAGGGTTCTTTGCAGAAAGTCCTAACGAGTCAGAAAAACGTAGGCTGAGTCAAAACAGATGATTAGAAAAAAAGTTATAGCAATTTAAAAATGGCGAAGTGTCAAAAAAACGCTCCAAAACAACCGAAAATTTAAGGGTTGAAAAAACGCCAATTTTTGGCATGTTTTACAAAAAAACTCCTTAAAAAATGTGTTTACAGAATTTTCCCCAAAAGAAATTTTTTTCAGAAACTCCTAACGAGTCAGAAAAATGTAGGCTCAGCCGAATCGGATAATTAGAAAAAAAGTTATAGCAATTTAAAGATGGGTATACGTTAAGTGCATTTTTGCATTTCAAAAATGGCCTGATCAAGGACCCATTTCTGGGCAATTTTGACAGTTATGACGTCATTTTTCGAAATTTTTCCGAAATTTTTTTTTTTTTACCTAAATGATATTTTTTAAAATCCTTTGAACTGGAGCATCTCTGGGACTCACCAGAAGTGATTTTAGAATAAAAAAAAAGTTTTGAAAAATTTTTTTCAAAGTTGATAAAAATTAAGAAAAAAATTTTTTTTCACGTTGCCGAAAAAAATTTGGCTTTCTAAACAAATCAGAAGTATGTAGGAAAAAAATGAGCCGAATGTGGTAATTAGGGACAAAGTAAGAGCAAAAATTCCAAAAAATTTATTAAAAAGAAAAAATATGTGTGCAAATTTAGCAAGAAAAAAAATGCAAAAAATTTTTTCTTCATGACGCCCTTATAGTTCTAAGTTTATATACTCTTCTGGAGTGTAAATCCAAAAAATTGGGCAGAATTGGATAATTAGGGAGAAAGTTAGAGCAATTTAAATTTTGACTATTGAAAAAAACACCGATTTTTAAAAAGGTTTTTTGCAAAAAAAAGGAATAAAAATTTGTTTTACAGAATTCGCACAAAGAGGGTTCATTGCAGAAAGTCCTCACGAGCCTGGCGAACCAAGTCTGAGTCAAAACGGATAATTAGGGACAAAGTTAGAGCATTTTAAAGTTGGCGAAAACCCCTCAAAAACCACAAATTTTTCAGACTATTTTTGTCACGTTTTACAAAAAAAAGTCGAAAAAAATATTTTTTTTTTATTCGCACAAAGAGGGTTCTTTGCAGAAAGTCCTAACGAGTCAGAAAAACGTAGGCTGAGTCAAAACAGATGATTAGAAAAAAAGTTATAGCAATTTAAAAATGGCGAAGTGTCAAAAAAACGCTCCAAAACAACCGAAAATTTAAGGGTTGAAAAAACGCCAATTTTTGGCATGTTTTACAAAAAAACTCCTTAAAAAATGTGTTTACAGAATTTTCCCCAAAAGAAATTTTTTTCAGAAACTCCTAACGAGTCAGAAAAATGTAGGCTCAGCCGAATCGGATAATTAGAAAAAAAGTTATAGCAATTTAAAGATGGGTATACGTTAAGTGCATTTTTGCATTTCAAAAATGGCCTGATCAAGGACCCATTTCTGGGCAATTTTGACAGTTATGACGTCATTTTTCGAAATTTTTCCGAAATTTTTTTTTTTTTACCTAAATGATATTTTTTAAAATCCTTTGAACTGGAGCATCTCTGGGACTCACCAGAAGTGATTTTAGAATAAAAAAAAAGTTTTGAAAAATTTTTTTCAAAGTTGATAAAAATTAAGAAAAAAATTTTTTTTCACGTTGCCGAAAAAAATTTGGCTTTCTAAACAAATCAGAAGTATGTAGGAAAAAAATGAGCCGAATGTGGTAATTAGGGACAAAGTAAGAGCAAAAATTCCAAAAAATTTATTAAAAAGAAAAAATATGTGTGCAAATTTAGCAAGAAAAAAAATGCAAAAAATTTTTTCTTCATGACGCCCTTATAGTTCTAAGTTTATATACTCTTCTGGAGTGTAAATCCAAAAAATTGGGCAGAATTGGATAATTAGGGAGAAAGTTAGAGCAATTTAAATTTTGACTATTGAAAAAACACCGATTTTTAAAAAGGTTTTTTGCAAAAAAAAGGAATAAAAATTTGTTTTACAGAATTCGCACAAAGAGGGTTCATTGCAGAAAGTCCTCACGAGCCTGGCGAACCAAGTCTGAGTCAAAACGGATAATTAGGGACAAAGTTAGAGCATTTTAAAGTTGGCGAAAACCCCTCAAAAACCACAAATTTTTCAGACTATTTTTGTCACGTTTTACAAAAAAAAGTCGAAAAAAATATTTTTTTTTTATTCGCACAAAGAGGGTTCTTTGCAGAAAGTCCTAACGAGTCAGAAAAACGTAGGCTGAGTCAAAACAGATGATTAGAAAAAAAGTTATAGCAATTTAAAAATGGCGAAGTGTCAAAAAAACGCTCCAAAACAACCGAAAATTTAAGGGTTGAAAAAACGCCAATTTTTGGCATGTTTTACAAAAAAACTCCTTAAAAAATGTGTTTACAGAATTTTCCCCAAAAGAAATTTTTTTCAGAAACTCCTAACGAGTCAGAAAAATGTAGGCTCAGCCGAATCGGATAATTAGAAAAAAAGTTATAGCAATTTAAAGATGGGTATACGTTAAGTGCATTTTTGCATTTCAAAAATGGCCTGATCAAGGACCCATTTCTGGGCAATTTTGACAGTTATGACGTCATTTTTCGAAATTTTTCCGAAATTTTTTTTTTTTTTACCTAAATGATATTTTTTAAAATCCTTTGAACTGGAGCATCTCTGGGACTCACCAGAAGTGATTTTAGAATAAAAAAAAAGTTTTGAAAAATTTTTTTCAAAGTTGATAAAAATTAAGAAAAAAATTTTTTTTCACGTTGCCGAAAAAAATTTGGCTTTCTAAACAAATCAGAAGTATGTAGGAAAAAAATGAGCCGAATGTGGTAATTAGGGACAAAGTAAGAGCAAAAATTCCAAAAAATTTATTAAAAAGAAAAAATATGTGTGCAAATTTAGCAAGAAAAAAAATGCAAAAAATTTTTTCTTCATGACTCCCTTATAGTTCTAAGTTTATATACTCTTCTGGAGTGTAAATCCAAAAAATTGGGCAGAATTGGATAATTAGGGAGAAAGTTAGAGCAATTTACTCGTTTAACGGGCGAATTTTAAGTAACAGAGAACTTCCAGTGAGAAAGTTGTACATTATGGTCCAAAAAAGTTTTTTGGGAAATCATAGGGTTAATAATTAATTAGTGTTGATATGGTGAATGTTTAAAGTTGCTAGGAGCCGAACGTGTTCCACGCGCCACTGGTCATAACCTATGAAACAACACTCCCGAGTGCCTATGGCGAGTGACGCGTGCTGTACGTTTGGTCGCTAGCATCTTTAAACATTCACCATTTCAAAACTAATTAATTATTAACCCTATGATTTTCCAGAAAACTTTTTTGGACCATAATGAACAACTTTCCCACTGGAAATTCTCTGTTACTCAAAATTCGCTCATTAAACGATAGACGTGAAGATTGTAATTCGTGATTTTTACATTAATAAAGAAAAAAATTAATAACAATTTTATTTATAAGGTAAAAGTCCCAATTATGGGACGCTGTTTAAGCTAAACTAAATTTCTTGGAATCAGGAGTGTTAATATGAATAATTAGGGTATAGATTGAAAGATTGATATGTTATGATTAATATTTAGACCCTAAAATGGTTATTTTTCATGAAATAAAAATAATATTAATTAAATTATGAAACTCTGCACTGCACTAATTATGGGACGATGATTTCTGTATGTACGGGTGTCCCATAATGAATGTTGCTATTATGAGACATTTATTTAATTCAATAAGTAATTAGAATTCTATTGACTTATCTTAATAATTTGAATATTAATTATAAAGAATAAAATACAATATACAAATTCTGGTTTAATAAATAATTATAAAACTAATTTTTCTGGTAGAAAATTAATGCGAAAAAACTGAAAATATTTGAGGTTATGTTTGCTGTATATAAACATTTCTTATTAATTTAAATGCTATACACAAATAATTATTTTTTTTGTAGGATAATGAAAAGGCCTAGATACGGTTATTTTATATGATGTTTATTTTATAATCCCGACTAGTTTCGAACCATATGGTTCCTCATCAGGGGATGAACAATTTTACAGAAAATTATCAATTATAAAACTATTATATAATTATAAAATTATAAACAAATATTTGGTTTACCAATGGGTTCTCCAATATCCTCAAGTGCAGCTAATATTGTCATGGAGGGTATTGAGGATAAAATTTTAAACAAAATCAAATATAAAATTATTTTTTATTTTCGATATATTGATGATATATTAATTTATGCACCTTCAAATAAGGTGGACGATATATTATGTAGATTCAATTCTATCGATAAACATTTAAAATTTACTTTAGAGTTATCTAACAATAATAAAATTAACTTTCTAGATCTTTCCCTTTCAATTGACAGTAATAATTTTATTGAAACAAATTGGTTTCGTAAATCTATATGGACGGGCAGATATATGAATTTCTATTCACACCACCCTCTAAGTTATAAAATAGGTATTATATACACTTTAGTTGATAGGGCTATTAAATTGTCAGATCAACAATTTCATCTTGAAAATCTTAACATTGTTAAAAAAACATTGCTACTTAATGGATACCCAATAGATCTGTTAAATAGAAAGATTTCACAGAGGTATAATGCTCTTACCAATAACTTACATAGAAAAATAAATAACAACAATTTTCCAATTGAAAAAATGATAAGTATACCTTATATTCAAAATTTTGATGAAATACTTTTTAATATATTTAAACAACATAAATTTAAATTAGTTTTCACTAACTCTAATAATTTAAAAAATTGTATTTTTCCAAAATTTAAAGATCAAACAGAGAAATTTCAGAGAGTTGGATGTGTATATAAAATTCAATGCAAAGATTGTGATAGTTGTTATATCGGAGAAACCTTAAGACATCTTAAAACTAGAATAAAAGAACATAAACGATATGTCACTCACAACCAAAATATTAATGCTTTAACTAATCATACTTTTGATAATAAACATTCTTTTGATTTTGACAATACAAATATTTTACAAATTGAAATAAATAACTGGAAAAGAAAAAATTTGGAAATGTTCTATATAAAAAATAATACTAATAGTATTAATTATAGAACAGATAAAATATAAAATAAAAAAAAAAAAAAAAAAAAAAAAAAAAAAAAAATAAAAAGTTTAATAACATAGAAATCTACTTTACCTATCATACCTGGACCCTAATACACAACCCAACCTCTCTGTCATAACTCTCTGTTCATAGAAGTGTTTCTACAAAATTTATAAAATTAATTAAATTGTTTTATATAAAATGTTTTTTTTTTAAATTTTTTTTACAATAAAAAAATTTTTTTTCCTTTTCTATACTTGTAATGTTCTTCTAAAGGGTAAGAAACTTTTTCATTTTTTTTTTCTCACAAATTAAAACATAACCTCATAAAATCTTTTTAAATTAAAATTAAAACAATTTTAATTATTTTTTTCAGATATTTTAATCCTTTTTGAAATCTTTTTATGATGTGTCCAATATTTGGATAATTTTCTGTAAAATTGTTCATCCCCTGATGAGGAACCATATGGTTCGAAACTAGTCGGGATTATAAAATAAACATCATATAAAATAACCGTATCTAGGCCTTTTCATTATCCTACAAAATATATAATACGGTCAAACAAACAAAAACTACTACAAATAATTATTCTTTTAACGTGTAAAATTTTTTGAAATAAGTAGAAATTTCTTATGGCCAATTTTAATTGCATTTATTTTATTTTTTGTAATACTGTCTCATAATAGGGACAAAATTATAACTTGTCCCATAATTGGGACCTTTACCTTAAAGAAAAGAACTTTTTTCTTTTTTATCATTCGTAAAATACCTTAAGACCCATTTTCTTTTTTGTTTCATTGAAAAATTTTTAAAATTGGCTGAAATATCGCGAGTTGAAGTGAAAAATGTCATTAAATTTACAGTTTAAGAAGAAACAGTTTTTCCAAAATATTTCGAAAACGTTAATAGATACAAAAAAATTGCATAAGAAAAAAATATGCGCAATGAAATTTCCTATAAGGATGTGTATTTAAAATAGTTAAATTCAGAAGTTGAATTTTGAGTGTCCAGGGGACTTAGATTTCGGCCGAGAAAAAACTACGTGACCTTCTATGATCTATATTCACTACCCTAATATGAACTAAGAATGATGTTCGCTAGCTTGACACTCAACATTTTTATAATGTTTATTTGTGGCACTTATATGTGTAATTTAATTAGGGGTGGGTTTTGGGGTGTGAGCGCCGGTTCTAACCTGGTGGGATTAGTTGCTTATAATTTTAGAAAATTTTTAGCGTTTTTAGTTTTCCAATATTCGCACAAGTTCACTTTATTTGTGGCACTTATATGTGTAATTTAATTAGGGGTGGGTTTTGGGGTGTGAGCGCCGGTTCTAACCTGGTGGGATTAGTTGCTTATAATTTTAGAAAATTTTTAGCGTTTTTAGTTTTCCAATATTCGCACAAGTTCACTTTATTTGTGGCACTTATATGTGTAATTTAATTAGGGGTGGGTTTTGGGGGTGTGAGCGCCGGTTCTAACCTGGTGGGATTAGTTGCTTATAATTTTAGAAAATTTTTAGCGTTTTTAGTTTTCCAATATTCGCACAAGTTCACTTTATTTGTGGCACTTATATGTGTAATTTAATTAGGGGTGGGTTTTGGGGGTGTGAGCGCCGGTTCTAACCTGTTGGGATTAGTTGCTTATAATTTTAGAAAATTTTTAGCGTTTTTAGTTTTCCAATATCTGAACAAGTTCTCTTGATTTGGATAATTCTTATTATTACCTATAAATGTGGTATTTACATAGGGGTTGTTTTGCACCCCGAATATTAAAATTTTTGTAATTTTTTGATTGATATTTGTTTTATTTACTATTCTGAATAAGATTATTGAAAAAAGTTCCTTATATTTAAAAAAAAAAATTTCGTTCAAATGAACGTTCGGAACTTTAGGGTCCTGAATTTATTTAAATTCAGGCCTTATAAATTCGATTAATAATCCTTTTTTTGTATTTGTTTAAATTTCCAATTAAAAAAAAAAATTAAGGAAAAAGTTAAGTAAAAAGTTAAGGAAAAAATTCAGGGGAAAGTTGAGGAAAAAGTTAATGAAAAAATGGATGAATTTTTGAAATTATTTACAATTTAGTGATTCATTAAAAATGTATTAAAAGTTTTCATAGAATTAGTAGTAAAAGTTAATTGTACTTAGATAAATATTCCAGTCATTTTAAAAATAACTTATCATTTTATGAAAGTTAATAATTAGTATCGAAGTATCAATGGCACCTAAAAGTCATTTTCAGACCGATTGCAAAATTTTTGTTAATTTCTTTACCAGTAGAAAATGAAATTTTGCATACAGTCAAGAAATTTCTAAAAATGTATTTACTTATATTCGAAAAATAAGTTTTATAAAAATACAGAGAAAATTTTTAAAATGTCAATGATATTTGACCAAATGATTTCTTTAACCTTCTACTAAATAATTTATACTTTTTAAAAACTATAAATTTATTTATTACCTTTCGTTTATATTTAAGTTCTTGTTGCTTAAGTTTCACTTTATAAATTATTTCTATTTTTTAACGAAGTTACAATGTAAAGTGGAAAGGTTTCTTTTTATATTATTTTAAAATACAAAAGAAAGGAAAGGAATAAAATAAATGAAGGAAGTAAGTAAGAGGAACGTAAAGTAAATGAAGGAAACTGCAAAATAAGAGTAAATGTAGAAGAAGAAAAAACTCGTGTGTGTGAAGTATAATAGTGAGAGAGGAAAAAAAATATATATAAAAATAAATAAAAATATAAATTTCTTATCGAAAAATGTATAAATTTCCTCCTAAGAACAATTCTAATAAAATAAAAAAATATATAATAAAATTTAAATATAAAAGAAATGAGATAATTTTTTATAATTTTGTTTTTAAGGCAAGGGAGTAAGTACTTTGTGAAAGTAGATTTTAATCATTATAGTGGAGATTATACAAGTTCTTTGTCCTTATTTTTAAGAGGTAAAAGTGGAATTCTTTTGTTAAAATTGTACACCAAAGTCTTTTTCCAGACAAGAGGAATGTGCGCGCATGTGAAGCGCACGTGTTTCAATTTCATTGTATTTGGTACTACAAGGAAAAGGTTCATATACTCCTGGAACATATCGTATACCATTAAAAACTAAAGTTTGTTCTGCAATATATACCAAAGACTAATCTAATGAACGAGCCGAATTCTATTTTCAAAGTAATAATTCATTTTTCTCCACTTGCCCTGTTAAACTTTAAAATACAATTATCTTGTTAACATTCTTTTTACTCAAAACGAAATTTTACGGGAAAAAAAGTATAATTCAATATTAATTTTTAATATGAAATTTTTAAATTTAAAACGACGCAAAATATATTACTTTTTAACTTTTAATTTATTTTATAACTTATAAATGCAAATTTTTTACCATCTTTCTAAAATTTATCGCTCGTTTGTATATATTTTAATAAATTTACAATTTTATTTTACAATAAACAATGTTCAAAAGAATTTTTTTTTGGTGGTCCAACCCTGACTTTTTTCCGAAAATATTTATTTATATTCATTTTTACATTAACATTCACCGAAATTAAAATTGTGAAAAAATCTAAATATGATGAATAAATAAAGTTAAGAGAAAATTTAAATTTCAAATTTTTTAATTAACATTTAAAAATTTTTTTATTTGAAATGAACAGTGAAATTCGAAAATTGGTAATTATAAATTTATTGTTAATTCCTGAAATATGAAAATGAGAGAGAGAAAATTGTAAACTTTTGGATAAAGATAAAAATTTTATAGAGAAAATAAGATATTTTGTTACATGCATCGGATTAAGCCCTTCTGAAAAGAGCGTGAATGATGTGGAAATAAATTTATTTATTTAATAAAAATAAGAATTTAAAAATAGATTTTTTTTAGCTCAAGGATTTAGAAAAGTGAATTAAAATGTAATATAATAATAATAAAAGTAGAAAATAATTCTTCTTTTTTAATGGAGTGAAATGTGAGGTATATAAAGATCGTTAAAAAGAGATTTTCCAGATGTCGAATATATGTGTAACCTCGCTTTTCAACATATGTCTAATCCAAGAGCAAGAGATTTCGTACACATAGTCAGAGAAAATCCAAAGTACAATCAAGATACCTACATATCCTCAAAACTGATGTTATCTGAGAAATATATTCAGGTGGGATTTAGTTGGTGCGAAATGGAGCTCGCAAGAGATGTTCTCTCATTTCGTCAATTTTCTCTCTCTCTCTCTCTCTCTCTCTCTCTCTCTCTCTCTCTCTTTCTATGTTACATACTACATTATATTTTATATCATATAAATTTACATTATTTTTCAGCATAGAAATTATTTTTTTATTCATAATAACATAAGCAAATGAATTCTTAAAAATACGAGGGACAATAAACTGTGCAAAGAACTGCGCAAAGAATCATTTAAAGAAAAATTTATTTTAATTGAAAAAATTTATTTTTTATAACATAAAGAATGTGATTCTAAAAGGAACGTAAAAAACTAATCTCAGAAGGAATTATTGTATAATTTACAAAAAAAAAATAAATTTTAAAATCAGAGTAAAAAAATTGTACTTTTCGAAATATCACCCACGTATGTATAGTGTGGTAAATACTGAGGATTTTCCGGATAAAAAAATTTTTTTCCATAAAAAAGGATTATATACACGTATGTATATACTATACGTATTCGTTGACATATATAGTCGAAGACAGGATGTGTCTAGTGAAGCGAGTTATTCCTCTTGTATATGTATATGATGCGAGACTATCCAAATTGAGACTCGATCGAATCGATAGCATCTTCCGTAGACCGTCTGCGGTTTCCGTCATTCTAATAAAATTTCGAAATCCCATTCCCTGAGTATAGATCGACAAGAAAGCACTTACCCTGGTGAATAAGACCACACGACCATATCACCTTTCACTTTATTCTTTCTCACTTCTTTCCTCTTTTTAACCGATTATCAATTTATTTCTTGCCTTTTCTCTTACTGTACTTTTACTTCCTTTATTTCTTTCAACTTTTTTTTTTCTTTTTTAGTATTCGTTCTTTTATTTAAAATTTCAAATCGGCTAAAAGTAATAAAATGGTGAATAATAAAAATGAAATCTTTCTTTATTTATTTCCTCTCCTTTCTTTTATATTCATTATTTATATTATTCTTTTAATTAAAAAGCAAAATATTGTTGAAAAATAATAAAAATAAAGTATTATTCATTTAGTTCATTTTATTTATTTTATTTTTTATAAAGTAGAAATTAATTAAATTTTAAAGAAGGAAAAAATTTTATTAGTATATTTTTGAAAATAAAGAAATTTTACCATCAGTATTTTTGTATTAGTAGTAAAAGGACTTTTTAGTGACTTTATGAAAAAACTGTATTTTAAGTCTTACTAGTGGATAAAGTAAATTTTAAACAAACGAAAGTACACTAATCTTGTTACATTTTGGTCTTAGTGTTGAAATTGAGTCAGGCAATAAATATAATTAGACATTTAAGAATTATTGACTAATTGAAACCGATTTTTACTACTTAAGTGAATTTTTCATCAATTTAAAAATGTTCTTATTTGTCAAAAACTTACTCTTCCTAATGACAATACAAATTTTAAAATAATATTAAAATAAAAAACTTACAGAATTTCCTTCACGTTACCCTCATTTCCGGACAAAATTTTTAATTTTTCCCCGACCCTAAAGAATATTCTCATAATCTCATTCACTCTAAAAATCATTAAATATTAAAAAAAACTGTACTATTAAATTTAATTACGAATTTTTTTATTGTAAAATTATTCCAAAACACCAATAAATTATTTTTTAAATAAATATTAAATCATTATTATTATTTAATAGGAATTAAGATTCTTAAAAAATTTTTAATTCAAACCTTTATGAAATTCAATAAATTATAAGAATATTATTATAAAACATGAAGATATCGATCACTCCGAGTCGAAAACTCAGAGTTATTGATATCTTCATGTTTTCTAATAATTTAAATTTCCATAAAAATTTTTAAAAAATCAAATCAAACTATTTACAAAAATTTTAGTAAAATCCTTCTCAAAATTTCAATTTTTTTTTTACAAATAAAAGCATTTTTCACATGAATTCAATTATTTTCATAAATAATAAAATTTTTCGTATGATTTCAATTATTTTCAATAAAATTTTTAATAAATTCCTCAAAAAATTGAATTATTTTCAAAAATTTTTTGCATGCATTCAATTACATTTCACAAATAATGAAATTCTTCGCTGAAATTCAAATATTTTCAGAATCTACTATTTTAATAAAATTTCTTAAATGAATTCAATTATTTAAAAAAATGTAATAAAATGCTTTTCAGGAATTCAATTATTTTCATAAATAATACAATTCTCAACAGGATTTTAATTATAAAAAAAAAAATTTAATAAAAATTCGTTGCAAGAATTGAACTATTTTCATAAATAATAAAATGATTCACAAGACTTCAACTCTATTTTAAAAAAATGTAATAAAAATTCTTTACAAGAATTCAATTATTTTTCTAAATAATAAAATTCTTCACATGATTTCAATTATTTTTAATACAATTTTAAGTAAATTCATCGAAAAATGTAATTATTTTCAAAAATATTCAAAATTCAATTATTTTTGAAAATTCATGCTATAATGCTTTTAATATTCAATTATTATGTAAAATTTTAACTGAAATTCATTTTTAAATAAATTTTTATTAGAAAATTCTACGAGAATTCAATTATTAAAATACAAAAATAAATAATTTGTTGAAGAAATGAATGTTTTTCCAAATTAAATCCTCATATCCATAATTTTATCAACAAATTTTTTAAATAATTCAATTTTTTCGACGAATTTTAATAAAATTTTCAAGAATAATTACATTTTTCGAGGAGTTCGATTAAAATTTTATTAAAAATAATTGAAACTCTATGATGAGTTTTATTATTTATGAAAATAATTGAATCTTGTTAAGAAAAAGTTTATTATTTTTAAAAATAATGTAATGTTTGCTTAAATTTTATCAGTACTTTCTTTAAATAATTGAAATGTTTGGAAAAATTTTATTATAATGTAGTAGATATTGAAAATGATTGAATTGAGGAAAATTTTTGAAAATAATTGAAATTTTTTCAAGAATTTTATTAAAATTTTTGAAAATAATTGAATTTTGGAGAAGAATTTTATTATTTTCAAAGATAATTGAAATTTTGACGTTGCACTTTTAAAAATTTTTTAGCATAATTGAATTTCTGCGAATAATTTTATTACTTTTGAAAATAATTGAATTTCTGCAATCATTTGTAACTTCTTATAAATTAAATTTTTTCCAAAAACTTTAATGAAAATCCCTCCCTGACTTTTCCCTGATTTTCCTTGACCTATGACAACCCTGGAAATGTTAAAGTATTTTTAAAATAAAAAAAACTTGCAGAATTTCCATGGAAACTCCACGGAAATTCCATGGAGAAGTTCCATGGAATTTCCAGGGGATTTTTTGACGTGGGATAACATAAGTTTTACTTCTTTTTATTTTATTGAATTCATTATTAAGGAAGATTTTAATTAAAAAAATTAAAGAATATTGTTTTTGTTACGTACGAAATTTATTTCAGTTAGAAAATTTTATTAATTTTAACCGTGCAAGTAGTACGAGTATTTTTTAATCTAAAAAATTTCTTTTATTTCCTTTAAGATGTTATTTACTATTTATTAAAGTAAATTAAAAGTTAAAAACTTAATAATATTTTTGTTACACACATATTGAGTTAGAAAACTTAAATAATTTTTACCGTACAAGTAGGAAATGTACTTTTTAGTCAAACAACGTATTTTATTTTAATTGTTCTAATTTTTTAAAATTCTTCTACTTCTATAATTATAATTCTAATATTTGTTAAACTCTTACAATTTACTTTTACAAATTTTTTAAAATCATTCCACTTGTTAATCTAAGTAGTAAACTTGAAGTTTAGTCAGACATCACTTTTGAATTCTCACTGTTACACTTTTAACAAATCAGTAAAAAAAATTGTTTAATTTACAATTGATTCATATTTCTTACAACTTTCAATTGTAATAATAAGTAAAAAAAAATGTCTGACACTTTTGAAAGAATATTTTTTTAAAAAGAATTTTGTTATGAATTTTAAAGACTACATGTACAATAATTACAGACTGTAGGTGACAAAGTTTATTGAGATAAGAATTTTCCTTCTTTTTTTGCTTCATCAAAATATTTGCGAAGTTTCAATATAGGGGCGCGCGTGGTACTTAGTATTCTCAGAACACAAGCATCAATTTAGGATACAATACAGAGGCAGTAATCATTTCGTCGTCTCATTAGTGACACAAGGGGGAGAGTTGAGAGACTAGTCAAGCGCAAAATAAAGGAAAAGCTGTTCCATACAGATGCGAGTGGCAAAAAAAAAATTTACTCAAATCTCAAGATTTATAAAAACACACCTTCAAGAATTCTTTTTGATAAATCTTGCATTTGTTTTGTACTTTTTATTGAATGTACAAGAAATATTTTTCTAATATTTTTCATATTCTATTTTTTTATTCTTTCAAATTTGTTTCAATTTATATTTTAATTTATTTATTCTTTATTTATTGTTTGCTTTTAGGTGCAGTTTTTAGTTTTTGGTAATTTTCTGTTAATTTCAAATTCTCTTAATTTTATGATATTAATTAATATACTTTTTATTTCCAGTATCATTAATTAATTCACTGAATTATTTTTAATTTAAAAATAAGATTCTAATTAAACTTTTTAAAGTACAAAACTTTTTATTAACCGAAGTTTTGTAGTTACGAAATATAATCCTATATAAGAAAATTTCTCATTGATTTTTCTTCAAAGAAATTTTTTTCGATTACACAGCAAATAAAATCAACAAGAGGTCAAAGAAAAAAAATTCAGCTCTTACTCCATATGAAATGAAATAAAAGAAAGGTCATTGACTGAAAAGAGAGGAAACTTCATACAAGGATAAAAATTATGTTTTGAGAAATGACACTAAATTACTGGTTAATCGTTACTTGTATTTCAAGTAGAAAAAAAAAATCCATAAGATCGTCGCGAAAGAAACTAAGCGCGTCGAGAGAGAACTAACTATAATTAAAGAAAAAGAGATCGAGGACCGCAATAATAGAAAAATACCAGTCAGAAGCAATTATCCACTCTCTTGCGATTTCAATTCTCGTAATTTCGAGCTTCCCAAACGAAACTAAATTCCTTCCGTTAAACTAAAACAATAGAGAGAAAGAAGAGGAGCCGCGTCTTTGGTGGTTGAGAAAAGAGAGGAGGGGAGTTAAGACTTTATCGCCGGTGAAATGTCATTTAAGATTAGAGCACTCTTTTATCATCAAACGAGAGGGAAATGTTGAGACTTGAAAATTAGACTTTGAGGGGGTTTTGAGAAGAGTGTTTTTTTATTAAAAAAAAAAAAAAAAAAATGGGGGCAAAATGAAAGGAGAACCACGGGAACGATATCAAGAGTGAAATACAGGGAGTACATTGGGCCGAGAGTATTTTATTGATGGTGATAAACATTTTTATAGACCCCATGCGAATTACTATAGTTTTTACAACCTAAGCTCGATCTACAAGACCACGACTCTTTTTCTCGAAAACCCTCTTTGGTGCTCTCTCTCTCTCTCTCTCTCTCTCTCTCTCTCTCTCTCTCTCTCGTCACGAAGTTCAGCACTATTAAATAGACCAAGGATGTTAGGTATATCACCCCACAAAAGTGGAAAAAAATGCTGAGTCTTCAATTTTCGTCTGATTTTTGAAATTTTTTTTTTTCAGAAAGAAAGCTAATTAATTAATTTAATAAATGATTTAAAACTTATAAGAAGGTGCAGTAGAGGCGCATGAAAGGTCTCCAATTTTTATTTTCCGAATCTTTATTTTAGCGAAATTCTTTTTATCTAATAAGAATTAATTATAATTTCTTTTAATCGAAAAAATAATTGTCAGAAAAATTATGATTTTGAATGACCGATTGACAGAATATTTATTACTGCGAAAGAATATTTTTTATAATCTTCAAATCACCGAATTATTAGTTCTAAAAATTATTATTTTTTAAGTTTATTATTTACATTAATATTTTTATTTTAAAATTGTCAATTTTGATAAACATTATTTTATAGATTTGTTAATAATTATAATTATTAATATTTTCATTTTAAAATTGTCAATTTTAATAAACATTATTTTATAGAAAATTATTCAATATATTTAAATTTATTAAATATTTAAATTTATTATTCAATATAATTTTAATATTACCGAATTACCAATTCTTATAAAATTTATTGCTCCTTATTGTATTTTTTAATATCCTGTAAATTTTATAAATTTTAAGATTTCTAAATTTAATTTTATCGAAATATCATTGGTTTGTTTGTAAAACTTTTTTCTTCGAAATGTTTTTCAAACTAATTTTAACCTTTTCGAATTAACATTCCTTATAATTTTCTTTACTCCTAATCATTTTTCTTTATAATTATTATATTTTCTAAATTATTATTATATCGAATTAGTATTTTTCAAAATTTTTGTAATATCTAATAATTTTTTATAAGATTTTCTTTATTGTATAATAACCAGTTTTTATAATTTTATTTTATTCGAATAATTATTTTGCATAATATTTTTGTTACCGAAATTATATTTGAAATAACTTTTTATTACTCGAATTTTTATTTTTGCTAATATTTATTTTTACAATTATAATTAATTTTTATTATTTTTATTTTTCTTAATTTGTATTTTACATAACATCCATTTTTTCTAAGAATTAATTTATCTAATTTACAGTTTTTCGAACCGTTATTTGACAGAATAAGAAATGCCCAGAATAGTTATTTTTCCTAATCTTATTCTGTCAAATAACAATTCAAAAAACTAATTAGAGAATTTAAATCTTAGAAAAAATTGATGTTTTGTAAAATACGAATTAGAAAATGTAAATATTATGAAAATTAATTATTTGTAAAAATACATATTGTTTTTTGTAAACAACTCTAAAATAGAATGAGAAAGGGTAGTTAAATGTAAAAGTACTTGCGAAATCAATTTCAATTATAGAATTAAAAAAATTTTAACCTTCAAGTAGTACGAGCATTTTTTAGTCAGACAACTGTCTTTAATTTCCTTCATGATATAATATTAATACTTTAACAATTTTCAGTAAAAAACATTAAATTAACCCGTAGGATTACTGATGAAATTATTTTTAGTCAAAAAAAAATTATTTTAATTGTGCAAGTAGTAACAGTAGATTCTGTTCAGACAAAGGAAGTTGTAGTTCTCTTATTTTATTGTATTTATTATTAAAGAAGATTTTAATTAAAAAAATTAAATATAATATTGTTTTTGAAAGTTGACGAATTTTTCTAAAATGTTTACTTGGGAGTTTTTGGGATCACTAAATCCAAATTTGATGTCAGAATTAAAAAAGTTAAAAAGTGTGACATTAAAAACTTTTAAGTAAAACATTTTTTTGACAAATCCGGCAGCTTTTAAAAAATGTGGTCATTATATTGGATCCATGCACAATATTTACTGATAAAATATTTACATTGTGACGAGAAAGAAAAATTAACAAAAGAAAAACTGAATTTTTAGTTTATAATAATAAAGAAGAATTTAATTAAAAAAATAAAATAATATTGTTTTTGTTGAAATACATTTCAATTAGAAAATTTAAATAATATTTATCATGCAAATAGAAAGAGTATTTTTTGGTCAGACAAATGTTTTTTATTATCTTTAAGATAGAATTTTTAAACTTCAAAACTGTTAAGTAAAAAAAATAAATACTGCTGATGGAATAGCTACTTGTGAAATTATTTTCAATGAAAAAAATTAATTATTTTAACGGTCAAGTAGTAAGAGTATTTTTTAGTCAGACAACTATCTCTTATTTCTTTTGAGACATAATATTAATACTTCAATAATTTTTATTAAAAAAGTTAAATAATGCTGTTGGATTACTGGTGGAACTATTTTCTTTCAAAAAAATAAATTATTTTAACCTGCAAGTAGTAAGAGTATTTTTTAGTCAGACAACTGTTTTTTTTATTTCCTTCAATATGAAGGAGTTTACACCGTAAGCCTTAAATATAAGCCTCCGCGAGCATAAACGGATATGCCTCCATGAGGATATACTTGCGTCTGCGCAAAGTGTTTGCCTGCAGCTGTGTTGTGAAAGAGTTTGCCTTGACCACGTGTTCGCGCAGGCGCAAATATATGCTCCTGGAGGTATATCCGTTTATGCGCGCGGAGGCTTATATTTAAGGCTTACGGTGTAAACTCCTTCTATATAATATTAGCACTTTAACAATTTTTAAATAATTTTAACCGTGCAAATAGAGAGAGTATTTTTTAGTCAGACAACTGTCTTTTATTTCCTATAAGATATTGTATTAATTATTAATACTTTTTTTTAAATAAAAAAATTAAATATGTTATGCTGTTGGATTAATGGTGAAATTATTTTCTGTCGATAAAATAAATTATTTTAACGTGCAAGTAGTAGGAATATCATTAAATTCTAAATTTGAAATCAGGATTAAAAAATAAAAAAATTGTCACTCTAAAAACATTCAAGTAAAAATTTTTAGAAAAATCCGTCAGCTTTTAAAAAATTTAGTCGCTTTACTGGATCAATCTACAATATTTACCAATAAAATATTTACATTTTAACGAGAAAGAAAAATAAACAAAAGAAAAACTGAATATTTAGTTTATAAAATTTTTTTCAAAACCAAAGTAAAATTTGATCGTGTATGTAGGAATAAATAAATGAAAGTATGAAAAGTAGTTTGAATGAATCGATTGAATTTTTAAAGCAATTTCCATTTGCTTATTTTTAAATCACAACTCCCTCGTTAACATAAAAGACGAATTTTTTTTCATTATTTACTCTTGAATAAGAAGATCAAAACTTGTGTATATATTCTCGTAGCTATTTAACATAATTTCTACTGTCTCGCATCTCCAAGAGAATTTTGAATTATATTACCTCTTTATAACAGTACTCTACTTTGACATTTATTTGACTTTTCATCCAGAGTGCAATCTATCATGACGATTGTGCTAAAAAAATTGTTTCTCTTAAATTCCTGTCGAAAAATTATGCCATTCTTAAAATTTTTTGTTATTATTTGTTAAGTTCAAAAAACCGAATTTTAAAGAATATTTAAATAAATTATATTTTTTGTCTGTAAAAGTATTTTTTTTCCTTGACTCTAATCGTTGATATCAACAATTTATTATTTTTATGACATTTTTTATTAATAAAAGTATTTCTTTACCTTGATTCAAATTTTCAAGTAGTCCCTGACTTGAATAATTTATTATTGAGATCCATTTGATGAAATTATTATTTATATACATAATTATATTTTTCTTTATTGATGTTTGTGATTGTTATTATTTTTGTTGCGATTAATCGATCAATGTGACAGAATACGTGACATTGTTGAATATTTTTTGTTTTTCTTTTTTACAAAAAGTTTAAACTGTAAGAAATATTGACATTTGTTTTGTCTTTTTTTTCAAAGGGGTGGGGGAAGGGATTTTCCTTTGCTTGCGAGTCAAGAAAAAGTATCTAACTTGAGTTGACAGTTCTCGGATTATAGCCAATCGTTTCAGTGAGAGAGAAAATCTTCTCTCTACTCTATATATAGGAGAATGGGTCTTTGGACGTTCGAGAAATGCCTTATTATATTTCTCGTGCTTGACTTCCGGTAAGCTCTAACGCAGCTTGCACATCACGTTCTTCCCGCAAACAAGCCGCCTAGGCAGGGGAACCTGTCTCTCTTCTCTCTCTGTCTATATATATACGTATAAAGTATCGATCTCACCGTGATATTCATCCTTACACTCACATCTTAGCGATCGGTAAACCAAGAGACTCATCAAGAGTTTGCCTACAGGGGACTCGATAAATTTACCTAGACGTCTAAATTGCATTTACCATCTGCTTATCAAAAGAACTTCTCCATTTGTTTCTAAAGGAATTTTAATAGTAGTTTATTGACAATTCACTTTTTGATTCAGATTTTTTTTTTTTGACAGGAAAATTTGTCATTTTTCTAATTGCAAAAATAGAAATCAAATGATACAACATATGAAAACAATGGTTATGAACCAAAATTTCCGTTCGAAATTGCAACGAATTAGAATTCATTTAAATTTGTAGAAAAAAAGTGTAATTCTAAATTTTAAATGAATTCTGAATAAAATCAGAGTAAAACATGAGGTGCTAAAATAACGTCAGGATGGATTAGAATAATCAGCAACAGTTTAATTCCTCTAGGATTAAATTAACACCAGAAAGGATTAGAATAATCTATTTTGATGTTATTTTTAACTATAAATGAAATTTTACTTAAAATAAAACACCAAAGTCAACGATTTGTAAAAATTCAACAAATTTAGCTTCTCCAGGAAGAATAGTAAGTTAGTTACTAACTTACTAACTAACTTAGTAACATAGTTACTAAATTCAATTAATAAATTATTTATTTTTGTATTTAAATAATTGAATTCTCGTAGAAATTACTAATAAAAATTGATTTTCATTTCATAAAAATGAATTTCAGTTAAAATTTTAGATTATAATTAAATATTAAAAAAGCATTATAACGTGGATTTTTTAAAATAATTAAATTTTGAAAAAGTTTCAAATTAAAATCATTAAAATTCTTAATATTTCATAATTTTGACCTTCAATTCTGTAGAATTAATTCTTTTTAAAAGTTTAATAGGATTTTTATTGAAATTATTTTAACTTTTTATTTTTCAATAAATATTTAATTGCAGAATTTCCGAATAATTGAAATTTTGTAAAATTGAATTGTAAATTGAATGAATTTGAAAATTCTCAAAGAACTTTTTTAAAAATTATTAAAAATAATGGATTTTTTGGAGAATTTTAGTTAAAAACAGTAAAAAAATAATTTAATTTTAGAGAAGTTATACAAATTATTGCAGAAATTCAATTATTTTTAATAGTAATAAAATTCTTCTTAAGGATTCAATTATTTATACTAATTAATTAAAACTCATCGCAGCGTTTCAATTATTTTTCATACAATTATAATTGAATTCCTTGAAAAAAGTAATTATGTTCATGCAAGTTTTAATAAAATTCGACAAAAGAATTCAATTATTTAAAAATTTGTTAATAAAATTCTTTATGAGAATTGAATTTTCAGAAACATTCAATTGTTCAATTATTTATTTACTTTTGCATTTAAATAATTAAATTCTTGTAGAATTTTCTAATAAAAATTGATTTTCATTTCATAAAAATGAATTTCAGTTAAAATTTTAGATTATAATTGAATATTAAAAGCAATATAGCGTGAATTTTTAGAAATAATTGAATTTTGAAATTAATTTTTTTGAAAAAGTTGAATTGAATTTTCTTTTATATTATTTGAAGATTTTATTTTCTAATATGCATTTAATTAAAGAATTTAGGAATAATTGAAATTTCGTGAAATTGTATGTTGTAAACAGATGGATTTGAAAATTGTTAAAGAATTTTTTCGAAAATTATTAAAACTAATTGATATAAAGTAAAATTGTAGTTAATAATTTTTGAAAATTATAATTGAATTGAAGTAATGAAAATAATTTGGAAGAAGTATAATATTCTTATAATTTAAAATAATGATTTTATTACTTGGTCATCTTTAATTATTATAAAATATGAAGAAATCGATCACTCCAAGTCGAAGACTCGGAGTTATCGATATCTTAATGTTTTATAGTTATAAAAAAATTTAATGAATTAACATTTCATTTATTTTAAAAAATAACACCAAAATAAAATTTTTATTAATATTTTATTAGCAATAGAAATCATTATAATTCAGACAACTGAATTATTTACTTGTATTACCAGTAAAAGTAATTTTCAGTCAAGTAACATATTTTCAAAATTCGTTCAATTTGGTTTAGTATCTGTAATTTCATCAGTAGTCAAAGTCGAGTTTATTCAGACAGTCGAATAGATAATTTTTTCAATTTAACTTCGGTTCATTTAAAACTATAGAAAAATTAATATTTTATTTTAACATTAAACATATGATATAATTTTCTAATATTTGAGAAAAATTATTTTAAAAAATATTTTACCTCATGTGGAAAGACTTTTGTAATTAAATTGTTAACGAATGTAAAGAGGGATATTTATCAATATTGTTTTGAAATATAAGTATGTTGATATTTATTATTAAGAAATGTGTACATTAATTGTATATTATTTATTATCTCATTAATCTTTATATACCTTGGCACGATCACAAATCTAGAATCTTTCTCGTAACTCTCAAGTTTTAAGAGGATTTAGTATCAAAGCTCATATAGGCAACGAAAGACCCTACCTATTTCTAAGCCATTTAACTCAATAGAAATTTACAAGGCACTAATCTTGTAAATATCGTCACGAGACGGAAAGTTTCCCTAATCACGACAGTCACAATTTATAAAAAAAGATTCTAGAATTATTTGTTCATAATTATTATTTCTAATTGTTTGTTTTATTTTTTATTGCATTTTTTTAACTTTTTATTATTCGTTAGTAACAACATTATTTTATTATCTTTATTGACTATTAATAATAATATATATTTATTTTTAAGATTATTCTTCACATTTATTATATTTTTGTAAAGTTTATTATTATCAACAATACTATATTTATTGTTAACATTATTATCAACAATAATATATTTATTGTTAACATTATTATCAACATTACTATATTTATTGTTAATATTAATGTCAACAATACTATATTCATTGATAGGATTATTATTAACAGTAATGTTTTTATTATTGTTAAATACATGAACAACAAATATTGTCATAGTAAATGACAATTAAAGCCAGACAATTTTTTTTATATTTATAATCTTCTATGTAGTGTAAGTCCGTTTAGTCAGTCCAAACTTTTCCAATTCTCTGCAATGGATTTCTACTAAATCAAGTAAGTTTTAGAGATAATTTTTTGACATTTAAGTATCAGTAGTAAAGGAAATTTTAAGTCAGCCTTTTTTTTACTTTCTGTAAAATTTAATACTTAGAATAAAGTAACTTTAAGCTTTGATAAAATTAGTTACATTCAAATTAGCAGTAGAAATTAATTTAGTCAGACAAAGAGGTCTCTAATTCGTTAAATCACATTTTCAGTAGTACAAGTATATTTTAGTCCGACTGATAAATTTGTGGTCCATTTTCTGCCAATATTAAAAAATAATTTTTTTAAAGATTTTTATTTTATTTTTATTAGTAATAGTCAGTTTTAGTCAGACAAATCTTTTTATGTTATATTTTAATTTTGTTTCCAACGCTTTCAATGTTTTCGATTGAAAGTTTCAATAAACTTTTTCTGTAGATTTCTGTCAATAGTGATAGGTATTTTTTTTTACAAGGAAAGCATTTTAAACTTTTTGGTTTTTTTGTATCTAAATAAGTTTTTATGGGAAAAGTATTTTAGTTCTTATAAATTTTATATCAGTGGTGTAAGTACTCTTTAGTCAGACTCTGTTATTTTGGATGTGGATTTATTATTTGTAGATTAAAAAATAATAAAAAGAAAATCGATTTTCTGTTTTTACTTTAGTAGTAGTATTTAGTTTCAGTCAGACACTACATGTTTAATTATTTTTTATTTACTTCTAAGTAGTACAAGATCGTTTTAGTCAGACAATTTTTTGTGAGTAGCAAAACGAGTATAGTTTAATATCTTATTAAATTACTATTAAATAATAATTACTTATTACATTCAACCATTAGTAGTGAAAGTATGTTTTAGTCAGACAAGGCATTTTAATTTCTAAGTAGTACAAGTGTTTTTCGGTCAGACAATCTAAAACTATTGAGTATTTACTTTCTAAGAAAATCAATATACTAAATTGGCAGTAATCATCAAATAAATTAATTAGTTCACTTCAAACTTCTTGTTATTTACATTTAACAGAAGTGAAAAAAAAATTAAATATCCAATTAAAATTGCGCTTCCTGAGAAAAATAAGCTACGTCCTTTTACAATCTAATAAAACCTTCTTCTATATAATTGAATAGTCTCTTAAAGTGATAAATTTAGTGACTAATAAGATAAAAATTGTACATCGAGGAGAACTTTTATTCCTTGTGAGCAAAAATGGTTTTCTCGCTACATTACTGTATATATGTACTACATAGTAGTGGTGAAGGAAGGGTGATCTCGGAGAAGGGGGTCAAGTGAAAAAAAAGTTAAGAATATAAGGGACCTTGGAAACAAACGATCGTATTTTTCCTAAAAGCTGGTGCCTTGGACCGAGGGCTGTGAGAGCTTTATCGTTCTCCCTTTGCACGTGTACGTGTGTACATATGTGCTTTTTGTCTTGGACCAAGACCCTCATCAAATTTCCTGTCGTCGAGAAGTTCGCACAGTTTAACGTCATCCTCGGGCAGTTTGTTTAGGCTGCAATGGCCACGAAGGACGTTTTACGCCAAATGGATAAAGATGATCGTCGTCTCTGATAAATGGGCTTATCGCCAGATTTTCCCTGTTCCCAAAAACACACTTCCCCCTCCTCCCAATTTTTTTTCCCTTCTACCCTCTCAACATTTAAAAAAAATAGACATCTCCCTTTTTTCAATTTAATCACATTTTTCATTTGTTTTCAATTTTCTTCTTTTTCTTTTGCTTCTAGAAAATAGCTTCATAAAATAGAATTTTAAGAAAAGAATTTTATACGACCAGAAATTCCAAATTTCAGTTATATTCAGTTTGCAGTTGCAAAATTTTCATAAATCACAATTGTATGGGAAAAATGTTATAAGTCCGGAATATATTTTCAGTTATGGATTAAAATAATCTGCAACAGTTTAATCCCTCTAGGATTAAAGTAACACCAGAAAGGATTAAAATAATATATTTTGGAGTTAATATTTACTATGAATGAAATTTTACTTTATAAAACACTAAAGTCAACGATTTGTAAAAATTCAACGAATTTAGCTTCTCCAGGGAGAATAGTAAGTTAGTAAGTTAGTTACTAACTTACCAACTAAATAACTTAGTAACATAGTTACAAGATTCAATTGTGGACACAAATTTTTAAAAATTCGCGTCAAAATTTCAATTTTCTTTATAAATAATAAAATTCTTCTCTGATATTCAATTATTTTACAAAATTTGAATCAAATTCTTGTCAAAATTTCAATTATTTTCAAAAGTTTTCTAAAATTCAATAATTTTCAATATCTACTATTTCAATAAAATTTTCCAAAAGAATTCCATTATCACAAAAAATTTGAATAAAATTCTACGCAAACATTCAATTATTTTCATAAATAATAAAAATTTTTAAAGGAATTCAATTATTTACAAATTTTTTTATAAATTTCTTCGCAATAATTCAATTATTTTCATAAATAATAACATTTTGACATAGATTCAGTTATTTTTATAAATAATAAAATTCTTTTAGAAATTCTTTTATTTTCATAAATAATAAAACTCATTGCAGAATTTCAATTATTTTTAATACAATTTTAATTAAATTCCTCGAAAGAGTGTAATTATTCTTAAAAATTTTATTAATATTCGCCCAAAGAATCTAATGATTTAAAAAATTTGTTGATAACATTTTTTATAAAAATTTAATTTCAAGAAACATGAAATTAATAAATTATTTATTTTTATATTTAAATAATTGAATTCTCGTAGAATTTACTAATAAAAATGGTTTTAAAAATGAATTTTTAGTTAAAATTTTAGATTATAATTAAATATTAAAAGCATTACAACGTAGATTCTTAGAAATAATTAAATTTTGAAAAAGTTTCAAACTAAAATCATTGAAATTCTTAGTTTTTCATATTTTTGACAAAAAATTCTGTAGAATTAATTCTTTTTAAAAGTTAATTAAGATTTTGATTGAAATTATTTCAAGTTTTTATTTTTCAATATATATTTAATTGCAGAATTTCCGAATAATTGAAATTTTGTAAAAATGAATTGTAAACGAATGAATTTGAAAATTCACAAAGAACTTTTTTTAAAATTTTAAAAAATAATGGATTTCTTGAAGAATTTTAGTTAAAAACACTAGAAAAAAAATGTAATTTTAGAAAAGTTACAAACTATTGCAGAAATTCAATTATTTTCAAGAGTAATAAAATTCTTCTTAAGGATTCAATTATTTTTAATAATAATAAAACTGATCGCAGCGTTTCAATTATTTTTCATACAATTATAATTGAATTCCTTGAAAAAAGTAATTATGTTCATGCAAGTTTTAATAAAATTCGACAAAAGAATTCAATTATTTAAAAATTTGTTAATAAAATTCTTTATGAGAATTGAATTTTGAGAAACATTTAATTATTCAATAAATTATTTACTTTTGCATTTAAGTAATTAAATTCTTGCAGAATTTTCTAATAAAAATTGATTTTCATTTCATAAAAATGAACTTTAGTTAAAATTTTAGATTATAGTTGAATATTAAAAGCAATACAGCGTAAATTTTTAGAAACAATTGAATTTTGAAATTAATTTTTTTGAAAAAGTTTAATTAAATTTTATTTTTTATTATTTGAAGTTTTTATTTTCTAATTTGCATTTAATTAAAGAATTTAGGAATAATTAAAATTTCTTAAAATTAAATATTCTAAGCAAATGGATTTGATAATTGCCAAAGAACTTTTTCGAAAATTATTAAAAATAATAGATACCTATAAAGTAAAATTGTAGTTAAAAATTGTTGAAAATAATAATTGAATTGAAATAATGAAAATAATTTTGAAGAAGTATAATATTCTTATAATATTAAATAATGATTTTATTACTTGGTTATATTTAATTATTATAAAACAGAAAGAAATTGATCACTCCGAGTCGACGACTCGGAATATAGTTAAAAAAAATTTAATGAACTAAAATTTCATTCATTGTAAAAAATAACACCAAATTTGATTATTTTAATCTTTTTTGGTGTTAATTTAATTTGCAACACTTTTTAATACCTCACGATTTACTGTGTCAAGGATTCTATGGAAAAAATTCTACTTAACGGAATTTTTTAATCTTCAGTAAAAGTTTTCTATTTGTTTTCCTTATTTTTTGCTTCTTCAAAAATGAAAAAATCTTAATAAATCATAATTTTAAGGAAAATGTTCACTTATTATTACATTGCTAAACTAATTTTAAATCCAATTGGTTTCGAATTAATTTTTCTTTCCTATTTTTCACAAAGAGGAAAAAAGGAGAAAATATTTCAAAAATCTTTGATACGAGAGAAATTTTTTTTTTCATCTGAACTTCTCGATTCTTAGAATAGTGCTTTAGACTGAAGAGGATCTTCCGGATCCTCTTTTTTTTCTTTTTGCGTTTTTTCTTTTTTTTTGAAGAAAATTCCCCATCTCTACATTACCTGGGAAAACTTCCGGCCTTCCAACGATGTGAAAAAGCTCACTTCTCTAAAGAAAACACGATTACAACGGATTTCTAATAGAAGCCCTGCTCTCACAAGATCAAACATTTAATTTCGTTTAAGAAGTTGCGAAAATCTAAAAAAGAATCGAATCGAATCTTGTTACGTGTTTAACTTGACGTTAAAAGGTTCATTCCAGCTGTCTTGTAATTGGATAGAAAAGCGGTAGTAATAAACAGAATGAAAAAGGGTGAATAAAAAAATTTACAAACAGAAATAAAAATTCAATGTTAATTAATTGACATTGGAAGAGGAAAAAATAAATTGAAATATGAGAAAAAAGTATTTAGTGGAGTAATAATTTAATAATTATAATTAATTGTGTTGTAAAATGAACATTTTTTAAAATCATATTATTATAACAAATTTAATACTAATAATATACTAATATTAATATTATTTTATAAACTACATCAATAATAATTTGTGAAATTATTTATTTTATTTATTATTTATTAATAGCAGTTTTTACAATTGTTAACTTTAATTTTTTTGTTTACCAACGTACAATCTGAGGTCATGTTTATAATTTTTTTTTAAATTTTCCTATTAATAATTTCTGATTGAAAATCGAAAATTTAATTTCGTTTGAAATGTTACGATATTTTTAAAAAGAAAATAAATAAATGAATCGAATCTTGTTACGTGTTCAACTCGACGTTACAAGTTTCATTTTAGATGTCTTATAATTGGATAGAAAAAGGTAATAAACAGAAACAGAACAAAAGACAGGAGTAAACAAAAAACAAAGTAAGAGAACAATCACAATCATTGTGGATTATTATCTGATATAAAGCACTATGGATGAAAACAATATTCTTTTAAAATTAAAATTCTACTATTTTTTGTTCAAATCTCAATAAATAGAATTATGTGTAAACTTTATTCTAACTAATAAAGTAACTTATTTAATCAGGGATTAAATTAAATTTTTAAGTCATTTATTACTGTAATTTGGTAAAACTGTTAAACACTGTAAGTAAACAAATCAAAACATAAAAATTGAAAATTATGAGCAATTAATAAAATAATATTTAAAAAAAATATTATTTGCAACATTTGTAAATTGGTACTTTTTGTTTTTTTTGTCATTGTAATAATTTTTAATTGCAAATTGTTAATTGTAAATTTCAATTGTAGAATGTTACGAAAACAACAATGAAAATTAGTAACAAAATAATTTAGAAAATGAATTAACAAAAATAATAAAAATTTTCTAATTATTCAAAAGATTTAATGTAACTTTATCATTTTTAATCACTAATTTTTAGTATCAGTAGTAATTGTAAGTTTAAGTCAGACAAGAATGTTTATTCCATTACAAGTAGTACAAGTATATTTTAGTCAGACTGAATGTCAATCAAATAATTTTTATTTGAGTCAATTAAATGGTTCACTTCATATTTGCTTTAATCACTGAAATTATTGGTTCAAATAGCAATTCATTGACTCAAATAAAAATTATTTGATTCAAGTAAATATTTAAAAATACAATTATTTTTAATCTTCATTTTTGTACTACCTTAACTTTCATTTTTGGTGCATTACATTTTTTTGTGTTTGTTTCATATAAACACATTGCCTGAGGTACTTCCGGAGGTCCAAAAACATCGAAATCAATCAAAAACTGTCGATTGAAAATTTTTCACGAAAACAAAGCTTTCTATGAGGAAACAATATGATTGTTAATAAAATAAAAAGTTTATTTCATTCTAATTAACACAAATTAACTTTAAACAAATCATCTATATTGATAATCGTTGTGTTTCGGTAAACTGTTCGCAGTTTGAAATTAATTGTTGTTTTCTTTTTCGTTTCCTAACTTCTTTAATAGTGTTTCATTTTAATTGTTCTAATTTTAAAATTAATATATTGAAAGTCATTGAATTCTTGCAATGAATTTTATCAAAAAATTTGAGAGTAATTGAATTATTTCGAAGAATTTTATTATTTATGGAAAATAATTTAATTCTGGACAAAAATCTTATTAAAACTTTTTAAAATTCTACTCAAATTCTTTTGAAGAATTTCTTTCACTTTTCTTTTTAAATAATGGAGTTTCTTTAATAATTTTAATTGAAAATTTTGAAAGTAATTGAATATTATGAACAATTTCTTTCAAGTTCTTAAAATAGTCGTGTTTCTTAAATAACATTTAATTATTGAATTCTATTTAAGTTTTAGAAAATAATTAAATTCTTCTCAGAATTTTATTACAATTTACGAAAATAATTTACTATCATTTAAGGAATTTTATTGAAATATAGAAAATAATTAATTTTTTTCAAAGAATAGATAATATTAAAGGTTTTGACATTAATTAAAATCTTCCAAAAAGTTTGTTTAATTTATTAAATAATTAACTTCTTTTAAAGAATTTCTTTAATTTTTTTTAAACATTTTTTGAAATTTTTTAAAATAATTAACTTAAACAGAATTTTTTTTTAACTATTGAAAATTATCGTACATAATAATTATAATTAAAATGTTTTGAATGATTTATGAAAATTTTAGAAAATAATTAAATTCTTTCAAAAAATTTTATTAAAAATTTTAAAATAATTGCATTATTTCGATAGGTTTATTAGAATTTTAAAAAGTAGTAGGTACATAATTGGATTTTTTCAAGAAATATTATTAAAAATTTTTTTAAAATTGAATTCTTTCATGATATTTTTTTAAAATTGTATTAAAAATAATTGAATTCATTAAAATTTTAGAAAATAATTGAATTATTTCGTGAAATTTTATTAAAATTTTGTTGAAAATAATTGAATTTTTAACAAAGTTTTACTATTTATAAAAGTAATTGAATTCTTCCAAAAAAATGTTATTATTTATGAAAATAATTGAATTATTGCGAAAAATTATATTAAAAATTTTTTAAAATATAAACAATTATAATTAATTATATACTAAATTAGTGAAGTTTTTAAATTTTCATCATCAAATTATTCAAAAATAAAAAATTTTTAATTTGCATAATAATTATGAATTGAATAGCACGTTCCGGGCGCATAACATTTGCTAGAAAGTAAATTAATTAACTATAATAATTTGAATGTTCTGTCATACATTCACTTTTTCTGTCCCTCACACTCTGAAGTTGTCTTTTGCTTATTTTTATCACTTTCATTCAATTATTATTTTCTAAAATTTTAAATTATTTTTTATGAAAATAATAATTGAATTCCTGTAAAACTTTTATTATTTATGAAAGTAATTAGATGTTTGCATACAATTTTATTAAGATTTTTTTCAAATAATTGAATTTTTTTGGGAAATTTTATTAAAATAGTAGATATTGAAAATCATTGAAATTAGAAAATTTTTTGAAAATAATTGAAATTAGGACAAGAATTTTTTTGACATTTATGAAAATAATTGAACTTTGGAGAAGAATTTTGATAATTGGGATTTTTAAGAGTATTTTTTTCAAATTTTGAACATAGTTGAATTTTATAAGAAGAATTTTATTTATTTTGAAAATATTTGAATTTGTGTAATTACTTGTAACGTCTCAAAAATTGAATTTTTTTAGTGTTTTCAACAAAAATTTAAATTAGAAAATTTTTAAATTCTATTATTTTTTAAAATTGTTAATTTTATTTTTAAAAAAAGCAGTAAGAAGTTAGCCGATCGCTTGAGCGCGCGAATTGTTGCTAGTAAAAATTAATTCTAAAAACATCTAAAAAAAAGTTAAAAAATAATTAAGAATAATGTTTTTATATAATGGTAGGTAATTATTGAGAAATAAGTACCGAAAAATTTATAATCCTTTCGGATTAGTTTTACCTTGTATTTTCTAATAATTATAAATATTTTCTGATCTCAATTTCCTTGACTCATTTCCCGATTCAATTTTGAAATTAAAGAAGAAAAAAGAATCTTGATAGTTGAGACAAAGAGAAACTAATTGTTAAGAAAAATAAAAAAAAAGAAGAAGCTAAGTGTTTCTTGAATGGTCTATTAAGTCAAATTTCTATGGTAAATGACATAGTTTAGTATTTTTTTCACTTAGGAAGAGAGGGAGAAAATGACAGAATGGTTGGAATTCGTCAACCACCATGCTAATTATCTCTCTGCTAAACAATAGACAGAACTGCACAAAGGCTGAGATTGAAAGACGTGGAGAACCGCAGTGGAACCGGATGGATGGGACGAGGTAATGGAAGAGGCTACCAGTAAGAGGATGACAATCATGAAGGACCCAGGATCGCTTCTCTGCCTTGAAACAAGACCATAGTGATTCGCGAAATGGGAACTCGACGGATCTCTCAAGTTCTCAAGTAACCTCGAGGGTGAACTTTAGAGAAAATCAATCGTTTCGAAAGCAGACTTTCCAGTTAGTTGTGTGTAAGGTTATTTATTATATAGACTTTTTTTTACAGAAAATCAACTTAATTCCAGTTCAAAGAAAAATCCATTGTTTCTGAGTTTGAGGGAAAATTATTTTTTTTCCTCCAATTTCATTGTATTTTTCTTTTTGAAAAAGTAGTTCATAAAAAATAATCAAAAGTCAGAAAATTTAAAATTGTTTCCTGTCCTTCGAACTCTGATTTAATTCCAAGAAAAATTCATTTTCAAAAATTTCTCATTAATAAAAATGAACGTTAGAAAGATGTTAAAAAATATTTTTTAGAACCGAAGACTTGACAGTATTTCGAAAAATGATAACAATAAACAAATGAAATTATTTTTTTTATGAATTGTTATTATAGTATATGTATCAATTAAAAAAATTAAATTTATTTTTAAAATACAGTTAATGAAAATTCCTTATGTTTAAATGTAATACAAATCACGTGCTCGCGAGTAGGGTTGATATATTTTTAGAAAAAGAAATTCACCCTGAATTCTTTTCTACAATTCAGAACATATCTTGATTTTGAGAGATTTCTGATGTGGAATATATAAGAAATTATGCTAATCTCCAACAACCAGATGCACTTATCTATCTTAACCTATTTGCTTTATGAGTTAGCAAGTTCTCAAAGTGCCCAGGGCTTTCTAAAGCTCTAGGCTTCTCTTCTAGTAAGTTTCAGTAGGCTTCCAGCTTCTTTAAATTCAAACATTTCTGCTTGGAAATTCAAATTTTAAAATAAATCTTCAAAAAAAAGAAAAAAAATTATCAAAACTGCGACTGAGACAAAAAATTATTATTAATAAAAATAAATATTTTAGCAATAAAGGTATATAAATTTCCCATCAAATGTTCATCTGGAATTTTTGTAAAAAAATTTGTTTATTTTAAAATTTAATAAACAAATAGAAAAAATAATTTTCTTTTGAGGAGTACCATTTTTTTTAAAAGCTGAGAAATTGTTTTAAAATGGTTGGGATTAATGAAAAAGCTGTCGAAAAATAGTTTTTAGCAACGTTGTTAATAAAATAAATTTTTTTGCTTTTGTTATAAACAAATAAATGGAGGATTACAGTTTCATGGTTTTTATAAACATAGTTTGAAATCTTTTGAGAATAATTTGACAAAATTAACAATAGTTAAAGTTTACAAAGTATTTTTTCAAAAATTCATTTGTTATTTATAAAATTAATAACAATTAATAAATAATTATGACGTTATTAACTTTGAGATTAAAAAAATATTATTTTCTGAGCAGAATAAATTGTTAATTATTATATTATGAACCTGAAATTATATACTTACTTTCTATAGACATTTCATAATTGTTTAAACAAATCTTAATTAACAAATGCACTGTTTCGACTTTTTTTTAACTTAAGAAATTCGTTTCTTCAGTGTTACGTGTATGTAAGAACTTATTTTATGTTTTGCAACAGTGATTAATTAGTGCCAATCTAATAATTATTTAAACAATTATCAGTTAACAAATACACTATTTGGACTTTCGTGAGTGTAAAAACTTCGTTCTTTAACAGTTTTTGTTTAAATTGAAAAATTTTCTTATTATTAATCAGTGCTAAACTGAACTTGTCGAAAGCATATTGCATCGCCGAAAAATTGAAATTGTTTAAATAACTAAGAAAAATTTCAATAAATATTAGTTTTGCGATAAATTTTCTTAGTTATTTAAACAATTTTAATAAATAATTGCATTGTAGGGACATTTTTGGACGTTTTATTCTTTTGTTAAAATATTTTTATCTTTAATTGTTAATGCTACTTATTGGTAAAAATAAGAGAAATTGAAGCAAAACTTTGTTTTCATTAGAAGATATTAACTGTATAATTTAATCTTAAAACAGAATATTAATTTTTGACCAAAAATGTTTTATCAATTTGTTTATAAAAATGATAAAGTTATTTAAAAAATAATTTATATTCGATGACAATCTCTGGGCAACTTAGAAGAAAACTTAATTGGAAAAATTTGATTTTTTTCTGTCCAAAAATGTCCCTAAAATACTATTGTTTATTAAAAATGGTTTAAATAATATTTAGAAAAATCATCGCAAAACATCAGTTTCATTAAAAAAAAGATAAATTGATAAATTGCAATAAGCTGCAGTAAATTTATAAAAAGAAACAATTTCTTTTAGGCACAACTGCTCCTAAAGTGTAATTGTTTATATAATTTGTTTATAAAACTGATTAAGTTATTTGCAAAATAACATTTTAATGAGGATACTCTCCAGGCTGCTTAGAAGAAACATTAATCGTAATAAATTTGATTCACTTCTGCGCAAAAATGACAAACAAATTTTTTTAGTCCTATCTTCGCCTAGAGTGTAATTGTTAATTAATTTTTTACTACTTACACACCCCCAGACATAAAATGTATGCAATATTGAGTATGTAAAAAAATTTTTGAAAAGTTAAAAAAATAATTTTTTTCACTTTACATTAACATTAATAATTTATAAAAAAAAATTTAAAAAATCGACTTTCACAGATCTTTTTAGAATTTAGTTCTGAGTAGGATGAGGGGAAACAATTTTTAATTTGGTTGAAAATTGTGGTCTAAAAGATAATTTGAACTAAATTTTGTCTTTTTATCCCACTGTGGAGCACAGCAAACGCGGTCTTTTTTTTAAATACACGTGATAAAATAATTTTATTAAAATTCATCAAACAGAACGAGAGGAAAAAATTTTTCAATACTGTGATACGTAAAAATTGTTTAAACAATAACTCTTAAAAAAATTAAAATTTTGCATAATCAACTTTGGGGTCTAAAAACTAAAAAACAAAACAAATATATGGAAAATAAATTTAAAGGTCAATTAGAACCATCAGAATTGACATGATTTGGAGAAATCGAAGATTCATTGGTGATGCAGGGGAGTGAATGAAAAGCATTAGTCGAAAGAGTGAGAGCTCCATAATTTGTAGTCGAAGGGAATCCACTTCGAAATTCCCGAGTTCTGAGGGGTTGAAACATTCCCGAAGGAGTCATAGCGCCAGTATATTCATGGAAAGATGTATATATATATATATATATATATATATATATATATATATATATATATATATATATATATATTCATATATGTATAAAACGGTACAAACACAGTTTTGGGATTCATTCTAGTATAGGCTGAAATTACTGTATAGGTACGGTGTGCATACAAATGCAACGAAAGGCTCATGCACAGTTCCATACATGCGAACGAATGCGGCTACCTACATGTACATATGGAATCTCAAAAGTAGATATGGTACCCAGCGGTTAGACCTTGCGTACTTACCTGCATAATTCACAACACGACACTTGTGGAAGATATTGAGGCGAAATATATTCACATATAAATATATAGAGCAGTTCAAGTAATTGCTTGAATCTGAGTAAAAAAAATTTTCTCTTCGAATCTCAGCTTTCAATATAATTTAAAATGTATAGCATATAGTGTATATAAAATATTATTTATACATATTTTATGCATGAAATAGTTTTATTAAGTCACGCTCGAATATAAAGAAGAAAATTTTTTTCTCCAATTCAACGAATTTCATTGTTTGCTTTCACAGTAAAACGTGAGGTGTTAAAATTTTAGAGAAATTACAAATGCATTGCGGAAATTCAATTATTTTTAAAAGTAATAAAATTTTTCGCAAAAATTCAATTATTTTCAAAAATTAAAAAAAATTCTCGGCAAAATTTCAATTATTTTTAGAAATAATAAAATTCTTCTCCAAAATTCAATTATTTTCAAAAATTTTAATAAAATTCTTGGCAAACAATTAATTATTTTCATAAAATAATAAAAATTACACAAGAAATCAATTATTTACAAATATTCTATAAATTGCTTCGCAATAATTCAATTATTTTCATAAATAATAAAATTTTAACAGGGATTCAATTATTTTCGTAAATAGTAAAATGCTTTTAAGGAAAACAATTATTTTCATAAATAATGAAACTCATTGCAGAATTTCAATTATTTTTTATACAATAATTTTAATCAAATTTCTCAAAAAATGTAATTATTCTTAAAAATTTTGTTAAAATTTGTAGAGAGAATTTACTTATTTAAAAATTTATTTGATGAAATTCTTTATGAGCATTCAATTTTAAGAAACATTTAATTAATAAATTATTTATTTTTGTATTTAAATAATTGAATTCTCGTAAAATTTACTAATAAAAATGGTTTTAAAAATAAATTTCAATTAAAATTTTAGATTATAATTAAATATTAAAAGCATTATAACGTGGATTTTAAGAAATAATTAAATTTTGAAAAAGTTTCAAATTAAAATCATTGAAATTCTTAATTTTTCATATTTTTGACAAACAATTCTGTAGAATTAATTCTTTTTTAAAGTTTAATAGGATTTTTATTGAAATTATTTCAAGTTTTTATTTTTCAATATAATATTTAATTGCAGAATTTTCGAATATTTGAAATTTTGTAAAATTGAATTGTAAACGAATGAATTTGAAAATTCTCAAAGAACTTTTTTAAAAATTATTAAAAATAATGCATTTATTGGAGAATTTTAGTTAAGAACACTAGAAAAAAATTTAATTTTAGAGAAGTTACAAATAATTGCAGACATTCAATTATTTTTAAGAGTAATAAAATTCTTCTTAAGGATACAATTATTTTTACTAATAATAAAACTCATCGCAGCGTTTCAATTATTTTTCATACAATTATAATTGAATTCTTTGAAAAAAGTAATTATGTTCATGCAAGTTTTAATAAAATTCGACAAAAGAATTCAATTATTTAAATATTTGTTAATAAAATTCTTTATGAGAATTGAATTTTTAGAAACATTCAATTGTTCAATTAATTATTTACTTTTGCATTTAAATAATTAAATTCTTGTAGAATTTTCTAATAAAAATTGATTTTCATTTCATAAAAATGAATTTCAGTTAAAATTTTAGATTATAATTGAATATTAAAAGCAATATAGCGTAAATTTTTAGAAACAATTGAATTTTGAAATTAATTTTTTTGAAAAAGTTTAATTGAATTTTATTTTTTATTATTTGAAGTTTTTATTTTCTAATATGCATTTAATTAAAGAATTTAGGAATAATTGAAATTTCGTGAAATTGAATATTGTAAACAAATGGATTAGAAAATTGCCAAAGAACTTTTTCGAAAATTATTAAAAATAATAGATATAAAGTAAAATTGTAGTTAAAAATTTTTGAAAATAATAATTGAATTGAAATAATGAAAATAATTTTGAAGAAGTAAAATATTCTTCTAATATAAAATAATGATTTTATTACTTGGTCATCTTTAATTATTATAAAATATGAAGAAATCGATGACTCCGAGTCGAAGACTCGGAGTTATCGATATTTTCATGTTTTATAGTTATAAAAAAATTTAATGAACTAAAATTTCATTCATTGTAAAAAATAACACCAAAATTGATTATTTTAATCTTCTTTGGTATTAATTTAATCTGCAACACTTTTTAATACCTCGCGATTTACTGTGTTATTTTATTGATAATTGTTTATTTTATATTTTTATAAATTGTTTTGCCCTACAAAAAAGGAACGTAATTAAATGAATTATTTTTTTAACAAATCACAGTTTTTTAAAAACTCGACATTTGTTAAAAACTAGTTTGCATAATATAAATTTATTTTATACTTTTTTATTTTAATAAATGTACTGAAATGTAGTCAAATATAATTTAATTTAAATTTATTTAATAAATGAATAAAGTTTATATAAAAAATATTTTATTATAATAAATAAAATTTTAATTTTGTCTTTATACATAAAATTTTTCGTTTCTTCCTTCTTTTGGGATAAAATAAAAATATCTTCCTCAGTGGAAATTAGTCTGATGAAAAAAAAACTATATTACAACTTTTTAGTATTGAATATTTCAGTATACTATAAACTTTAACAGGTGCTTCCACTTTGAAATAAAAACTTTTATTTTATATAACTTGTAAGGAAAAGTTATAAGAGAAGTTATTTATTAATGAAATGCGCAGTTGCAGAATTTGAATTATAAATGGCTTCTTTTAAATATTAAATTACTACATCTTTTGCCAAGTTAATCATTATAGATATTTAAATGAATTTTTAATTTACATAATTATTTTAATTTCACAATATTTTTAATCAAACTTGTAAAAACATTGTAAAGTTCACGAGGCTGTTGTTATTTTATAATAATTATAATTATGTTTCTAATTATATTTATATTAATTAATTAATATAATTAATTATATTAATAAATAAAAATATTGTAATAATACCATCCTTTTCACTGAAGAAGATATTTTTATTTTGTCAAAAAAGGAACAAAAAACTGTAGTAGGTACATATAATTTAAAAATTAAAATTCTATTCAATATTTATTATTTAGTAAAAAAAAATTGTCGAGAAACAATCTCTATAAAAATTCGTACAATTTTTATTCCTTGGGGGAATATTTATAATAATAACAATAGTAATTGTAATAATACCAATACATTTTTATCTGTTCGCAATTCTTCAGCTGATAATATTATTAAAACTTTTATTATACCTTTTTTATTTTTGTTAAAAAACATAAAAGAAATGTGAAATAAAAAAGCGAATAAAGGGAATTAATTGCCAAAGAATGTTTTTTTTATCTTTTATTGGTTTGTATTACATTTTTGCTATATATAAGTTTATATTTACATTCACAATTTATCAAACATCAGCTCCAAAGAATTTGGCTATTGCACAAACGAACCAAGCACTAAAGATTTTACCTGAAAATAATATGAAATGTTATTTTTTATCGACATATTTTTACTTTTAATTATTTATCTATTTATATTTTTTATATTTTTTATATTTTATTGCATTTTATTGTACTTTATTTTCTTATTTTAAAATAAATTAGTTAAAGTTCATGAACAATTTTTAATATAATTTTGATAGTAGAAAGTATTTAATTTCTGCATCGGAGAAAAAACTTACGACAAATTTTTTTTCCCAGCGGTTCCAGATTACCACAATATTCATTCTTTTTAAGAACTCTACCTATTTCTTGCAATCTCTTTGAATCTCTCGTTATACTTCCTTCTTCTGCATCCTTTTTAACTTTTTCTGAAAAAAGAAGATTATACTTTTTTTTTATATAGAAGACAAATATGAATCCTTCCGTTTCTTTCATATTTGTGAAATTATATTTTACATTTTTTTTTCAATGTATAAAGAATATTCATTTTACCACAAATTCCGTCATTTAAAAGTTGCTGTATTTTTGTTTCTAATTTGTGAGCAGTCATAATTCCTCCTTTTAACTTTGCCATTTTGTCTATAAATAATAAAATTCCTTTTGATAATTTTTCTCATTTTTTTATGTATATAATTATATATGGTATAAAATATAAAAAAAATTTAATTTAAGGAATAATCTATAATAATATAATTACTGATAAATTAATAATATTGTAATTGTTATTTGGAAATAATTTTCTTAAATTATTAATTAAGTAAATAAAGATTAAAGTAGAGATTAAAGTAAATAGAGAATAAATACCTAAAAATGTTTTAATAAAATATAATTAGTATTAAAAGTGAATCTAATAAAATATTTAATTTTAATTTAGTTAAATTTAATTTACATAATTCGAGTTATTTTATTTTAAAAGAATATATTTATCGTATCTATATTTAAATTCTCTTTAGATATATTAATTCGGGAATATAAACGTTGAGGAATATTTATTTTACCGCAATAAGATGAGATGCCACTGAATTTTTGAACGACTCTCCCAATAGCTACATATTTTTCGTAGTCATCTGGGAAAAGTAATAGAAGTAAATCATTTGGCTCCTCTTCTGTAAGTGAAAAAGAAATTTATTTACAAAATGTACAATGAATTATAAAATCTATTTAATGGCATTCTATTATTATTCTACATTATATTATTACAATATTGTATTTAAATTTACTTACGACAGAATGAATTGCTTTCAATTGTGTCAATTAATTTTTGATAATCTTCGTGATTATTAATCTTTATTCTTGCTCCAGTACCAAATTGCTTTTCGTATTCAAATAAAATAGTCTCGCTAATACTATAACAATAGTAGCGGTTATTTCTTACAAATATTTGACGTGGTCCACACATAACTGAAAAATTAAAAAAATTTGTTTTTAAATAAACAAAAATATATTTTTTACTCCCCATTGTAAATGTTTAATAATTATTATTAACAGTTCAGTGTTGTTATTATAACAACACTGAACTGTTATTAACATTGAATCATTTATTGTATTTAATTTATTTAAATCATTTATTTATAATAATACTTTTTTTTATTAAATAATTAATTAATTTATAATAATTCGTAAGATTTGCATTTTTTTATAATACAACAAATGAATAGGTATTAATTATTTATTTCCGATAACGAATCAATAAATTTTAATTTACTCACGTTCAGCAGCACTTCTATCAGCAAAGCCTTTAGCCCATTTTTCTCCTTTTTGACACCAAACGGCAGAAATTAGCAATAATAGTGACAAAATTTTAATACAATTCATTTTAAAGAATTTTACAATTATACAAGTTGAGTATAAAATCTCTTTTTTAAATTTACTTCAAATGAAATTTCTTTTTATAGTAAATTTTTCTTTTTTAATCAAATAAATTTCTGTTTTAATTATTCTTTTTTCATTCAATCAATATAAATAAAAAATTACATTGTTATTTTACTTTGTTTCATTATTATAAAAATTCCTTTACTTATTTTTTCAATAAAATTTTTACACTAACTTTTATAAAAAAAAAATTGATTATTTTGTATTGAAATATTATCACGGCTTTTGTTATCAATTTTAAAGCAGATGCAAATTTTATTCTCCATAATAGATATCTGATTATTTTGTTTGTATTGTAAATCATTTCATTTCAAGTTCAATTGACATTTGAAAGAATAATTTTCTTTGTAGATAAAAGAGAATAAATTTCTTGAGTATTGAAATTTTTTTCTTTACTTTATAAAGAATTTTGTATTGTCATTTTTTTATTGTAATGACAATTTATTATTATTACTGATAAGAATTTCTTGGAATTTTGATATTTTTCTTTTAGCTCAAAAGAAAAAAAAATGGTTACAAGTATAGTAGAGAACGATTTCTCTTATCAATACGTCCGATTTTCACACATGTTGACAATTGGTTGGGAGAAATTTTTTGATTTTCTATTTTCCTTTTTTTTTGTGATAAAAAATATGCATACAATATGTGAAACTCGAGACACGAATGTGACCCACATAATTCAAAAAAATGTGAATGTAGAAAAGAAAGTAAGGAAAATCTCGTGTTCGACGATGTGAAAAGCAGAGCTAGACGTTCTCGATAGAGTAACTAAATCCGCGAATATGGAATGGTGTACGAAAAGATAAAAAAAAAGAAATAAAGAATTTCCCTTTTTTTTATTTCTAAAAATATAACACGCTTAAATTTTTCAGAAAAGAATTCACATATTATTGAGAATTTTTCACAGGAAAATCCCACTTATTCATTCTTTTTATAAACTTTTCAACTTTTCTGACCATGAGAGATTTAACAAAAATTTTATCTTCCATCGACATTTTTTTATTCCATCTGCATTTTACACTTGTGAAATTTCATATTAAATTATAAAATTAAAAATCCACTGCTTTTATTGCGGATTAGTAAAATAATATGACTTATGAGAATTTTTTTCTCTTCTATTTTGTCAAATCGAATTTTTTCTACACTCTGAAACGTTTTCTTTTGTATGTAAGGTAAATTTAATTATCGTTTAATATACAAACGACTTTATTATAAATAAATAAACACTGGCAACAATTCATGCACTAAAGCACGTGGCTAACTTCTTACTACCTTTTTGTAAATAAAATTAGCAATTTTAAAAATAATAGAATTTAAAAATTTTCTAATTAAAATTTTTGTTGAAAACACTGAAAAAATTCAATTTTTGAGAAATTACAAATAATTGCAGAAATTCAATTATTTTCAAAAGAAATAAAATTCTTCCTTTAAATTTCAACTGTGTTCAAAATTTGAAAAAAAATTCTCGTAAAAATCCCAATTATCTTTATAAATAACAAAATTCTTCTCCAAAGTTCAATAATTTTCTTAAATGTCAAAAAAAATTCTTGTCCTAATTTCAATTATTTTCAAAAATAAAATGCATTTTTCTAATTTCAATGATTTTCAATATCTACTATTTAATTTACTATTTAATTTCCCAAAAAGAATTCAATTATTATTTTCATAAAAAATAATTTAAAATTCTAGAAAATAATAATTGAATTAAAATGATGAAAATAATTTTGATGAAGTTACAGTAACAATATTCTTATTATATAAAATAATGATTTTATCTCTCGGTCATCTTTAATTATTAGAAAACATGAAGAAATCGTTCACTCCGAGTCTTCGACTCGGAGCAATCGATATCTTCATGTTTTATAACAATATTTTTATTAGTTTCTTAATTTAAAAAAGATTTGAATTTGAAATTTTTGAATGTTTTAATTCCTGTGGAAAATCCTGTTCCAAAAAGAAGATTAAAAATAGAAATTGTGCAAACATTTTTCTTCTTTTTCTAAAACAAAATAATAATTTTGTTAAAAAAATTGTGATTCTTAAAGAAAAATAATGCAAAATAAATAAATTTTCTATTTCTTAGGTAATTACAGTTGTTTAACAATTTTCTAATTTTTTTTTAGAAGTATAGAACAAAAATCTGCATAATTTCAATTTGACAAAACATAATATCTAACAAAATTTTAGTCTTTTAATGAAAGGAAGTGAAAAAAAATTCTAATGATTTCTATTTGTCATTACAATTTTGAATTAATTATAACATATAATATTTGTACAACTAGTAGGTTGCATCATCAATTCATTTTTACAATTTACAATTTTAATGTAATGTATTAAATTTTTTCTATAAAACTATTAACAGCATGTGACTGTTACAGAAATCAATGTTAATTTTTTCGACCACTTTTTTCTTAAAATATTAAATAAATTAAGCTAGTTTTTTGTGAATAACTCTAAAATATAATAAAGAAGAGCAGTGATGTGCAAAAGTTTTAATAATTCTAAAACAAATTATAAAAAAATACTTTAAAATCGGAAAAGACGAGAAATTGATTAAAAGTAATTTTGAGAACTGATAATTTTAAAGTTATTTTTTAATAAATAATTTTAAAAATATTAAAACTTTTTCACATCACTGCCCTTCTTTATGATATTTTAGAGTTATTCACAAAAAACTAGCTTAATTTATTTAATATTTTAAGAGAAAAGTGGTCGAAAAAATTAACATTGAATTCTGTAACAATCACATGCTGTTAAATAATTTGTAATTCCATAGTAACGCTTTTAGTCGTCATGGAGTAATAATAGACATAAAGAAACAATTTTCATAAATTAGCCAAGGAAAAAGGAAATTAATTTTTATTACTGAATTTTGAATTTCTGATTTAAGAAAACTTGCATTAAAAATAAACAAGGGCCTCACTTGAAACTCAAGTCAGTAAATAGTAGTTAGTATTTTATACGGATTTCGAGAAATAGACAAAGTGTAAACAAGTCGGAGATAAGTCGTGAATACAGTTAGTGCAGTGAAGGTCGACTCAGTGATTTCGGCAACCGGTCATAAAGTGTGAGGCGACTTTTATTACTATTGAAAGGATACCTACGAGTTGAAACCGTTAAGATAACAAACACAATATACAACAAGTTATTTTAAAAATAGAGGGAATATGTAAAGTCAACACAAAAAAATTATCTTTTTCTATGTTGTTTTCCAATTTTCATTGATAAATTTGTGACACTGAGAAAACAGTGTATTTGAATCAAACATAATTCTTTTTCTTATACAGTCAACCAAAAATTATTTTTGAATTAAAAACAACAGGTGTGTATTAAAATAATTTTTTATTTATTAATTAAAGTAGTTATAAGAATAAGAAAATGAATATTAGACAATTTTTTCTATATTTATATCATTTGAATTTAGGCGTGAGTTTTAAAAATTATATACTTTTTTCTGTGAAAGTGTTTATATATTTATTTTTTCTACAATATATCCTTAAAAATTAATTTGTATTGATATATTTTGTAATATTACTTTAATATTGTCATTTAATAAGCTTGCTCAGAATACATTTTATTTCTTTCTATACACGATTATTATATAATAATAATCGACATAATCTGTCCTCACCTGAAGTTAGTGTTATTTTATTCCAATTTTTTGTTTTATAGTTCGAATTTTTATGTCAAAAGTTTGACAGTTAATTTTTAAATAAAAAAATAAGTGGAGTAAGAAAATTTAACTCCAATTTCAAAAACTGAATAAAAAGGTACAGTTGCAATTTTTTT
Source organism: Leptopilina heterotoma (assembly GCF_015476425.1). Classification (NCBI taxonomy): domain Eukaryota; kingdom Metazoa; phylum Arthropoda; class Insecta; order Hymenoptera; family Figitidae; genus Leptopilina; species Leptopilina heterotoma. Next base: position 540,150 of record NW_025110880.1, on the reverse strand, counting down.
TAAATAATAATAATTAATTATTCTATGAATTTTTCTTTTTTTTATTTAATATTGATTTAAGAAAGAATTTTAGTTAAAACTATAGGTATTTAAAACAATTAACTTATTTATTTCACTCAACTAATTGGATATTTGATATAAATAAACATTTGACACAATTAATTTATTTTATCGCTTCAAGTAAACTAAATTATTTAATTGAAATAATGCATTATTCAATTCAAATATATTATTCAATAGAAACAAATAAACAATATTTGGATCAAATAAATAACTTATTGAAACCAAAATAATGAGTTATTTGAAACATTTAATTAATTTATTTCACTCAATTAATTGGATTTTGATATAATTAAAAATTATTTGGCGCAAATTAATTTATGTTATGGCTTCAAGTAATCTGAATTATTTAATACAAATAATGCATTATTTATTGTTAATGAAGTATTTAATAAGAACAAATAAAAAAATAATTGGATCAAATAAATCACTTATTGAAATGATAATAAATGAGTTATTTGAAACTATTAATTTATTTGTTTCACTCAAGTAAATGGATGTTAGATATAAATACAAATTATTTGTTCTCAATTAATTTTAGGTAATTTTATTTTAACAATATAAAAATCTATTATATTAATAATAAATATGTGTTAAATGTATTAAATATAATAAATTCAGTAAGATTCATATTAATTTAAGTCAATATTTATTAGATCCAATTATTCCATTTATTTGACTTAAGTAATTCGTATTTGGTACAAATAAATATTTATTGGATAATAGACAATGAAAATATTTAATTGAGTCAATTAATTTTTATTTGATTCAATTAAATTTTTTTTTAGCGTAGTTAAGTTAATAACTATTATTATTAATATAATTAATATATTAATATATAATATGTCAGAAATATTGAAGAGGGAGAGAGAGAGTTCCTTGAGAAGGTCAAAATACTGAGGAAGCAGTAAAATTCTCTGACGTTAGGAAAACTGAGCCTTATTCATCCTCCTCTCTCCTCTCTCTCTCTCTCTCTCTCTCTAACCACATTAAACTGCCCCCAAATGTGGCTTTTTCACTGTTCACTCCGCCCCCAAATAAATCCCTTCGACGGCGAGTCATAATTTATATAAGTGCGCATTGCGCTTCATTTATTATCTCTAATGCGACATAAAAGTAAAGTCAGAGGGACATTAGTATAAAAGAAGATGAAAACGAAGGAGGTATGTATAAAGAATCGTTGTCGTTACATTTAAGAGAAATTCTAAAAATTAATGGTTGTTTTAAGTGAATAGTGACTCGAGTTTGTTGCTTCTCCAAAATATTCGTAACAATAATTTTTCCCTCTGTCAAAAAGTGCGAGAAGCATTTCATGATTTTATTTTGAAAAACTAAATATTTTTAGCGAATTCTGATAAATTTTATCGCTAATAATTTTAAATGTAATTATAAAATATTTAAATTTTCTTACTCCACTTATTTTTTTATTTTAAATGTACACTACTATAATGTTGAAAAAATTATTTCACGAAATTTATATTCTTTCTAATTACAAATCACTAAAATTTAGTAGAATTCATGTAGATATTCTATAGAATCGTTCTAGTGAAATTCTATAGAATATTCACTAGAATTCATATAGAATGATTCTAGTGAAATTCTATACAACTTTTTTAGCTGGGTTCCCTTAATTTTGATTAAAAAAAAATTTTTTTGATTAATGTTCATAGTTTTTCTTATTAATAAATATAAACAATTACAACAACTATGAATCTAAATAATATATTTTCTTAAAGATTTACATCAACGTGTAAAAAGCTATATTTTCCATCAACTTGAGAATGGATTATTCGAATACTTCAAAAAAGAAAAAAAAGCTTCAGGGAAATGAAGTCAGGTCTAAAAAGCCGCAGTTACATCCTTTATTGCGGCAGTAGTGGAATCGCATTTTAGTCAGACCGTCTCGGGCATAAAAGGGAGTGATATTACATCGTTAGTATAATAAAGCGAGTAAAATGCAATTTTCCAACGAATATATTTATATGTTGTGCTCGTTATCCTCATGTGAAATGCACGTATAGGACTAATCATAATAATAACATCAAATACTACAGTTTTACATGGTGAATGAGTGAGGGAAGAATAGAAATTTATATACATTTCTCTGTTGCACTAAATATATATATATATATAGAGAGAGAATATTTTGACAGTGTAGAGAGAAAGCCATAGAGATATTGTGTGCAAAACACTATCTGTAACATTTTCAACGAGATGACTTCTTCCCTCTGCATTTTTCTTTTTTTTTCTTTTTACCCTTTCATCCTCGTCCCGCTATCCGCGTATCATCGTTACAGTTTGTCTCTGTTTCCCATACCTTTCTTCTCTAGGTTTTCAATTTCTCTTTTTGCCCTTTTTCTCTCTCTCTCTCTCTCTCTCTCTCTCCTGTTTACTCTTTTTTACTCCAGTTTCCACTCTTGAATCCGGAAATGCAGCGGATCTATACGAACCTGTGCGAACTGTAATAATTCGCAAAACATTTTCCGGGACTAAATTATTTATTATCTCGCAGGCTTCTCTCACTCCCTCTCTCTCTTTCTCTTTCGGTAAGAGGGGGAAAGGTTGTGAGACAGGTGACCCAGGAAGGAAGATATTATACGTCAACGTGTGACTCGGAACATAATGTTTTGTATCCACAGAACTCATATAATCTTTTATGCGAATATAAGCTGCTTTTTATAGGTGGGGAGAGGATGTAATCGTGCATTTAAAACAGGCAATTAATCTTTTGATGAAAGACACAAAAAGGAAATTTGTTGATGATGGACTTTTTGATATTTCTAGAACAAAAATTAATTTGAATGTAATTTATTTTTATTTTTTTGAAAATTTAAATTATTCTCTTTGAAATATGAAAATATTAGTAAAGAAAAAGGCAAAGAATTTTGCTATTATTAAGAAATATTTTCTATTTGACGAAGTAGTTTAATTATTATTTTTCTATTTACCTCATTAAGTTGAATTTACATATAAATTTGTTTTTTATCAATCATTATTTATTTTATTAATATTAGGCGCATTTTACCACAGTAAATCGTGAGGTATTATAAAGTGTTGCAGATTAAATTAACACCAAAAAAGATTAAAATAATCAATTTTGGTGTAATTTTTTACAATGAATGAAATTTTAGTTCATTACATTTTTTTATAACTATAAAACATGAAGACATCGATAACTCCGAGTCTGCGACTCGGAGTGATTGGTTTTTTCATATTTTATAATAATTAAAGATGACTAAATAATAAAATCATTATTTTATATTATAAGAATATTATTACAGTAACTTTTTCAAAATTATTTTCATTATTTCAATTCAATTATTATTTTCAAAAATTTTTAACTACAATTTTACTTTATATCTATTATTTTTAATAATTTTCGAAAAAGTTCTTTGGCAACTTTCAAATCCATTTGTTTACAATATTCAATTTCACGAAATTTCAACTATTCCTAAATTCTTTAATCCGTTGACTATCGCTGACGCATATATGCGCAAAACTAAACTGGCCAAAAGTGGTTCATGACGCATATATGCGCAACTTAAAAAAGGTGATTAAAAACTTCTTAAATGTTCCTGAAACCGGTTACTCGGGGGTTTTTGAGGTGGCTGATTACGAATCTGACATCAGTTTTTCGAACTTCAAAATGGCGGATCCAAGATGGCGGAAATATTTTCAAAATTCGTCGAATTTGATTGAAACTTGTTACTTGGGGGTTTTTAGGGTCGCTGATTACGAATCTGTCATTATTTTTTCATGGTATTTATCGAAATTTGATTTCACCAAAAATTATCATACTGATGTCAGATTAACCAGTTTCAAACAAATTCAATAAATTTTAAAAAAATTTCCGCCATATTGAACCAGATATTTTGAATTTTGAAAAACTGATTTCATATTCGTAATCAGCGACCCTGAAAATCCCCAAGTATTCAGTTTCAAGCCAATCTGATCAATTTTTTATTTCGTTGTCCGCCATATTAGATCCGCCATTTTGAATTTTAGAAAAGCAATGTTAGATTCGTAATCAGCGACCCTTAAAACCCCCGAGTAACAAGTTTCAAGCAAATTCGACAAATTTTGAAAAAATTCCGCCATCTTGGATCCGCCATTTTGAATTTCGAAAAACTGATGTCAGACTCGTAATCAGCGACCCCAGAAACCTTAGGGTACCAAGATTCATAAAAATCCATTAAAAATTTTTTCAACACACTTTTGGCCCAAACAGTGGAAATCTCGTTAACAGCCAAGGGGTTAATTAAATGCATATGGGGCATTCTCCGTCAGATTTTCACTCAAAATTTTTTTTGGATTAAAACAATTTTTTTCGAATTCTATATGAAAAATAAGTAAATACGTGTTTTTTTATTTTTTTATTTGATCAAAATTATAAAAGTTATGATTTTTTTAAATTTAACATCTTCAGAAGCAAAAGATTTTTCTAACACTTTTAACTCCGTTATACCAAAAGATAAAAAATAATGTAATATATGAAAATGACTTGTTTTTTCTTGAATATTTCAAATATGTAATAAAAAATAACTTTAATAAAGCGAAAACATTAAATAAATTGAAATTTCTTCAAAAATGTGACTTTTCTCAAAAGCGAAGTAATTGATTTTCGATTTTTTTCTTCCATTACAACCACTGATAAATGTAGAAATTTTTCCCACTTATGCCAAAGTGGTGTTTCTTTAGGGTTCAAATTATATTTAAAATTATGTCAGTAGTTGCACAGAGTTTTATTCGAATTTTACACTTTTTCAAAATTTAACCTTCAAAAACAAAAGAAAACGAATGTTTAGTGGTTAATTTCTTAATTTCCTTCTGTAAAATCTGTGCAACGACTGATATAATTTTAAATATAATTTGATCCCTAAAGAACACCACTTTGGCATAAGTGGGAAAAATTTCTTTATTTATCAGTGGTTCTAATTAAAGAAAAAAATCGAAAATCGATTACTTCGCTTTTGAGAAAAGTCACATGTTAGACGAAATTTCAATTTATTTAATGTTTTCGCTTTATTAAAGTTATTTTTTATTACATATTTGAAATATTCAAGAAAAAACAAGTTATTTTCATATATTACATTATTTTTTATCTTTTGGTATAACGGAGTTAAAAGTGTTTCAAAAATCCTTTGCTTCCGAAGATGTTAAATTTAAAAAAATCATAACTTTTATAATTTTGATCAAATAAAAAAATAAAAAAACACGTAATTACTTATTTTTCATATAGAATTCGAAAAAAATTATTTTAATACAAAAAAAATTTTGAGTGAAAATCTGACGGAGAATGCCCCATAATAGAAAATAAAAACTTCAAATAATATCAAAGAAAATTCAATTAAACTTTTTCAAAAAACTTAATTTCAAAATTCAATTATTTCTAAAAATTCACGCTATATTGCTTTTAATATTCAATTATAATCTAAAATTTTAATTGAAATCCATTTTTATGAAATGAAAATCAATTTTTATCAGAAAATTGTTCAAGAATTTAATTATTTAAATGCAAAAGTAAATAAATAATTGAACAATTGAATGTTTCTGAAAATTCAATTCTCATAAAGAATTTTATTAACAAATTTTTAAATAATTGAATTCTTTTTGTCGAATTTTATTAAAACTTGCATGAACATAATTACTTTTTTCAAGGAATTCATATTCAATTAGAATTCTATAAAAAATAATTGAAGCGCTACGATCAGTTTTATTATAAGTAAAAATAATTGAATCCTTAAGAAGAATTTTATTAATCTTGAAAATAATTGAATTTCTGCAATAATTTGTAACTTCTCTAAAATTAAATTTTTTTCTAGTGTTTTTAACTAAAATTCTTCAATAAATCCATTATTTAATAATTTTTAAAAAAGTTCTTTGAGAATATTCAAATTCATTCGTTTACAATTCAATTTTACAAAATTTCAATTATTCGAAAATTCTGCAATTAAATATTATTTTGAAAAATAAAAACTTGAAATAATTTTAATAAAAATCCTATTAAACTTTAAAAAAGAATTAATTCGACAGAATTGTTTGTCAAAAATATGAAAAATTAGGAATTTCAATGATTTTAATTTGAAACTTTTTCAAAATTTAATTATTTTTAAATATCCACGTTATAATGCTTTTAATATTTAATTATAATCTAAAATTTTAACTGAAATTTATTTTTAAAACCATTTTTATTAGTAACTTTTACGAGAATTCAATTATTTAAATACAAAAAAATAATTTATTGAATATTCGACTGTTTCTTAAAATTGAATTCTAATAAAGAATTTTATCAACAAATTTTTTAATAATTCAATTCGTTTGACGAATTTTAATACAATTTTCAATAATAATTACATTTATCGAAGAATTCGATTAAAATTGCATTAAAAATAATTGAAATTCTGCAATGAGTTTTATTATTTATGAAAATAATTGAATTCCTAAGTAAATTTTATTATTTATAAAAATAATTGAATCCCTGCAAAAATGTTATTATTTATGAAAATAATTGAATTATTGCGAAGAAATTTATAAAAAATTTTGAAAATAATTGAATTCCTTTAAATTTTTTATTATTTATGAAAATAATTGAATGTTTGCGTAGAATTTTCTTCAAATTTTTTTTAATAATGGAATTGTTTTGGAAAATTTTATTGAAATAGTAGATTAATAATAGGTTATTTTAATCCTTTCTGGTGTTAATTTAATCCTAGAGAGATTAAACTGTTGTAGATTATTTTAATCCATTCTGGTGTTATTTTAACACCTCACGTTTTATTGTGATGTGATTCTGTCCTTTTGCACATGTGATCTGCATACTTTAAACTATTATTTAAAACATTTTTGAAAATTTTTTAAATGGTCGAAGGTCTATAAAAATAAACTTAAAACTTTCGTTTTTACTTTTTTGGGTGAAAAATCATAACGATATTAAAGACAATTGAATTTACTATAAAATAGTGAGATAATTTTTTCTATTTTATACACTTTAATTTAAATAGCAGTATTTTAAGAATAGAGTTTTTTTAATCAAAATTTTGGGTTGTTCGCTACACGGAGAATGCCCCATTAATTTTTTTTTATTTAAAGAAAGTAGAAAAAAAAATAAATATCAATAAATACCTACTTGAAAATACTAAAACTGATTACCTATTAATTTCAAAGTGTAAAATACTAAAAGACTTATGTCTGACTATAGCGATAGTTTACTACTTATATACTGATAAAAAATAAATAAAAATAAGTTTTTTTGTCTGTTCATGATTGACCCTTACACAGTAAAAAGAAAATCTTATTTTAAGGCACGAAAGCTGCCTTAAATTAAGATGCAACATTTTTAAGACAGTCAATGTTGAATTTACGCACGTTTTTCGTATCGTTTAACATTATAGCAGACAGTGTTGAATTTAAGGCAGCTCTTAAATTAAGATTTACTTTTTACTGTGTACTACTGATTTTTTAATGAGACAAATCAAAAAAATTATATTTGACTAAAATGAATCTTATAAATATTATTATATTCAGAGAAATTTGAATTTTTTGCGTACATTAATTTTTCTGACTAAAAATATATTTTTCTACTAATTCCCTAAATAATTATGGATACAAAACTTATGACTTACTTACTATAGCAATCATTTTCTATTTAAATAAATAATGTAAGAATTAAAATGTGAACTTTAGTGCTAATTACTTAAATAGATAAACCAAAAATTTATGTCTGACTAGAACGGTCCTTTACTACTTGACTTTTATACGTTTGTCTGACTGAAAATATTTTTACTACTAATTCCATAAATACTGAAATATAAAAAAATGTCAGTCTAACCCTATTTTGTGCTAAAAATTTTTAAAAAGTTATTTTTTATGTTAGTAAAAAAGGATCAAATTTAACCTAAATTTAACGTTACTTAAAGTAACAGACCCTATGGTGACCCTTATTGGGTCTCCTTTTGACGTGTAGATAGGTCAATAGGTCAAATTTGAGCTCGAATAACCTTAAATGTTCTTGAAACTAATTTTGATGTTAATGTTTGCCCTTTGTCTTCTGAAGTTGGATTCAAATGACCTCATATGACCTTGTGTCCTCTGAAGTTGGCCTTCGTTTTAACCCTCTTGCTTCGAAGGAGGCTTAAGTAGATAAGCCGTAAATACTTATGTCTGACTACAACGGTTCTTAACTACTGAAACGAAAATCAAATCTTCCATCTCCCAAAAAATATTTTTTTAGTACTGATTCTACAAAAAATGAAATATCTACAAAAAATATGTTTGATTACAGTGATAGTTACTACTTAAATTGTATTTATTGTATTTTTTTCTTTTACGAAAAAATTTTCAAAAGTAGGGTGAAAAAAAAATTTAAATATGGACACCACAAAAATTAGCAGAATGTCACATAACTCCGGACATTTATTTAGGGTGATAACACCCTTCTATAATTAAAATTGCAATGCTCTAACTATTTCCGTTCGAAAGATAATGAATTTTAACTGTTTTCAAAATTTAACTTTTCGCCCCAGTCTCCCCTACTACTGATTAAATTAAAATAAATTTTGTTTAGTTAAAAAGTTTTCCATGGTCTGCCTGGCTGATTGAAATAGTAAGGAGAATTAAAATTTTAAAATTATTAATTTAGATACCATATATTGATATTATATTAATTGAAGTGAATAAAATTAAATTTAGTTTTATAATTTTTATATATACAAAATTTTTTTATAAATATAATAAAGGTTAAAGTAAAATTTGAAATGTAAATTAAAAGAGATAATTGACTTCTAATTTAGAAATAAGAAAGTACCTCATCAGTTTCCTACAATTTCTTGTTTTTTTCTCTCAAAAACAAAAATTAAAATTTATTGTTTCTCAAATAAATTTTAATTGTAAATGTAATGATAGAAATGTTGAAATCTTTATTACAGTTTTGTATACTTTAAAGAAATCCCTCTGCGTTTATAAACTGCAAAATTCCAGTTTCATTAATTACTAAATAAACATCTTTTTAGTTGTGAACTTTAAATCCCTCCACTCCCCTTTCCGAGTTTCAAACTTGAACGCGTGGACTGAATCTTATAATTTATTTACTTAAATCAAGAATTAGGGAGAACTTTAGACGTTAAGTAAGCTTTTAATAACTTATCCTTGAAATTTTCCTTATATTCTTAAAATCAATTTTAAAATTATAATATTCAAATTTAACATAATTTATTTTGTTTTCGAGCATTTTTAGAAATAAAATTTCTGTTAATTTCAAATTTCAACATTTAAAATTTTAAAGGTTTTATGAAGTTGAAATTTGATTAATTAAAATTTTTGAAATAATCCAAAGTTTCCTCATATAGAAATTTCTTAAAAATGAAAATTTTCAAATATTCAAAAACTCTCTTATTTAAAATTTCCGACAATTAGAAATCTACTTAAATTGAAATTTTTGTTTATAGAAATTTTTGTTAATTGCAAATTTTGTAATGTGTAACACTTTCTCCAATTACCATTTGCTTTAATTAAAATTTTTCTCCTGTTAGAAGTTTCACACTAAAGGAATTATCGCTAATTTAAATTTTCTGTAAATTAAATATTCTGTGTTATATTTAAAAGTTCTGTAAAATGAAAAGTTTGATAATTAAAATTACTATTGATTATAAATTAAAAAAATGAAGCTTTCGTTTGAATGGAACTATTTCTCTAAAAAGTTAGATTATTATTTTTGTATTTAATTTTAATTTTAATTAATTAAAGTTAATTTTAGTTTATTGAAAAAAAATCGTTTGTAATTAAATTTATTATTAAATTTCTCGTATTAAAATCAAAAGAATAAGAGATTTTAATAATTTTACTCAAACAAAAAGAAATAAAAAAACAAATAATCGAAAATAGAAATATTTTTAATAGTTCCATAATTTTTTCCTGATTTTCTACTTTTAATTATAATTAGTCGAAAAAAATTTATAGTTCCAGGTAGGATAATAATTATATTAAATATAACTATACGGCTTTAAATATTTAAGTCTTTGACAAATCAAAAAAAGTTTTTAAAAACCTTAAATCTTTTTAGGTAATATTTGAGGTAATAATAAATAAAAGTAAATCAATATTTTTTGTTTTCTATTTTTTTTTAATTCCCAGAATAATTCTTTTTTATAGTAAACCTGAAAAATCGCTACAATTTTCCATTGGAAAAATTTGTAAGAACGTGATTTCCGACGTCAATCTTCGTGCAGAGTCTCCTGGTGAAAAAAAAAGAAAGTCAACTATTCTTGGTTTGAAATTTTGTCAAATGGTTTTACAGGTGTAGAACGACGTGTAATTGGTTAACGTTTTCTGTCTGAATTCGTTCTTTAACTTTGCACGAAGGAAAGCGCAATAGTATAGCTTCTTTTAACGAGACCACCGTCCCTTCAAACCATTACTCACGAAATTGCCCGTTACTTGTGTTAGACCTCTATCTTTTCTCTCTCTCTATTTCACTATATATATACAATATACAAGTATATACAAATATATATATATATATAGTATATATATTTCCGTCAACAACAAACTCGTTTCATTCTCTTGTTATACAACCACATTAAATCAGTGATGTAACAAAAAAATTTTTTTACGTCCAACAATCAGTATTGAGACACAAGAAGGATAAATTTATTCTCCCCTTTTTATGACCCATATTTCCTCGGAAGTGCATTCCCTCTCTTTTACTACAGTAAAAAAGGAAAGGGAGAAAAAAAAACACGAAACTAAAACTTTTTCAATTCCTCTAATTGCCAATTACTTATTTATATTGAAAAGCAAAGTCTTATACTTTTAAAACAAATTATTCTTATTATACGTTCATCTGACTTTTATAATTTCTTGATATTCTGTCATGTGGAAATTTTTTTTTATTTTTCAACATCTTTTAGTTTTTAATTTCAATTTTAAAACGCAATTTTTTTAAGGTCGACTTCTTCGATAATTAGTTTCTCTCAATTAATGAAGAATTCAAATTTATTTTTTTAATTTTCTAAAATTAAAGGTTTCCTTTTTACATTTTACGAAAATTAATATTTGTTTTTCTTTCTTTGAAATTAATTTTTGTATTTAATTTAATATTTCGCAAACTTCTGATTTGGGAAAATTTGAGAATTTCTGAATTAAAAACTACAAATTAAAACAAATAAAATAGAGATAAAATTTAAATTAATTAATTAGTAATTCAAAGGCAACATATTTTATTTGGAATTTATCGAAACTAGGTCAAATTTATAATTTCAGAATGATAATTATTATACAAATATAATAATAATAAATAATAATGAAAGATAATTACACAAATATAAATTTACATAAAAAAAATCGTTTTCTTTATTCAATACGAACAGTACTTTGTACGAATGTGTATGAATTATTTTTTCCGTTTTTATTAAATGAATAAATAAATAAATATATATGTTAAAAAGTACTTTTATAAATATGAAATTGATTTAAAAAGTTTTTAAATTGATTTACAAGTTATTGACTTAATTAAAAACTTTATAAATTAATTTAATAGATTCAAAATTGATTTCAAAAGTTTAAAACTGACTTTATAGATATTCTATATTGGTTTAAAAAGTTTTAAATTGATTTGATAAATTTCTAAATTGATTGAATAAATAATTACTCGATAATCTAACGAAATCTGCAAATATGAACAATATAAGAAATAAATGGGAATAAATTTTAAAGACCGCTTTTTGTGAAAATTATAATGATAAATGAGAACGTATAAAGACGTGTTTGGTTGTCAGATCACGTGATTAAACAATTTTTTAAATGGGTATTTAGGTGAAAATATATTTGCGGGTTTATGCTCGCACTTTGCTGCTAACGACCGTCGGTGAACGTGCGTGATACCCAAAAGCTCAAGTGATTTACATTTACGATCACTCATCTCTGCCTCAACCAAGCTCGTACTGCAGCTTATTAACTCATTCGTCTCAACTATGAATAATTTACCAACTTGACACACTGTATTTTCATCTATATATGTATATGCGTATATATGTATGTATATTCCTCTTTATTTTTTCTGTCATTGTATAGTTTAAGAAATTTCCCCCAAGGCAACTGAATTTAAACAACAAATTTATATTATTATTAGGTGAAATTAAATTACTTTACTACTAGAAGTATAGAGTTTAAAAAAGTCTGACTTAAATCGGCTGAGACTACTGATAATGAGATTTATACATAAATTACATGAAGGAGAAAAAATAAAAATGTATAAACTGCCACGTCGAAAAATTCCATGGTAGTACTCCCTGGAAATTCCATGGAATTTCCTTGGAGTTTCCATGGAAATTCTGCAAGTTTTTTATTTTAAAAATATTTTAACATTTCCAGGATTGTCTCATAGGTCAGGAAAGTCAGGGAAAAGTCAGGAATTCTTATTAAAAGCACTGGAAAAAATTGAATTTATAAAAAGTTATACAAATGACTGCAGAAATTCAATTATTTTCAAAAATTCATAACATTCTTCGCAGAAATTCAATTATGTTCAAAAATTTTTTAAAAATGCCACGTCAAAATTTCAATTATCTTTAAAAATAATAAAATTCTTCTCCAAAATTCAATTATTTTCAAAGATTTTAATAAAATTCTTGGTGAGCTTTCAATTATCTTTAAAATAATAAAATTCTTCTCCAAAATTTAATTATTTTCAAAAATTTTTAAAAAATACTTGTCAATCTTTCAATTACCTTTAAAATAATAAAATTCTTCTCCAAAATTCAATTACTTTCAAAAATTAAATTTTTATCCAAAATTTAATTATTTTCAAAAACTTTCCTCAATTCAATCATTTTCAATATCTACTATTTCATAATAAAATTTTTCAAAAGATTTCAATTATTTAAAAAAAGTGTTGATAAAATTTAAAGCATAAACATTAGGTACATTATTTTAAAAAATAATAAATTTTTTTTACCGACATTCAATTATTTTCATGAATAATAAAATTCATCATAGAATTTTAATTATTTTTAATACAATTTTAGTCGAATTCCTTGAAAAATTTAATTATTCTTAAAAATTTTATTAAAATTCATCGAAAAAATTAAATTATTTAAAAATTTGTTGATAAAATTCTTCATGAAGATTCAATTTTGAAGATCATTCATTTATTCAATAAATTATTTATTTTTGTAGTATTATTATTCTCGTAGAATTTTCTAATAAAAATTGATTTAAAAATGAATTTCAGTTAAAATTTTACATAATAATTAAATATTAAAAGCATTATAGCATGAATTTAAAAAAATAATTGAATTTTGAATATTTTTGAAAATAATTACATTTTTTGAAGAATTTACTTAAAATTGTATTAATAATAATTGCAATCTTGTGAAGAATTTTATTATTTAGGAAAATAGTTAAATTCTTGTAAAGAATTTTTCTTACATTTTTTTTAAATAATTGAAGTCCTGTGAAAAGTTTTATTATTTATGAAAATAGTTAAATTGTTGTAACGAATTTTTATTACATTTTTTTTTAAAAATAATTGAAATCATGTAAAGAATTTTATTATTTATGAAAATAATTGAATTCTTTTAAGAAATTTTAATAAAATAGCAGATTTTAAAAATATTTGAATTTCAACGAAGAATTTCATTATTTGTGAAATGTTCTTGAATAATTGCAAAAAATTTTTGAAAATAATTACATTTTTCGAGGAATTTATTTTAAAATTATATTAAAAATAATTAAAACCCTGTGAAGAATTTTATTATTTAGGAGAATAATTGAATTCTTGTAAAGAATTTTTATTATATTCTTTTTTTAAATAATTAAAATCCTGTAAAGAATTGTATTATTTATGAAAATAATTGAATTCTTGCAACGCATTTTGTTACAATTTTTTTTAAATAATTGAAATTCATTTAAGTAATTTTATTAAAATAGTAGTTTTTGAAAATATTTGAATATTATTTGTGAAATGTAATTGAATTCTTGACAACAATTTTTGAAAGTAATTAAATTTTCTGAGGACTTTATTGAAAATTGTATTAAAAATAATTTGAAATCTTAAGAAAAATTTTATTATTTTTGAAAATAATTGAATTCATGTGAAAAAGTTTATTACTTGGAAAAATAATTGAATTCTTGGGAAGGATTTTATTAAAATTTTTGTAAATAGTTTAATTTATTTTCTTTTTTTTTGAAAAATTTTATGGAAATTTAAATTATTACAAAACATGAAGATATCAATAACTGAGATCGATATGTTCATGTTTTATAATAATATTTTTATAATTTATTGAATTTCATAAAGGTTTGAATTTGAAATTTTTTGAAAATCCTAATTCCTATGGAATAATAATAATGATTAAATATTTATTTAAAAAGAATTTATTGGTGTTTTGGAATAATTTTACAATTAAAAAAATTCATAATTAAATGTTATAGAACAGTTCTTTGAGTATCTAATTTATTTTGGAAACCTAGAGTATTTAATTTTTCATTACTAGTAAAGCCATATTCAACTATTTACGTAAATCTATCTAGAAATTTGTATTATTCAATCTAGTAATTGCAGACAAAATCATTTTTGACAGGAAACCAAACGTGAACTGAATTGGCTATTTTCAGTTCATTTGTTAATGTAATTCCATTTAGTTACTTTCATTATTACTTTGGTGCTCTAGATAATAAGTTATGTATTAAATAAACAAATGAGATTTGAATTAACCTAATTCAAAATTTGATATTTAAATATTATAGAATATTAGTAAATCAACCATCAAAATAGTTTTAAAAGCAACTTTCACTACTGATCTTTTAAGTAGCTTGTCTGACTATAAATATTTTCTACTACTGATTCTATCAATATTGAATTTGAAAAAAATGTCTGACCATAGCGCTAGATTGTCACTTAATGCTTTTAATACCACTTAATACCATTAAGTTCCAAAATAGATCAAAAAAACTCATGTCTGACTAAAACGTTCTTTTACCACTGATATTTAAAGAAAATTTAAATTTTTGTATGTTTGTCTTACTAAAAATCATTTTTACCACTACTTTCGTTAAATACAATTCATGGATAATAAATATTTACTATCCATAAATCCATAGTAAACCAAAGTAAAAAAAAAACTCCCATAAAATATTCAAATACTAAAAACAAGGTCTGACTGTAACTATCATTTTCTACTTAAATTTAGAAATAAAGAATAAAAATAACGTTGAAAGTGAGCATTACTACGGACTTCTTAATTTTATAAATACACAAATAGCTATGCCTAAGTCTGACTAAAACAGTTCTTAACTACTGATCGGTACTTAAAGAAAATCGAAATTTTTTACGTTTGTCTGACTGAAATTTTTTTTACTACTAACTCTCTAAATACTAAAATTCGAAAATTTTTGTCTATTTCAAGAATTAAAAATTTTTATCTCCGAAAAGCAATCTCTTACTATACTTTTTATATTAAAATAAATTTATGATAAACTGCCGTCTGGCTGAAACTGTCATTTACTACTAATATTAACGTAACGTAATATTAACGAAATTTAATAAAGTTTTCTTGTTCTTGTGTCTAACTGTAATTAACTTATACTACTGAAAAAAAGAAAAAATACATACTACAAAATTTTATATGATCTAAATTCAGTAACTAAACTTGTTGCTATATTAAAAAGATTGTAAATTTACTTCTCTGACTAAAATAAAAAATCGTTTACTAATATAAAAAAATATAAGAAATTTACTAAGTAAATTGTTTTTATTTATTTATTTAAATCTCAGCCCTCAATCACGTGGATCAACAATGGAAAATAGATGAAAAATAAACAATAGTAATTTTAAAGTATAAACAAAATATTGTGACAAAAAGAACAAGTATCAAAAAATATGTTGTTTAAATACAGCAATATTATGTCTCTGAATATAAACGTGTTAGTCGATTAAAAATTACTGAAATTATTTAAAAACTTTTATCATTCGATGATATTATCAAAATTTATTGTATATTATTGATAGAAGATAAAAGATAGAAAATTCAAGCATACTTTATCAATGAATGATCTCATAATTTGACAGATAAACTTTCTGCGCGTCTCTTCTTTGCCGACGATTGATTTTCAACTCTCAGCGGTAACCGAGAAATCTACGAGTTTATATTTGATGGAAATTCAAACAGATGTCAGCAGCAAGAATGCAAGACGAATAAACTAATATATAATAGGTATAAACATTATAATTAATTTGCAAATTGAATTATAAAAATTATTTTAATGTATAGCATAAAAAATAAAAAAAAAACAAAAATTTTTTAAAAAGAATAGAAAATTTCAATTGAATAAAAATTTTTACCATTCTGTACTAAATAACGGTAAATTTAATAAATTATTTTCTTCTTTTCAATTAAAAATGTTTAAATATTAATTGAAAATAAGAATGATTTAAATTAATTTTAAAATGTTTCGTTTTAAATGTTTAAATTATAAAACATGGAGAAATTGATTACTCCGAGTCAAAGACTCGAAGTGATCGGTTTCTTCATTTTTTATAATAAATTAAAAATAACCGAGTGATAAGATCATTATTTTATACAATAAAAATTAAGATTTTCAAATAATTTAATTTGAAACCTTTTCAAAATTCAATTATTTCTTAAAATTCATGCCATAATGCTTTTAATATTTATTAAAAAATTCTACGATAATTGAATTATTTAAATGCAAAAATAACTAATTTATTGAATAATTACATATTTCTTAAAATTAAATTCTAATAAAGAATTTTCTCAAAACATTTTTAAATAATTGATTTCTTTTGACGATCTTTAATAAAATTGTTAAGAACTATTACGTTTTTCGAGGAATTCAATTTAAATTGTATTAAAAATAATTAAAATTCTGCGATGAGTTTTATTTATGAAAATAATTGAATTCCTAAAAAGAATTTTATTATTTATGGAAATAATTTAATCCCTTTAAAATTTTTTATTAGTTATTGAAAGTAATTAAATTATTGCGAAAAAATTTACAAAAAATTTGTAAATAATAGAATTCATATGAAACTGAGGAAAATTTTTGAAAATAATTGAAATTTCGACAAAAATTTTATTAAAAATTTTTAAAAAATTCAATTTTGCTAAGAATTTTATTAAAAATTTTTAAAAAATTGAATTTTGCCAAGAATTTTATTAAAAATTTTAAAAATAATTGAATTTTGGACAGGAATTTTATTACTTTTGAAAATGATTGAATTTTTGCAATAATTTATAATTTTTCCAAAATTCAATTTTTTTAAGTGTTTTTGAGTATAATTGGTTTATAAATACACTATTTTTAATAATTAATTAAATATATATTAAAAAATTTAATTAATTTCAGAAGAATTTGAATTATTAAAATTCTTAAAAACCTAAGTAATCTTTAAAATTTCTAATAAAATTCATTGAAAATTGAAATTTTATAAAATTACAATATTCATCTATTTATCAAAATTGTATCCGCAACTCTTTGAAAATTCAATTAATTTTAAACTACATGCAAAACCGCATGCGCGCGTTATTTTTGCTAGTTATAAATTAAATTTAAAAATTGAAAATTCTAATAAAAAAACAAATGAAAAAAATAATACCTAGGATAATTTTTGCATAATTGGAAAAAATTTAAATATTATTTTTGGTTTTTGTTACTAAAAATTAAGAAAGTTAAAAATTCATGATGTTAAATTAATTAACTAAATATAGTTCCACTAGGAAGATTTTGTAACAATCTAATTTAATTTTATAAACTTTTTTAAAATTATTTTTTAATATCTTTTTGTGTAAATTTTTAAAGTTTTAAAAATTAATTTTTAAAGTATTAAATCTTCTTGTTTTTAATGTAACATCTATTTGTTGTGTGTATATGAAAATTATTTCCAAATTAACTTTATAATTTTCACTTTATTTAATTTATGTTAAATTATTTTATCATAATTTTCGTTTTTCGTGTACCTTTCGCACATTTAGGAGGAAATTAGTTCATGTACCTGGTGAGAGTATTTATTTTAATTAAGAGACATAAATTGCAACTAGTTGTCGAGTATAGCAAATGAAATGTTCCCTCTTAACCCTCTAAGTAAGTACAGTAACAATGTGTTATCCTGTGAAAACAGGTTCCTAAACAAAAGCCATTTCTGCACGATTGCTCGGCTCGTTGCAACGAGTGTATATATATTCCCTTGTAGCAAGTGTCTCATGCATTCAAAGTACAAGTCGTTTCTAGTGTGATTGTGGTTCAACTCTTCAAGTTGTATCCATAACCATATAACCAGTTGATGAAAAAACCACAATTCCCAACATTCGTCTCACGTTCTTCCACCGCATTCGGTCAATAAATTCAGAATTCAAAAATTCATACACGCAATATTTCCGCGTGTGGAAAAAAATATTGTTCTTCTCGAAAAGGAATGAAAATTTAATTTTCTTTGAATTAGCCGAATATTCAGAGAGGTAAAAAAATATTTTCTACAGTTTTTCCTTTTTGAATAGTGCTATCAAGTTTGATTTTACAAATACTTCGTAAAAATAGCGATATTTTATAATAGAGTTACACAAATGCAAATATTGCTTCAACTTCATTCACCCCTTCGCAGTCCAGTTAAAAATCGCTTGCAGCCCAAAAGCGGTCCGAAAAAAGTTTACAAAAAAATATCATTTCATTATATTATATATAAAGTTTTTGGGGTCGCTGAATTCGAATTTGAGGTCAGTTTTTTAAAATTCAAAATGGCGGATCCAATATGGCGACCTAATATAACGGATAATTTTAAAATTGATGCATTTCAACGGAAATTTATTTCTAGGGGGTTTTCGGGGTCGTTGATTACGAATCTTATACCAGATTTTCAAAATTCAAAATGGCGAATCCAACATGGCGGACGAAAAAATTAACAATCCACCGGATTTGCTTAAAACTTGCTACTTGGGGGGATTTTTGGGTTCGCTGATTACGAATATAATGTCAGATTTTCAAAATTCAAAATGGCGGATCCAATATGACGGATAATTTAAAAATTGATGCGATTTGATCGAAATTCGTTTCTCGAGGGTTTTTGTGGTAGCTGAATTCAAATTTGATGTTCGTTTTTCAAAATTCGAAATGGCGGATTCAATATGGTTACCTAACTTTTTAAAAGTTGATGAATTTGTCTAAAAATATTTATACTTGGGAGTTTTTAAATAAAACAAAAAAAAGTATTTCATTTACAAAAATTTTCATTGAAATTAGCGTCAACGTTATAAGGGTTGGCAATATTATTATTTGGCATGATGATTAGCATTAGAATTAAGATCAACATCATTAACAGAAAGAACTTAAAAATTAATTTGATTTGCATTGGAATTAGCGACAACTATATTAATATTATAAGTCTGATTATTAGCATAATGGCCATTAAAATTAGTGCTAATATTATTGACGTTATCAATTCTACAATTAGCCTACTTGTAATTAGAATAAAAATCATAGAATAATCATTTTTTTAATTATCAATAGCTTTCTTAACATTAATATTAGTGTCATTAGTGTTCTTAGCATCACTAGCGGTATTAGCATCATTAGCGTCACTAGCGTTAATATCATCACTAGCATAATTAGCATCAATAACATCACTAGCATCATCAACATCACGATGAATAAAATTATTGTCATTAATTATAAAAATAATAAAATAACATTTTACTTTATATTCTAGTGGAATAAAATTTTAAATTCAACTTTATAATGTGACATAAAATTAGAGTACCGGTTGTTAAATAGTGACATGGAAATTTATTTCTCTCCCTATTGAATGAGTTCGCAACTTGTGTGTAGCATTGCATTCTCAAACTCATTTTGTATTGAGAAGTATCGAGCTTGATGAGTAATGTGTGCCAGGAAATAAACGATTTCATAATTAATATATGTGAAATTAATCACCGCACTAGAAAATTAATGCACGAAAATTACAGTCGCGTTTCAATTAATTTTCTCCAGCTGAAAACGACGTTATACGGTTGGTTAAAAAAAAACCTCCGTTCGATTTTTGAAAGGAGTGTCTTTGACGTGATGTCAATCGCAGTATTTTTTTTTTTTTGCGATCCTCCTTTTTTTAGAGGTGGTATTGTTTTTTAGTTTAAGCCTATCTCTCGCTTATTGCAATTACTTCTTGCAGAAATAACATTTTGTTTCATTTTCACTGTGTAGAGTATCGGAACGACTGTTTTCTCTGGTTGCCAATTTTGTTTCAAAAGAGTTTGAATTTTTGGAAAAAATGAAAACTGGGGAAATGATTTTTTTTATAAAAAAGTTAACTTCAATTGAAATTTTCACTTCTATTGTTATATTACTTACATTAATAGTTCTTCTTTAATGTTTTTATTTTATTTTAAGAATACATTATGTTAAGAAAGACATAATGGAGTTGCGTTTACAATTTTCATAAATAGATGAACTTCAAAAGATTTCAATTTGAATAAATTTAATTAAAAATTTTAAAGAACTTAGATTTTTGGAAAAGTTTAATAATTCAAATTCTTCTGAAATTAGTTAAATTTTTTAATATATATTCATTAAAAATAATGTATTTCTAGAAGAATTTTAGCTAAAAATTAAGAAAAAATTTCGAAAGAAATTCAATTATTTTCAAAAGTACATAATAAAATTCTTCGCAGAAATTCTATTATCTTTATAAATAATAAAATTATTATCGTAAATTAAATTATTTTTTGAAATTTGAATAAAATTTTTGTGAAAATTTCAATTATGTATTTTCAAAACTTTTCCTCAATTCAATGATTTCCAATATTTACGATTTTAATACAATTTTTTGAAAAGAATTCAATTATTTTTAAAAAGTTTTCTTAAAATTCTACGCAAACATTTAATTATTTACATAAATAATAAAAATTTCACAGGAATTCAATTATTTACAAATTTTTCATAAATTTCTTTTCAATAATTCAATTGAGATGTCCGATCGAAGAAGGGCACATAAACAATGTACTTTAAATGAGTTATGTCCGGAAGCTCAATTATTTTTATAAATAATACAATTTTTTTATAAGAATTCTAATAAAAATTGATTTTCATTTCATAAAAATGAATTTTAGTTAACATTTTAGATAATAATTAAATATTAAAAGCATTATAGTATAGATTTTTCGAAAGATTTGAATTTTGAAAAGGAAAATTTGAATTTTTCATACTTTTAACTAATAATTCTGTAGAATTAATTTTTTAAAAAAGTTTAATTTAATTTTTTTTGAAATTAGTTGAAGTTTTTATTTTCTAATGTACAATTAATTGAATTAATAATATAATTAATTTAATTCAATTTAATATATTAATTAATTGAAGAATTTCCCAATAATAGAAATCTCGTAAAATTGAAATGTAAACAAATGGATTTGAAAATTCTCAAAGAACTTCGTCAAATATTATTATTAAAAATAATTGCTTTAAAGAAGAATTTTAGTTAAAAATTCTAAATAATAATAATTGAATTGAAATGATGAAAATAATTTTGAAGAAGTTATAGTCAAAATATTCTTGTAATATAGAAGAATGATTTTATCACTCGGAATTTAAAAAAGTTTTAAAATTGAAATTGAATTTCAATCTTAAATTTTTGGAAATCCTAATTCTTATGCAAAAATAATAGTGGTGAAATATTTGTTTAGAAAAGAAGTTATTGATGTTTTCAAATAAAAAGTATATGGAGTGTATAACTCCTTTTTCATTTTAAGCCAAGTTTTCAAATAAATAATATTACAATTAAAGAAATTTGTTGGTAAATGTAATAGAACATTTTTTTGAATATCTAATAATTTTTAGAGTGAATCAGAATATTTTTTAGGGTCAAGGAAAAAGTCAAATTTTTTTTTTTAACCTAAAACTGAAGACAAAGTTTAAATATTTTTATCAAAAATAAAGCTGAGGTCTAAATTTTTTTTAAATACATATAATCATAGAAAAAACATTGTATTTTCTGACACTATTTTTAAAAAATTTCTAAGAGTTCGAAAAAAACTATAAAAATGTAGTTTTCTTAAATTTTTTTTTAAATGATAAGTGTTAAATTTTTACTGTATAGAAATTGATAAAAATTATTAGAGAGTAGATTTTGTAAAATTAATCGAGACATAAAAAATATCACTTTCAGAAAAATCACCCACATATAATTAAAGCGAATTGAAGGGAGAAGCTAAAAATGTAATTCCACAATTTCAGGGAGATTATAAAAGCATTGATAAAAAAGAAAATGAAAGAAAGTAATCCAATAAAAAATTATCCCCCGACTCATGTCCCTCAATCTTGTTTTCAGCATAAAGTGCAATATATTTTTATTCATAACGAGTATACACATTTTTACCACAGGGAATATTGGGTAATCGTGAAATAACTATAATTTTAATAATAATAAAAGTGTAGAGTAATCTCGTGGGTATAAAAGCTCATCACAACTTTCATTATTTCTTGGCGTTTGCCCTGATGGAAAGAAGAAAGTTGTGTACCGGATGAATATCATCTACTTTGAGGAGAAATCCCAGTATGAAATCTTGGAATATCAAGCTTTCTCCCTCTCTCCCTCTCTCTTTGGCGAATGTTTCCGGTTTACGGTGGCATTCCAATGGCGGGGCTGTCTTAGTTATTCCGGAAACGTTCCTCCCTCTTCGAGGTCGAACCCCCTAAAGTAGGACATTACAATGCGATCTGTGTTACTCATGGAACGGGAAAAAGATCGAGAGTTGGACGCGCGCGCGCGAGTTGCCCCTATAAATATTTATACAAGAAGTGCAGTTTCGTCGGAACAGTTTGTCGTATCTCGGATCTTTTCTGGACGCCACAAGGATCGTTACCCCTTCCTCTACTTATATGCACATGTACGCTTTTATTGTACTTGAAGAAAGGAGAGGTACTTTAAAATGCCACGAAATCAGCACAATGAAATCGGTTTTGTCCTAAAGGAAGTTATTCATGTTCTGGCGATTTGCCCACCAAGTCATATACTGCATCGCAAAAAAAAGGATCAAAACTTTTTATTTTTATTATTTTCGTAAACAAATTTACAATTTCAAGAGCTTTTATGATCATTAAAAATATTCTCATAACTAGTTGTCGTATCCGTCTCTACACTTGTATTGGTAAATTAAAAATTTTATCTTTATTGCTCAAAACCTCTTCTAATTTTTAGAAATTTATTTCATCAACTAGTTTTTTTTATTAGAAAATGAGGCTTTTAAAAAAAAGACTAATAAATTTTAAAATAATACCTACACAGTAAAACGTGAGGTGGTAAAATAACACCAGAATGGATTAAAATAATCTGCAACTATTTAATCCCTCTAGGATTAAATTAACACCAGAAAGGATTAAAATAATCTATTTTGGTGTTATTTTTAACTATGAATGAAACTTTACTTTAAATAAAACACCAAAGTCAACGATTTGTAAAAATTCAACGAATTTAGCTAGTATAATAGTATAATAGTATAATAGTCAGTTATAGTAAGTTAGTTACTAACTAACTTAGTAACATAGTTACTAAATTCCATTGTGTTCAAAAATTTTTAAAAATTTTCGTACAAATTTCGATTCTCTTTATAAATAATAAAATTCTTCTCTGATATTCAATTATTCGATAAAATTCTAATCAAATTCTTGTCAAAAATTCAATTATTTTCAAAAGTTTTCTAAAATTCAATAATTTTCAATATCTACTATTTCTATAAAATTTTCCAAAAGAATTCCATTATAAAAAAAAATTTGAATAAAATTCTACGCAAACATTCAATTATTTTCATAAATAATAAATTTTTTTACAGAAAGTCAATTATTTACAAATTTTTTTATAAATTTCTACGCAATAATTCAATTATTTTCATAAATAATAACATTTTTACAGGGATTCAATTATTTTTATAAATAATAAAATTCTCTAAGGAATTCAATTATTTTCATAAATAATAAAAGTCATTGCATAATTTCAATTATTTTTAAGGCAATTTTAATCGAATTCCTCGAAAAATGTAATTATTCTTAAAAATTTTATTAAAATTCGTCCAAAGAATTTAATGATTTAAAAAATTTGTTAATAACATTTTTTATATAAATTCAATTTTAAGAAACATGAAATTAAAAAAATAATTTATTTTTGTATTTAAATAATTGAATTCTCGTATAATTTACTAATAAAAATGGTTTTAAAAATGGTTTTCTGTTAAAATTTTAGATTATAATTAAATATTAAAAGCATTATAACGTGGATTTTTAGAAGAAATTAAATTTTGAAAAAGTTTCAAATTAAAATCATTGAAATTCTTAATTTTTCATATTTTTGACAAACAATTCTGTAGAATTAATTCTTTTTAAAAGTTTAATAAGATTTTTATTGAAATTAATTCAAGTTCTAATTTTTCAATATATATATATTTAATTGCAGAATTTCCGTATAATTGAAATTTTGTAAAACTGAATTGTAAACGAATGAATTTGAAAATTTTCAAAGAAATTTTTTAAAAATTATTAAAAATAATGGATTTATTGAAGAATTTTAGTTAAAAACACTAAACAAAAAATTTAATTTTAGAAAAGTTACAAATTACTGCAGAAATTCAATTATTTTCAAGAGTAATAAAATTCTTCTTAAGGATTCAATTATTTTTACTAATAATAAAATTCATCGCAGCGTTCCAATTATTTTTCATACAATTATAATTGAATTCCTTGAAGAAAGTAATTATGTTCATGCAAGTTTTAATAAAATTTGACAAAAGAATTCAATTATTTAAAAATTTGTTAATAAAATTCTTTATAAGAATTGAATTTTGAGAAACATTCAATTATTCAATAAATTATTTACTTTTACATTTAAATAATTAAATTCTTGTTGAATTTTCTAATAAAAATTGATTTTCATTTCATAAAAATGAATGTCAGTTCAAATTTTTAGATTTTAATTGAATATTAAAAGCAATAAAGCGTGAATTTTTACAAATAATTGAATTTTGAAATTAATTTTTTTGAAAAAGTTTAATTGAATTTTCTTTTATATTATTTGAAGTTTTTATTTTCTATTATGCATTTAATTAAAGAATTTAGGAATAATTGAAATTTCGTGAAATTGAATATTGTAAACAAATGGACTTGAAAATTGCCAAAAAACTTTTTCGAAAATTATTAAAAATAATAGATATAAACTATAAAGTGAAATTGTAGTTAAAAATTTTTGAAAATAATAATTGATTTGAAATAATGAAAATAATTTTGAAGAAGTATAATATTCTTATAATGTAAAATAATGATTTTATTACTTGGTCATCTTTAATTATTATAAAATATGAAGAAATCGATGACTCCGAGTCTTCGACTCGGAGTTATCGATATCTTCATGTTTTATAGTTATAAAAAAATTTATTGAACTTAAATTTTATTCATTGTAAAAAATAACACCAAAATTGATTATTTTAATCTTTTTTTGGTGTTAATTTAATCTGCAACACTTTTTAATACCTCACGATTTAATGTGTAAATTTATAAATATTTAAAGAATTTTTCAAATAATTTCGCCATTCCCTTTTTTTGTATCATAAAATACGGTCTAAAAAAATTTTAATAAAAAGAATATTTCATTAAAAAAAAATCGCCCAAGAATTAGCGAGGATATAGGAAGGAAGAAAAAAGAAGGGGAGAATTAAGTGATTGTGAACAAAGGGCTTAATCTTTTCACACATTTTTCCGGCAACTACATATATAACTATTGTTCTCTGACAAACCATGCCACTAATACATCGTCATAACTCATAAAAAAAAGCTATAAAGTCCTGTCGTGCGACATAACGCGGTATACGAGCATCATTAAGTCGAGAATGTGACACCAACCACGAGAATCAAGAGAAGGCCTTTTTTTTATTGCACACCTCTTTCGAGCAAAATGTGAATCCGGCAAAAATTGACGCCTGAATAATAAAAGTTTCAGAATATTACAAAATGATCATAAATAAAAATTTTTAATTACTAAAATTTTAATACAAAAAAATTCTCAATACAAATTTTTCAAATTTATTTCATAATAAAGAAATTCTTTTTCCATTTTTAATTAAATATCTTTTATATTTTTTTTAGAATTTTTAATTGGAATTTTTAATTTTAAAACTTCGATAGAATAGCTCCAAAATTTACTAACGTTTGTAAAAATTCTGAAACCAAGGAATTAATTCATTAATGGATAACAAATTTTAAAATAATTCAAATCAAAAGTTTTAATTATTCCTTCGAGCCTAGAGTGCCGATTTGCCGATATAAAGTTGAATTATCGAGGTTAATAATTGAAAGAGCCCTTTTTCTCCTTTATTTCTCTTTTAACCCTTTTTTTTCTTCTACTCTCACTCGTTCCCTTCTTTTTTTTCTGTATAGTATCCTTGACTCATAAATTTTTTTCAACCCCTTTTTACCATATGATGAAAAAGTTGGGGAATCGAAGCTTGACGTCTGCTTTAGTGCGCTCGTGTACTTCATTAGTTAAATTAATTTTCGTCGAACCATTTCTGACGGCATGAAACCCTTAGAGACCGATACGGTTCTTTCCATTAGGATATTGAGTTTTCAGTTATTTAAAATTTTTAATCCACTTCTTTAGAAATGTCAGAAATTTTTTCTAGATTTTTGATTGATCTGAAGTAAGAAAGTTCAACGCCGAAATGGTGAAATATAAAAAGTACTGACGAGAAATTAATTTTTTGTTTAAATCGAGAGAGAGTAATAAAGTTGGTAAATGTAAAATAATTTATACATTTGTATTTATTGAAAATTATTAATAGAAAATTAAATGATATTTTTTTCTTATTTTTTAAATCTTTGCAATGATAAAAATAAATCTTTGAAGAACCAAAACTTTTCAAAATTTTGTAATTTGCATTTGACAGAATAAGTAGCATAATTTTGTAAATAAGGAATTTAATTAGTTTATTTATTAGTAGTATAAATAGTTTTTAGTCAGGCAAAAAACTAATTTTTAAAAATTTTAGAAATTAGAATAAAGAAATATTTTACTCGGACTGAATTAAAAAA
This sequence comes from Leptopilina heterotoma, assembly GCF_015476425.1. Classification (NCBI taxonomy): domain Eukaryota; kingdom Metazoa; phylum Arthropoda; class Insecta; order Hymenoptera; family Figitidae; genus Leptopilina; species Leptopilina heterotoma. The sequence continues at coordinate 513,021 of NW_025110880.1, read as the reverse complement.
TTGAACTTCAAAACGATCAAAAATTGTTTTAAATTTATTTATCAGTAGTATGAGTGAATTTTAGTCAGACAGAGCATTAATATTGATAAATTATGTAAATAGAAGTAAAAATTTTAAGCGATGAGTTTGAAATACAAAAAAAGTTTTTTATTTATTTATAAATAGTTCCATAAGATTTACATTGAAAAATTTTTCGAAAATTATTTATCAGCAGTATGAATAAACTTATTAGTCAGACGGAACTTTACTTTCTTCAAATTTTGAATGTAGTAGTAATAAAGCTAAAAATTCAATTTTGGAAAAATTACAAATAATTGCAGAAATTCAATTATTTTCAAAAAAATAAAATTCTTCTTATAAAATTCTCGTAAAAATCCCAATTATTATAAATAAAAAAATTCTTCTCCAGAGTTCAATTATTTTAATAAATGTCAAAAAAATTCTTGTCCTAATTTCAATTATTTTCCAAAAATGTTTCTAATTTCAATTATTTTCAATATCTACTATTTTAATAAAATTTCCCAAAAAGAATTTAATTATTTAAAAAAATTTTTAATAAAATTGTATTTAAACATTTCATTATTTTTATAAATAATAAAAATTTCACAAAAATTCAATTATTTTCATGAATAATAATTTTTTTTTAAGGAATTCAATTATTCTTTTCAGTCTAGTTAATACTTATAAACAATGCAATAAGATTTTTATTTGAATAATTTTTGATGATCTATCAGTAGTGTAAATTAATTTTAATTAAAAAAATATTAATTCTTTGAACTATTAATTATTATTATCAATTAGCGTTAAAATCCTTTCAATCAGATTTAATATTGAGAAAAAAATATTATCCGTTATCAGTAGTGACCACACTTTTTAGGCAAATGCATCTTTATTCTCAGGAATTGTGGATTCAGTGGAATAAATAATTTAAATCAGACAGAGTTTTTTCCGTTTTTATCAAACGATTGTGATAAGTAGTATAGGTCAGCTTTAGTCAGACGGATTACATTAAAAATTTAAAATTCTTCCAATTTTGTTACCAGAAAATAGTTTTAAACCAGAAATTTAATTTCTCTTTATTTTCAGTAGTAGAAGTCAACTACAGTCAGCCAAAACGTTTTTTCTTTGTTTTTCCCCAATGGGCAATAAATTTACCAAAAAGAACACTAAAATCTTTTTAAATTTGAAAAAATTAGTAAAAAAAAAATTCTTGTTATAAACTCATTAGTAAAATGTTTTAAAAAATGTTAAAAACAATGTGTAAAAAAGAAATCTTTCAAAAAAGGTCAATTTAAAAAAACAATTAAAAAAAGAAAATAAACAAAAATGAAAAAATGAAAATACGCAAGAAAGAATTTCGAGGAAAAATTAAAATTCATCAAAACATTCAGTAATTACATAGTAAACCATTATTTTTGTTCAAATGAAATAATGCGCAATGCAGATAAATGTCTTGATTTAATGTATATAATTATACAGATGCATTTTCCCCTTCTCTCTAAAAAACATGATAGACGCTTGACAATAAAAAATAAAAGAAAGAAGAACGCAACGCGGGAAAGGGGTAGCAGTAACAATTTGTCTGCAATCGGTTTTCCTACTGTTGTACGCTGAGGGTAAATGCGATAGTAGCGCACACCAAAAGGGACTAGTCCATGGCAGTATGATAATTAACCGCTTCGCAAATACGGTTCGCTTTGGTGCATTCCATAAGCCAAAAATCCACTCTCGGTGTAGAATGCGTCAGTTCAAAGTAAAGCAAATACAGGCCAGAGAGATAGAATAGAGTTTGACTATAACATACCAGTTCAAATCAGAATTATTCGATAAAATACTATTGCGAGTTATATAACCGACCTCCCCCCTTTTTACCCCCCTCTTCCGACCATAATAAGTTTGAACAATTTTGTCAATCAATCATTTGAATATTAATTATTGCTCTAATATTGGAGAAAATTATTTTATATTTACTTTATTACAATTTCATCAAAGCAACAATTCCAAATAACAATATAAAATTTATTGATTAATTAATCTTTCTTTGAAAATTAAAATTAACTATAATAATTTGAATGTTCTTTCATTCATTCACTTTTGCTGTCCCTCACACTCTGAAGTTGTCTTTTGTTTTTTCACAGTAAAACGTGAGGTGTTAAAATAACACCTGAATGGATTAAAATAATGTGCAACAGTTTAATCCCTCTAGGATTAAATTAACACTAGAAAGGATTAAAATAATATATTTTGGTGTTATTTTTAACTGTGAATGAAATTTTACTTTAAATAAAACACCAAAGTCAACGATTTGTAAAAATTCAACGAATTTAGCTTTTCCAGGGAGAATAGTAAGTTAGTAAGTTAGTTACTAACTTACTAACTAACTTAGTAACATAGTTACTAAATTCAATTCTGTTCAAAAATTTAAAAAAATTCTTGTCAAAATTTCAATTCTCTTTATAAATAATAAAATTCTTCTCTGATATTCAATTATTTTACAAAATTTTAATCAAATTCTCGTAAAAATTTCAATTCTCTTTACAAATAATAAAATTCTTCTCTGATATTCAATTATTTTACAAAATTTTAATCAAATTCTTGTCAAAATTTCAATTATTTTCAAAAGTTTTCTAAAATTCAATAATTTTCAATATCCACTATTTCAATAAAATTTTCCAAAAGAATTTACATTATTAAAAAAAATTTGAATAAAATTCTACGCAAACATTCAATTATTTTCATAAATAATCACATTTTTTACAGGAATTCAATTATTTATACATTTTTTTAAAAATTTCTTCGCAATAGTTCAATTATTTTCATAAATAATAACTTTTTTACAGGGATTCAATTATTTATATAAATAATAAAATTCTTTTAGAAATTCAATTATTTTCATAAATAATAAAACTCATTGCAAAATTTCAATTATTTTTTATGCAATTTTAATCGAAATTCCTCGAAAAATGTGATTATTCTTAAAAATTTTATTAAAATTCGTCCAAAGAATTTAATGATTTCAAAAATTTGTTGATAACATTTTTTATAAAAATTCAATTTCAAGAAACATGAAATTAATAAATTATTTATTTTTGTATTTAAATAATTGAATTCTCGTAGAATTTACTAATAAAAATGGTTTTAAAAATGAAATTCAGTTAAAATTTTAGATTATAATTAAATATTAAAAGCATTATAACGTGGATTTTTAGAAATAATTAAATTTTGAAAAAGTTTCAAACAAAAATCATTGAAATTCTTAATTTTTCATATTTTTGATAAAAAATTGTGTAGAATTAATTCTTTTTAAAAGTTTAATAGGATTTTTATTGAAATTATTTTAATTTTTTATTTTTCAATATATATTTAATTGCAGAAATTCAATTATTTTCAAGAGTTATAAAATTCTTCTTAAGGATTCAATTATTTTTACTAATAATAAAACTGATCGCAGCGTTTCAATTATTTTTCATACAATTATAATTGAATTCCTTGAAAAAAGTAATTATGTTCATGCAAGTTTTAATAAAATTCGACAAAAGAATTCAATTATTTAAAAATTTGTTAATAAAATTCTTTATGAGAATTGAATTTTGAGAAACATTCAATTATTCAATAAATTATTTACTTTTACATTTAAATAATTAAATTCTTGTAGATTTTTCTAATAAAAATTGATTTTCATTTCATAAACATGAATTTCAGTTAAAATTTTTAGATTATAATTGAATATTAAAAGCAATAAAGCGTGAATTTTTAGAAATAATTGAATTTTGAAATTAATTTTTTTGAAAAAGTTTAATTGAATTTTCTTTTATATTATTTGAAGTTTTTATTTTCTAATATGCATTTAATTAAAGAATTTAGGAATAATTGAAATTTCGTGAAATTGAATATTGTAAACAAATGGATTTGAAAATTGCCAAAGAACTTTTTCGAAAATTATTAAAAATAATAGATATGAAGTAAAATTGTAGTTAAAAATTTTTGAAAATAATAATTGAATTGAAATAATGAAAATAATTTGGAAGAACCCGTGTGGAAAAAGCCCAAGTTCGCCCGAATAGAAGTCGGTTTCTGGTCAGGGGCTAGATGGACTAATTTTTCACGTAAAAGGAATATCAGATCTGGTAGGGGACAAGTCGGGTTTAGTTTTTTGAAAGCCTTACTAGGAAATACTTGAATTCTGGACAGTTTAATTTCAACTTAAAAAATTTAAAGTTATTATCTTGACTTAAAAGTAATATTTCTTAATCCAGAATTTCTTTTTTTATATTAATAAAGTTTTTACCTGCCACTGAATCTGCATCTTTAGTTGAAAACTGGAATTTTTTTATTTTGACTTCAAAATAACAAACAAAAATTTTCAGTTATCAAATTTGACACAATAACATACAATAAATATATAAAAATAGAAAACATTTAAATATAGAAAATATAAAAAAATAGAAAATTATATTTAAATTAAATTATAATTATATTTCAATTATTTAAATGTAGATCATATAAAAGTTTTGAACTTTTCAAAATTTAATTATTTTCTGTCAAACTACACAGCTGATTAACAATAAAATATAGAAAATTAATACTGTTTGTGTTTATAAACGTGTATTTTATATTAAAAGAAAAAGTAATATGTGTAAAAGTTTAGCAAAGTAAAATTCACTTATGCAAAAGGTTTAACAGAATAATTGTATAGGTTACAAAAACTTAAACAAAGTTTATGTGTAAATTATATTTTTACCTCGATAAATTATCTTGTTTGAAAATTCTTCAGAATATATTCTTTTTTTAGAGTTGAAATTATTCTTCTATTTCTGCTTCGAATTCTAATCTTATTGGTTATAAAAAAAAGATAAAGTTTTTTAACCCTCAAAAATGACAGTTATAAAAAAGATGAATAATTTCACATTATTATTTTAACCTTTTAATTTTCAGGAAACCAAAGACATAAAAACAAAAAATTTTCCAAACATTTCCTGTGCATTGAATAGCTTACTTTTTCTTTTAAAAATAAAATTGAAATTTGAGCAAGTCTTCTTTGAAGAGGTTGCTTTTTTAAAACCTAGTGCGAGCAGTTATTGTTCCAGGATGTCAATTTGACATTTCAATTTGTTTTTGCATATAAAACACAAGTTTAATTACGAATTAGTTAAAAAAAATAATTTTCAAAAAACCATTATAATATTAGTCAGGCCCTAGTAGAGTGCTCTTAGATTTCGCCCAAATAGCCACCGAATAAAATGGTGTATCAATTCTGGCTGGGATCCAGCCAGAAGCCCGATAAGTGCCCAGGTTACGTCTATGATCCCTTCCCATAACACGACTAGCGCCCAACTTTAAGTCGGGCTCCCCGGCCATGGCACGGCTAGAGCCCAGATTCAATTTCCACACGGGAAGTAATATTCTTATAATATAAAATAATGATTTTATTACTTGGACATCTTTAATTATTATAAAATATGAAGAAATCAATCACTCTGAGTCGAAGATTCGGAGTTATCGATATGTTCATGTTTTATAGTTATAAAAAAATTTAATGAACTAAAATTTCATTTATTGTAAAAAATAACACCAAAATTGATTATTTTAATCTTTTTCGGTGTTAATTTAATCTGCAACACTTTTTAATACCTCACGATTTACTGTGTTGTTATCTTTAGATAGATTATATATTATATTATTATGTTATAATTATTTTAATTTTATAATTAATTCAAAATTGCAATGACAAATAGAAATCATCAGAATTTTGTTCAATTCTTTTCATTATAAGATTAAAATTTTGTTAGATATTATGTTTTGTCAAATTGAAATTATGCAAATTTTTGTTCTATACTTCTAAACAAAATTAAAAAATCTTTTAAACAACTGAGATTAAGAAATAGAAAATTTATTTATTTTGCCTTATTTTTATTTATGATTCACAATTTTTTTTAACAAAATTATTATTTTGTTTTAGAAAAAGAAGAAAAATATTTGCACAATTTCTATTTTTAATCTTATTTTTAGAACATGATTTTCCACATTCAAAAATTTCAAATTCAAACCTTTTTTAAATTAAAAAACTAATAAAAATATTGTTATAAAACATGAAAATATCGATTGCTCCGAGTCGAAGAATCGGAGTGATCGATTTCTTCATGTTTTCTAATAGTTAAAGATGACAGAGAGATAAAATCATTATTTTATATTATAAGAATATTGTTACTGTAACTTCATCAAATTAATTTTTATCATTTCAATTCAATTATTGTTTTCTAGAATTAAAATTTTTTTTTCTGAAAATAATTGAATTGCTCTGAAATTTTTATTATTTATGAAAATAATTAAATGTTTGCATACAATTTTATTAAAATTTTTTTTAAATAATTGAATTCGTTTTGTGAAATTTTATTAAAATTTTAAATATTGAAAATCATTGAAATTAGAAAATTTTTTGAAAATAATTGAAATAAGGACAAGAATTTTTTTGATATTTATGAAAATAATTGAACTTTGGAGAAGAATTTTGTTAATTATAATAAGATATTTGGGATGTTTACGAGAATTTTTTTCAAATTTTGAACATAGTTGAATTTTATAAGAAGAATTTTATTTATTTTTTTTTTTTTGAAAATAATTGAATTTCTGCAATTATTTGTAATTTCTCCAAAATTGAATTTTTTTAATGTTTTCAACAAGAATTTAAATTAGAAAATTTTTAAATTCTATTATTTTCAAAATTGCTAATTTTATTTTAAAAAAAGGCAGTAAGAAGTTAACCGCGCGCTTAAGCGCGCGAATTGTTGCTAAAGTTAATATTTAATTTTTATTCTAGTTTTTAATGTTTCCTTTAGTAATATTTAAATCATTGTTTTAAACATTTTTCAATTTATATTCTAAATTTTAAATTCAGTTAATAGGTAAACTTTTATTACAGATTTTAACTTATATGTTTATTCCTAACTGGGGTACTAAAATACCTCAAAATTATTACGCCACTGAAACGTTAATTTTTATTTTAAAAATTAATACAGTACTTTTTAAAAAAAGAAACAAAATAGATTTTTTTCATATCTTTAAAAAAGTGTGATAGAAAAATAAAAAAACCGCTGCCAAGTTGTATATTTTTTTGTATAATTTTGGTGCTCATTTCATGAACACTTTACTTCCTCATAGAGATAAAAATAATAGAAATATATGAATAACTTTTATAGATATGGTAAAAGTGATTGAATTTTGGGTCAATCAATTTATTTTTAAATACCCTACAAGATAGTTACAATAATTTAATAGTTAAACAAAAATTATCAAATAAAAAAGTTGAGAAAATGTCATTTTCCACAATTTTTGGTTTTTAAAATACCAATAATTTCGAAATTTATTATCGAATTAGGTTCAAAAATAGGTCAATCGAAGCGTTTTTTGAAGCTCTACAAGTCGGTAACGATAATTTTAAGATTACTTCTACATTTTTCAACAAAATTTTCAAAAAAGTCTTATTTTTCAAAATTTTGAATTTTTAAAAGTTTAATATCTCCGGTTAATATGGACGAAAAATGTTCAATTAGGGCTCAAAAGATGCGTCTAAAAAAACTCTACAAAATTATGGAAAAACATTTATAGGTGTCCAAACATTTTTTTAAAGTTATGGGCAAAAAACGTTTTTTTGCAAAATTAAAAATCCAAAAAAAATTTAGTTAAACTTTATTAATCTATCTCAAAGTACTCTCACTTAATGTCCGCAGGTGAGATCTACAATTTAAAAAAAATTCAACCCAAAAGCTCTTCATGATTTCGAGATATTTATGAAAATGTGATGTTTACACACACACACACACACACATACGGAATGACATTTTTTAAAAATGTCATTTTTGAACTCCTGAGGTCAAATAACATAAAGATATGTCAAAAAATCGAACTCGAAAAATTTCGGTATTACAATACTTCCTCTATGAGGAAGTAATACGAAAAAATACCCAAAAATTTGAAAAAATTGACGTAGTTTGAATCTTTACTAAGGTAGCAAAATAACCAAATTAGGAAGTCTAGGGTTAATCAAAAAAAAATTTTCAGTTAAAAAATAAATTTTTTTCCATTTTAAATTCAAAATTACAAAAAATGTTATGAGTGAATAAAAAAATTTTTTCTCGATCCCTATAATTATATACTTCTCTTTAATATATGCATAATAAATTTTCCAAAATCAAGTACACTCATTCGAGGGGAAATAATTTAAATTAAAATGCACTCTCTCGAGGAAAAAGAGCCAAAGTCAAAGGAACTTTCAGTGTGTCGTACGCAGGGAGACGTATACGATATTAATAATATTCAAAGCTTTATATGTGACTTTCAGTTCCTCAACTTATTTCTATAATTCTCGAATATTCATGGAAATTAGATGCGGAAATGAGCATCAAAAATTTCTCCAATCTCATTTTTAAACTAAAGTATAGTAATTAGCAGGCACAATATTAATAATTATATTATTATTTAGTTTCATTTAAATTCTAATCGTATAAATTATTAATAATAATAAAAGCTGTAGCTTTTACCTTCTATTTTTCCAAAAATTAAATATTGCAAGTGAATTTTTCAATTAAAAAGTCATTTTTTTTATAATTTTTTAATGACAATTTTAATTTTTTAAATTTATTAAAATCAAATATATAATTAAAAGCGGAATATTTCAAATATAAATATTATGTAATTTAAATTAAATTTTGAAACATTTAAAAATATAATTTAAATTGAAATTTTGTTAAAAGTAAAAACTTTTCTTTTGATGAGGAGAGCTGTAACTTTTTTCTAATACAGAATGCAGTTTTTATAGTAAATTATATTTAATTTCTCATGTGAACATTTCATATATTTCAGAAATTCTAAAAGCTCGATTATCTACAAACCCTCGTATTTGATCGAACTTGCAATCGCTTTCAACCTTTGATGATATCAACGATTCTTCATTAGAGTAATACGTATTTATCAAAATTATTTGCAATTTAATTTATCTGGTTTGAAATTAAATTTGCACATAATCAATTTTTATTATTAGATATAAAATAAATTGTAATTAAATAAAATATAAACCCTTACATAAAACATAATTGAATAATATAAAAATATTTTGTATGAAGAATTATTATTTATGTAATTTATATTTATAAAGTAAATTTATTAGTTATCTTTTAATTAATTTATTAATATTCATTAATTAAATTATTAATGTAGTCAAATTTATAAAAAAATATAATTAAATACGATAGTAAAAAACTACTGATTTTTATATTATTTAAATTAATTTCTTATCCGAAATTAAAAAATTTAATCAAGTTTAATCATTAGATTTAAATAAATATTAAATAATAATTGTAGTGAAAGGATAATAAAAATTATGTAGTAAAATAAATATAAGTATACTTACCTTGTATACCTACTTTCAAAAAATTTGCTAGCTCGTAAAATAAAATATAAAAAGTACTTTTTGCAGCAAACAACATTATTTTGAATTTTTAATCTATCTTTTTCTTCAAACGAAAATTTTTAAAAATAGATTAAAGATTTTTAAAAATAATTATTAAAAAAAAAATTATAAAAAAGGTTCCATTTTTAGTTTCCAATTAAATTTAGTATCCTTTAATTTTTGTAATATCATTCAATTTTAATAAAAAACTAAGAAATTAAATTATTAATTTTATTTGTATTAATTAATTATCTTCCTTTCTCAATTAATATTCAGTTTTCAATTTACAAATATAATAAAAATTTTTCTTTGCAAATTGTAATTGATATTTGTCAAAAAATTCTCAATTTATATTTCGTACTATTTATTGTAATTAAAATTATAAAAAATTGTTAATAATTAATATTTATTAGAAATAAAATTATAAAATTATTAGTTAAGTTTAAATATTAAAAAAAACATTATTAAAGGGATATAGGTGAAGGAGGAAAAAAGACAAATAATTTGCACAAAAATGTTAATATAATAATAACAATAATATATAACTTATATGCATGTATACATGTTTCTTATGACAACAATTTCTTAGTTTTCTGCTTATTTCTACCCAATTCGTCGAAAGCATCACGCGAACTTGATTCCATAAATCATACAGTTAAACTGGAGATTGTTTGTAAAAAAAAGAGAAGCAAATCCTGACCGCTTGTGTGAAACTTTCGACTCACCTTTTTTTTTAATTAACATAATATAATATATGTATATATTAACATTTTCCTTGTAATCAGTATATATAATATATATAAGGTTCCTACCTAAAGCAGTTTTACAAAATCTTGGACTTTGAATTTTTGTTATGTAATAATATAAATAAAAAGAAAATGGCGAGCATGATTTTCCTCCACCTTAATTCTAATTGAGTTTAACAATCTTATAATAAACAAACAAATAAAATAAGATTAAAAACAATACCATCTATCTTTTTTATTTTTTACTCTGCAATTATCATTACTGTCAAAATAATTTATTCTAAATAACAGTAAATCAATTACTTTTTTTTTATCTTAAAAAATACATTTTTCAATTACATAATAATCATAGTAATAGTATAATAATAGTAATAAATGTTATAATATTCACCTTGAAAAATAAATTCTTTTTCTTTACATAAACAATAAATAGTGTTAGAGAAATATAGATGATTCGAAACTTTTTTAAAACTTAACATAAATCTCGATTCCACAAGAAAATAAAAGTTAAGATTCTATACAATAACAAAGATTTTATCAATACAAGTAAATTTTTGCTTATTCTACGTAAATCTTGTCGTTTCTTTTATTTGCTTGGTAAAAGTTTTCTTTTTTCTGTTGAATATTACGTGTGGAATCGATGCGAAAAAGTGGAGAGAGAGAAAGAGAGTTGGTGAGGAGGGAAAACGAAGTTCTTCACAAAGAGCGACAAAAAGTCTTAGTTGTGATGTTACTTTTCCTCAAAAAAAAAACAAACAAACAAAAAACTTTTCTTAACAAAACTTTACAAAGTATCAAAACAGAAAAAAAGAAGAAAATTTTTTTTTCTTGTAAAATATTTCATTTGTATAAATCCCTAGACGTGATTTGGACTTTCTTTTTTTTTCTTTGATTTTCTAGTCACGCACTCGAATTTTTTTTCTTTATTCACTATATTCTAAAGCAGAAGTAATATTTACATATTTGTGTATATTGAGCAAAAAATTATTTCCTAATAAGTACGTGATTTTTGAAATTTACATTCTTCGGATACTATTCTTGATAAACAGTTTTCTATTAAATTTTCTTTATTTTTCTTTTTGAAAATTTTTCTTTATTTTTTTTTTTATTAAAAATCTCCTTTTTAATGTTTTTCTGTCTTTCCTTCAATTTTTATAAGGAATGGTTTGCAATCCCTTCAGTCTTTATTTTAAATTTTGATAAAAAAAATGAGGAGAAATGTAGAATTTATAAAAAATTTAGTATTATTTTGTTCGTAAATATTTTTACAACTGTTAATATAATAAAATTCAAAATATTGTCTGGTTAAATTTTACTTTTACTTACAATAATTTTCTTACAATAATAAATAAAATAATGTAATAATTATAAAAATAATTCCCGTCTTAAAAAAATAAAATTTTTCAACAAAAAGTTTCCTCATTTATCTTTTAATTACATGGTAAAATTTTTTAAATTCGTTTTTCATTTTTATCAAAAGAAGAAATTAAAAAGAAATTTTGGATTTTGCAAACTTTTTCGAAAATTTGTTTAATTAAATATTACTTCATTAATTATTGAGTCGTTAGAATAATCTATTTCATTGCAATATTTCATAACATGATAAATCTAGATTCAATTTCCAACTTGTAATATTACACCTAATAGATTTTAAATTTTAACATGCAAATTTCCGTATTTTTTAAAACTTAGCAAAAATTTCAATTCTTTGTAAATTTTAGAAGAAATTTTTCTCGAGGAATAAAAAAGGTAAATTTTCATTCAAATAGCAAACCGAAGAATGTTCCACTATTTCACTTCTTTTACACACATATAGACGGAAAATTTATTACAATTTTTTTTTTTATTTGGCAACATTTATTTTCTGCTGGAGGGTTTCCTTCACTAATTATACTTTATAAAATAATACGATAATTATTATTTTCATTTCCTGAATTATTTTCGTGATGTAAAAAAGCAGCAGTAAAATTGTTGAATAAAATTCTCTCATCGCTAATTGTCATTAGTCGTCAGCATTTTACAAGTGCGAACAGTGATTGGAAAAATATTATGTTTTATATATATTTTTTATATATAGAAGGTCGATATATGGCAGTTTCATTGACAAATTGCGTGGCTCGGCATTGGATGCATCATATACAAAAGCCAAGCGAGCGTCGAACCTCGGGTTTTTCGAATTTAAACAGCATCCCGATTATTATTCTCTCGTGTCTGGGTTTATAAACAAACTTGTCGGTTGAATGCGATGTCGAGGGGAGATTTTGAATGCGAATGCAAAGCTATCTCCCTTACTTCAAACCAAAACTGATCCACACATACATTTATACATATATATATAAAACAAAATTTCTCATAGAAAATTGTCAAAGGTATGATGTGCAGTATATATCCTATATCATTTGCAGAAAATAATTTTCCGAGAAAGAAAAAATCTTCTTCTAAAAGAACTTTTTTTTACACAATATTTTTTTTGGGTGATATATTTTGGGTGGTATTTTTTTTTACATATTTCTTTTATTTTTCATTTATTCCTTGAATCAGTAATTCATTTTAAAAATGTTTAAAACGAATTCTGAAATCTAAATGAAAGAAGTTTTTGATAGTCGCTCTTGTCAATGGTAGGAAATTTTTTTTTTTGTTTACTTTCCATTGATGAAAGATTTGATTTTCATAATTTTGAATGTATTCTTTAACTACTTTTCTGTAAATTTACAATTTTTGATATTTTATTTACCTGTAGTGTACATAAATTTCAAAAAAACGAAAATTTGATATCTTGAAATTGTGGAAATAGAAGTAAAAATGTTTTGGTCACAAGGTATTTTAAAAAAAATGTGTTCATACAAATCTTGGTAAGAGACTATAAAAAAGTCTTTTTAGTTCCTGTTGTAAACCGTGAAAATTATTTTATTTATTCACTTTTTTTAAAGAAAGATTTAAATTGAAAACTTTGATTATCATAATTTTCAATGGTAATCTTTAATCACTTTTCTGTAAATTTACAATTTTTAATATTTTAATTTCCAGTAGTGTCCAGAAATTTAACTCAGATTTTTTAATCTTGAAATAGTTGAATTAGAAGAAAAATTTTTTTAGTCACAATATATTTATCAAAATCTTGATATGAAATTATAAAAAGGTTTTTTTTCCTTTTATAAAACGTTAAAATTTTGTTTCTTTTATTTACTTTTTTAAAAGAAAGATTTAAATATAAAGAATTTAATTTTCATAATTTGAATACATTTTTTAACTACTTTTCTGTAAATTTGTAACGTTATCTATAAATATTTCGAAAGTGAAAGAAATTTTTGTTTTGTAACTTAAAAAAACAATTTAGTGTAGAAAAAATTTTTTACTTTCTAGTGAACTATTTTAATTTTTCAAACGAAATAAAATTGAAAATTCAAGGAGAAGCATGAGGGAAAATTGAATCGACTGACAAATTTCGAGTTGAATAGATTCAATTTTGTCAAAGTGAAAATTTCTGTCTCTGAAAGTATCAGAATCGAAGGTCAAATCCTCCCCTTTTTTTTCTCTCTCTCTCTCTCTCTTTTTCTCTCAATAGAGAAACACGAATTGCAACGAAAAAGAGGAAAAACACGTTTGGGAAAATGATCCAGTCGAACGCAACTTTTTCCCTCATTTCTCGAGTTTGTGGTTTTACGGTCGCAACAAAAATGATAGTAGCTTTTCGTCAGTGCATTCTCGCAGGACGAGTTAAAGATCGTAGGGCAAAGAGGGAGAAAAAGTGGTAAAGAGAGAGAGAGAGAGAGAGGATATTTTCCAAAGATATGGGATGTAGTTTGCGAGAAAGTTACGTTAGAAAAATACTCCAAGGGGAAAAAAAAAGAGTTGAAATTTTACGAGCCCCTTATGCGCGCAAGAAGGACACGCACACGAGCGGTAAAGTCTTTTTACAACTTTGCGAGATGAAAGTTTCATTTTGTTGGCTTTCATGGGGAAAGGGAAAAAAGGGACGAAGATTCCAAAAGCTCGACTTTGCCCGACACGCGCCAAGACGTGCCACAATCTAACTGATGGATTGTGCGAGGGGCTTTATACTACTATATATATAAAAAGTTGTAATTGAGACTGGACGATTTTCTGAAATTACACACTCAAGCGGACCGGAAATAAAAAAAACGAATATTGACTATTCGATTTGAGGCAAAATTGCTTTACAAAAGAAAAATAAATAAAACAATAAAACCAACTTTTACCACACTATATGAGAAACAATAAAATAAGATTTTATTTTTCAACTTTTAATTACTCGAATTTATTGACTTTAGTCTGCATGCTTTTGTCTGACTATATTTGTCTTTTACTACTGAAACTTAAAATACAGGAAAATTTGAAAATTTGAAAATTTGTTTCTTAATGAAAAAGAGGTTTTATTAGAAAAATCAAAATTATGATGTCTGTCACCCTTTGAATGTCTGTTACTACTGATAACAAAAATTAAATTTTAAAGCGTCGTCTGACTTTAAATATACTGTGACTACTAAAATGCAAATTACTGAAAATTTTTTAATTTTAATCATTATAAAACTGAGATTTATTAGAAAATTTTATTATTCTGTCTGCCTTAAACTGTCCGTTACTACTAGTAACAAAAATTAAATGCCCTTAAAACATTGTCTGACTGAAATTTACTTGTACTACTGATCCAAAAATTACTGAAATTCTTCCAATAATATACTTTCCGATTATTAGAAAAATTTTCGATTCGCTTTCTGCCTGTAATTATACTTCATTTACTACTAAGAGTAAAATAAAAAATTTTCAAACCATTGTCTGTCAGTGACTGTCTTTTACTACTAATAATAAAATATCAAAATTTCTAATCAATAATTAGCTAAAATTTACTTTTTCTTCTAAAACAGACTTTAGAGAAGTGAAAAATAATTTTTTAATTGTCGATATTTACTTTTATTAAAAAAAAAAAACATTTGGATAGTGTGGTCTGTCAGTGATAGTCCTTTTCTACTTAAAGTTACGTAACAATTTTCAAAACGTTCTGAAGATAATTAAACTTTAACTACTGAGGGAAAAAAATAGTTTCGAAAATTTCTTGAATAAAACTCACGTTTATTAAAAAAAATTTATCATTTTGCTTTTCGTAATAGTACTTTACAACAGACACAAAAAAATTTCAAAAATATCTAAATCCTGTCTGAAGAAAATTTACTTTTTCTTTTACTCTAATCGAATTTAATAAAAAAGGAAATATAAATAATAAATGTAAATGTAATATAATTGCATAAAAATAACATATAAAAACGAAAAGAATGTTTGAAATAAAAATGTATTTTCCATATTTAGTAATTCTTTTTTGATAAATTTTATCCAATTTACTAGAAATATTTTGCCTCAAACCGAACGTTAACCAAATCAATATTCGTTATCTGCGAGACTGCATTCTTCTTGGACGGATCGTAAAGAATGTACTTTGAAAAAAAGAATTCAGAAATTTTTTTCTCAATAAAATATTCACTTTATGGCAAACTTATTTACTTATTCACTTTTAACGTTGGAAAAATTTTCCTGTGCACTAGAAATTTTTTATTTATTATTTTTTTGATATTGTTTTTTTATATTTTTATAACTATTTTTTCGAAAATGCGGACGAAAATGACTTTATTGAAGACTTTTCAATTTTCTTTTTAGTTTTTATTTTTGACTTTTTCACTTTTGATTCGCTTTCTAATTTTCGAAAATATCGAAAACTAAGTAATAATTTCTATATTTATATTTATATTTTTATTTGTATTTTTATTTATATTTTTATTTATATTCGTATTTTTATTTTTTTATATTCATATTTTTATATATAATAATGTTTACAAAATTTTCTCAATTAATATCATTAGTGTAAAGTGTTGTAGAAACGAGTGTAAATAACGACTTCAAAATGGAATATATATAACATTCTTTTTTTTCGAGAAATGTTTTAATTTTAAAATTTAAATTCACCTAAATAAATTGCAGAGTTTTTTTTTACATTCGTTGAAATTCTACCTAGAGTGAAAAAAGTTTTTGCAACATGACTTTTACAATTTATCTCTCTCGATACCTGACGCTTTAGACTATATATTAAGAAATTTAACACTTTTACGATTTACAAAAAAAGCTTACTACTTTTTTGTATATAGCAATAAATAAAATTTAAGTGTAAAAAAGGTATTTCATTCAACACTTATTATTTTAAAAATTAAAATTAAACAATTAGATAAAAAAAGTAGATTTTTACTTCAATTTGGAAAAATTACTCGGAAATTGAATTCTTTCGAAAATTGGAAAATGATTAGTTTTAGAGTTAAAAGAATTCCAAAATACTTTCAAGAGAAATCCGATTGAAATTTGAATTTTAACAGGATTTTAGTTGAAAGGTGAACAAAATTAGAAAATCTGATAAAATTCCGGAAATTTTTCGAAATGTGATATTCAATCGTAAAAGGGTTAAATTTGGATTAAAAAAAAACTTACTAGTAAAAAGATTAGAAATTTGTCTATATATTATTTTTATTTGGAATTAAAAATTCTTTTTATTTTAAAATTTGATAAGAAAGGAAAATTTTCTTTTTTTTCTTTATTTTAATTAATTTTTTTTTTGTTTCTATATATATATATATTGTGTCAATGTGTGTCCCTATTTAATTATTTATAGAGATTTGATAAGTAGGCAGCCAAAAAAATTGGTGTTATTTATTAGTTTGTTAAGAGTAGTTTTCTATATGAGTGACTTATTTCAAGATAAAGCAGGTGCGGAACGATCATTGGTCTTCGTTTTGCGCAGCTTCACTGTGGAAAAGACGTTGTTCCTGCGAAAGAAGGGCCAGGTTAGTAAATGAGTGTTGCCCCCGGGGTGTGTCACTTTTTTCTCTTAAAAAAAAAAAAGAAGGAAAAGACGAAAGGAAAAACGACACGTTGCCGAACGGTTATGACGCCAGAAAGAGTCGTGCGAAACCAAACGAAAAAAAAATAATAAAATGAAAAAAAAAAAAATGTAAAAAAGAACAACTTGTGAACGCGACCGTGCAACAAAACGAGTAAATAGAGCCTCCCGTGACCTGGGACGTGTCTCTATTTTCATTTCATATTGTCCCACACTGCCATAAGCTCAATTTACTCTTATCAAAACTGATGTGTAAAAATTCTTATAATACAACAAAATGAAATTTATTTTATTTACTATTCTCTTGTTTTTAATTTAATCAATCAAAATTTTTTTAATGGGGAATTTTTTCGCAATGGAAATTAAAAATATGCTACATTTTTTTATCGAACGAAAATGTAAGGAATTTTTTTTTCCAAAATGAAAAATGACCGAATATTCTTGTAATGAAAAATAAAAAAAATGTATGTATTGCTTCTCACAATTGCTGTCCAGCCATTCTGGGGAATATTAAAGTCCACATGAGACAAAATTCGAAAAAATTTATCAAATGTTATGCAAAGATTTCTTTGGTTTATGTTCGGAAATTTTGTTCGTTATTTGAATAAAAGAGAAGACAAGAAAAAAGAAGAGTAATTTAAAGATAATTATAAATGCAAAATTCCAAAAATTAAAATTTATTTATTTATTTTAAAACATTTTCTATTCATTTCGAGTTTTCTATATTTTATTCTGATTACTTTCAAAATATTTTTAATGCTTCTGAATAGGTGCTCGACATACAAGAAAAAATTCGTCGAAAGTTCAAATCTTCATTTACATTTAATTCCTTTTAAACATTTTTAATTTTTTCCAAGTCAGTTTATATTCCATTTCAAGGAAATAAATTAAGAAATAAATTTTTTTTCAAATACTTTTTCAAACAAATTTTAGCATATACAAATTTTTCTCAATTCTCAAAAATATTTCCCGTTTTCAAACATTTTTTCTTTTTTAAAGTTTTAAAAGAAAAAAAAAATTGAGTAGTTTAAAAAATTTTATTAGTTATTAATATTTAATTAATAATTTTAAAAAATTTAAATACCTATTATTTAAAAAATTGACAAAAATAAAAAAAACAGAATGACTGGATGTTCACCTACATAAGCAAACGAAAACAATGAAAAGCAATAATATGAAAAGAAGGCATTTTCAGTAAAACTATAAACATTAAAGGCGACAACAAGAACAATATTCATCACAAAACGAGAACAATTTAATAATAAGAAATAGCACCGAAAATTTTGTCATTCTGCGCCCAAGGAAAAACAAAGTTTACATAAATTTTCAAAACAGTTGTACAAGTCAATTTGAATATTCCACAACGAATAGAAATTTTATAAAATTGTGTACGTATATGTATATATAAAAAAAAACTTTCCTACTTTTCTCTCCTGCAGAAGGACAAAACTTGAAAACTACTTGGAGCATCTGCAATCAAGAACACAATTTGCATTCTCAATTTTTTCATAAATCGAAATGTAAAAAAAATATATCTCTCTTTTTTTTCTTTTTTTAATCAATAATTTAAAAACGTCTGTTTATATTTTCCAAATTGTTGATTCTACGTGTTATGCATTTCAGCAACGTAATTAATTTAGTTCACTTTTTTTTTATTAAATTTCGTTACATTTGAGAATGCAAAAAAGGCACATGAATAGAACCGTAATTTAATTTTCCGAATTTTTATTTTATAGAAATTGGTTTTATCTGATAAGTTGTATGTGATAATTAACAATAATTATTTATAAATCTAAACATAAGTTATTTTAATTATTATTATTTTTTATTTTTACTAATTTATTTCAAAAAAATAAATAAACAGAATTTTTATAACCACTTAACTTTCTATATAGTTTTCAAATTTTGATTTATTTTTAACAAATTTTTTTCAAATTATAATTTACGAATTCTAAATTTTTATAAGCGTTATTGTATCAAATTATTAATTACCGTAATAATCAGTTTCTCAACATATTATTCAAAATAATTTTCAATATTATCGAATTACCAATTGTTGCAAAATTTTTCTATCGTAGTGATAGTTTTTTATATTTTCTATATTTTTCAACCTGTATTTCATTACTATTTTAATTTTTTTTTTATTTCTAATTTATTTGAATAATTATTTCATCTCATAATTATTATTTTGTTGAAATATGAATTTTTCATCATTTTTGTTTATCCAAATAGTCGTTTTTTTTTTATAACACGATTGGTAATCCTTTCTTCTAGTTTTATTTTTTTTCGAATTAACATTTTGAGCAATTAACATTTTTCCAAAGTTTAATTTTTTTTAACCTGTTATTTACTGATTTCTCAAGTTTTATACTTCGTATACTTCGTCACTTTTTGTGCAAAGCGAACTTTTTATTTTTCTTAATATTTTAATTAATTAGTTATAATTTTTTTTGTCGAATTATAATTATTAATTATATTATTAATTAATAATTGTTATTTAAATATTTATAATTAGAAATTATAATTATAAATAATTTTTTGATAATATAAAAATTATTTGAATTTTCCCAGAATTATTCACAAAACGAAAGTTTAATTTAGTTTCCAAAAAAAATTATTATTGTAGTTATTATTAATTAATAATAATAATTATTCATAGTTACGAAAATAATTTTAATAGATACAAATTTGGTACAAAAATGCTTATGGAGATTTAGATTGCAGAATGTGAACTTGTAATTGTATTGGTTCTGAAAATTTGTTAATAAAAAAATATACTATTAATATTGAAAATTGGAAAAAAAATTATTTAGAGTAATAAAAATTCTGTTACTTTTTTTTGAAAATATTTCAATTTATACGAAAAAAATGGAATTAAAAACATCATTTCCTGGAAGATAAAAAGAATTTCAATAAAATAGAAATCGGAAAAATTAATAAACTCTAAAAAATAAATTGTTGGTAAAATAAAGAAAAAAAGGTCCAGTAGGAAGGGAAAAATTCCAGAACTAAAAAAAACATGGAAAAAAATTCTCTCCGCCATTCTACTTCTTCTTCTTCTTTTTGTTATTGTTGTTATTATTGTTGACCGATTGATCAACACCCCATAAATCGTACCAAGGTCCACATGTATTTTTCTCCCTCTCTTTCCCTCGTCCCCTCTCCCTCTCTCTTTCACTATCTCTTCTTAATTTTGTTCTTGGCAATAGTGTTTTCTCCGCCACCTGATCCTTGACGATAATACAACTGTATGTCGATTCCTCATCAGACGCTTCAGTTTCAGTGAAATTTTGCATTAAACCATCGTCATCGTCACCATAAGTTTTTTTACATCTACGATCATTTCTTTTCGCCTCATTATTCTCCTTGAGTTCAGCAACAATCATATTTCTCTTCGCTTCCAAACTACGTTTACGTTCATTCTCAAGAATTGCCTTACGCGATATATTACCAACGAAATAGGATCTCTCTTGTTGTCTCTCCCGATGATGATGTTGTTGGTGATGATGATGATGTTGCTGTTGATTGACATATTCCGTTCTGTCGACAATTTTCGGCCTCTCGGCAGGTTTTGGAAAATCGTCATCGGTGAAAAAATCCCCTTTCTCAGGCACATGTTGACGTTCGGCTGGTTTTGGTTCATTTGTAATTGTCGAATCACTGTTTTTTTTTTCTAATGTTCGATGAGTCGAGATAGTCTCCTCGTAACTTGATTTTCGGGACGATTCATTGGTTTGATTTTTCTCGTCCTTTGTCTCTTTTTTCAGCATTTTGGGAATATCAACTAGGGAACGATGCTGCCATAGGGCCATTCCCTCTAGAACTTCGGAATCACGTCTGAAACGCCAGAAAGATTTGGTTCTCTTCACTAATTTTGGACTCTTACCATCGACCTCCAAAGATCTACCGGTTTGAATTAGATGACCCATTGCGGTACTCTGTCTTGGTAATAGGACCTTTCGTTCATTCTTTAATGTATTATTGTTGTTTTCATTAGTTTCGGATTCTTTTTCACGATAGTGACGTTCGAGTACTTTGGTTCGTTCTAATTTTGTCTCGAAATTTGATTCATAACCACGATCCTTATCAATCATTGGGGGATTATGATTGTACGTTTCGCCGTAGATTTCCTCTTTTTCCGAATAGCGACGTTCGCGAAAATTTGGTCTCTCGGGAGCTTCGATGGACGGTGGTCTTGGTCTTTCGAAACGATGACGACTTTCATTTTTCTCAAGAGTTCGTTCACGTTCATAGCCAAGTGTTGCTGATTTCGAAGTGTTTTCAAAATAACGCCTTTGCGATTGTGATCGTCTCTCAGTGGAATTAAAATTCTCGTAATTATTCTTATCCTCGATTCTTCTTTCGATGAATTTTGGTGGACTGTGCTCCCTAGCGTACTTTTGTGCTGTTTGCTCTAATTTTTGGGCAATGTGCTCAACCTTACGGCCTGTCTCGGGAATTGTTATGGTACTCTCGTCGTCGGAGTTGGAAGAATTTGAAGAATTTGAAGAAGTTTTGTCGTCGTCGTTGTTGTTATTATTGTTGTTGTATTTTTCTTCTTGATAGTGTTGATTTTCGGTTTGTTCGTTATTTTCGCGATAGTATTTTTTGTTGGAGTATTCGATACCGTTGGTGTAGGTGACCTCCTCATCGTCGTCCTCCTCTTCATCGACTTCAATATCGTCTTCACTTTCGATTTTTGTTGATTCACCATTACGACTACTGGTGAAACTTCTCATTTTTTGATCGCGGGAAAATTTACTTCTGTTATTCGGATTTGGACGATTTGATAAATCGATGTCACTTTTGGGTGATTTGTCGAGTTGTTGATTTTTATTTTTCTTCTTTTTCGATGAGCCATTCTCCCTTTGGGAATTGGCGAATTCACGATTCTCCTCAGTCTTGTGACGTCGACCTGATGAATAACGTCCGGACTCGGCTTTCTCGCTATCCTGAATATTTGAATTGGCCCAAATGTCCATTGCAGCTCTATAAAGATGCCAGCTCTTCTCATCCCTTGGAATTGACTTCCAGGAATCGTTCTCCCAATTCTTTCCACTGCTTGGCTTTTCATCTCTCTGCGGTTGTTGTTGCTGTTGCTGTTTCTGCTTTTTGGATCGGTCAGCTTCGCGTGGCTTTCTGCGTCGCAGTCTGTTTCGGGGTGTTTTTTTTTTTGGTGAACGTTGAAGAAAATAAAAGAAGAAATAAAAAAACAACAAAAAATGGAAGACTGCAGTGCCAAAAGACCCAAGAGCCAGTAGATACGGATCCCCTACGTGCCAAGTCAGGAATTGGGAAATTTAGATGATCGGAAAGGGATATTTGAATTTTTTTCAGGATTTTTATTTCTTGGAAAGCGCAAAACAAGAAAAAAATTATATAGGAAACAAAAGGAGAGGACCACCACCGTCGCGTTTAATTCCATCGATCGTAGTAACGCATGCGGAATCTACAAAGAATGAGAAAAAAGAAGGTAATCTAAAAAAAATGAACCCAATTGTTGTTTAACAATGGAGAACGAAGAGGTTCTTTGACATGAGAATAAATTTAATAGAACACGAAACAAATTACATTAGCTCGAGACACATTAACTCTACAAAGGACGTGCATTATGACGAATATAATAATAGAAACAAAAAAAATATATATTTCAAAATTTAATTTTTCATGCTTTTACAAAGTCTAAAAAGCAAAAGAATTAGTTTTTCGGTCCCAATTTAATCGATATTTGAATAATTTAAATTGTTTTCATATTAAAAATCTTGACAGAAAATAATAGAATAAATAATATGAAATAACAACTTTAATTTACCAATAATTAAAAATAGATATAAAAAACAAATAAATGAATAAAAAGTAATGAACGCAAAGAACACTCTCTGATCTCTGAAATTTTCCTCTTTTCTCACTTTCCCAATCACTATATTGTCTGGACTAAAAAACAGAATAAATATGAATAGGGAAAGGATTCAGCAATTTTTACAAAGCATCATGCCAATAATAATTTCAGTTAGACTAAATTAAAAAAGGGATTTGTTTTTATATGTATTGAAAGCAGTTTCTACAATTGGAAAACTTGGCCGAGAATTTTAAAAGTTATATGGTAAAAATGAAATTTAAAATGCCCGAACACTACGTTTCAAAGCGTTCGCGTTTTAAAGTAATAAGAAATAATGTAGGAAAAAAAAAGAAAAGTCCAATTTATCTCACCTCATTGCCTCGTCATCGCTGTAATCAATATCAGGCTGAACTGGTGGCTCGTTAGAAAATCCACTATCATTACTACTGTGAAGTGAAGTAACGGCCTGAGGAGGTGGAACCGGAGGGACTGGCGGTTGCACTCTACGACCACCAGCTAAAACTGTCGGCAAAGTACCGGATGGACGGATCTGTGGATAAAATGGACAATTTAGAACACTATTGCGAGAATTTTTTCTTTCTTTTTTTTAACCGGTGTCTCGATTTTTCAGCGAGAGAAAGGAGATAATTTTTAAGATAAAGAAATATAGAGGAAGGAAAAAATTATTACCACTTTTTGTTGACGTGCCGTTGGAGTTGTAATATTATGAGCGCTATTACTTTTTGGCACATTAGTTGGAGTTCCATTATTGGTGTTGCCATTGCTATTGGTTCCATGGTTCAAGGATAAATCATCATTACTTGGCATTGGTGGTCGTGTGGGTGGCGGTTTACACGGTGGAACTGTTCTCGGCTCTGGTGTTCGTCCATTATTCGAACTGTGATTTGGTGACCTGTTAATAAAAATTAATTTAGTAATATTTTAAATTTTTACTAATTCTATTAATTTTCCATTAATTAATTGATTAATTAATTTCGTCAAGCCCGAGCTGATGATGAATATGATGTCAGTTATTCAAAATGGCGGACCCAATATGGCGGATGGTTTATAGAAAATATTGTTATAATTTTGTTTTATAAAACAAAAGTTTTTAATTTTTACTTATTATTCGGAAATTTTCATTCTTTGATTTCAAATGATCCTGTTTCGTTCAGAATTTTCTAAATATTCACTTCTTTTTTAATTTAATCAATTTTAGAATTTGTTTTTTACAGGGTTGCCAAAGGTCAGGGAATTCAGGGAAAAGTCAGGGAAAGTAGAATTAGTCAGGAAAATGAGAGAAAAGTCAGGGATTTTTATTAAAAGTACTGGAAAAAATTAAATTTTTAGAATTCATAAAAAATAATTAATTTTGGTGTTTTTTTGTTTACCTTATAAAATTTGAAATTACCACAAATTCTAATACAAAACCTTCAATTTTTTTCAGTTTCTGACAATAATTTCTTTTTAAATAAGTAAAATTTTGAAGAACTATATCATAAAATTATTACTTATAAATTATTTAATGAATAATTTCACTTAAATATTTCAAAATTAATTGAATTTCAAAAGAGTTGTGCGTTTATAATTTTCATAAATAGATGAACTTCAAAAGATTTTAATTTTAAAATTTGTAAAATTTCAATTTTGAATGAATTTATTTAGAAATTTTAAAGTATTTAGATTTTTGAAAAACTTTAATAATTCAAATTCTTTTGAAATTAGTTAAATTTTTATTTGGATATTTAATTAATTATTAAAAATAATGGATTTATAGAAGAATTTTAGTTAAAAACACTAAAAAAAAAAAGAATTGAATTTTAGAAAAGTTGCAAATGATTGCAGAAATTCAATTATTTTCAAAAGTAATAAAATTCTTCCCCAAAAATTTAATTATGTTCAAACATTTTAAAAAACTCTCGTCAAAATTTTAATAATCTTTATAAATAATAAAATTCGTCTCCGAATTTCAATTATTTTCATAAATTTTAATAACATTCTTGGAAAAAATTTCAATTATTCTCATAAATTTTCCTCAATTTAATTATTTTCAATATCAACTAATTTAGTAAAATTTTCCAAGAGAATTCATATTTTAAAATTATTTTAATAAAATTCTACACAAACACATCATTATTTTCAAAAATAATAAAAATTTCACAGCAATGCAATTATTGACAAATTTCTTATAAATTTCTTCGCATTAATTGAATAATTTTCATAAATAATAAAATTTTGTACAGGGTTTCAATTATTTCTATAAATAATAAAATTCATTTTAGGAATTCCATTGTTTTCATAATTATAATAAAAATCATCGCAGTATTTTAATTATTTTTCGACCACTTAACAATTTTATTCAAATTCCTCGAAAAATGTAATTATTCTTAATAATTTTATTAAAATTTGTCGAAAGAATTCAATTATTTATAAATTTGTTTTTTTAAATTGATTTTTTCGAGGAATTGAAATTAAATTCTTATAAAATTTTATTTAAAAAAATTGAAATCCTGCGATGAATTTTATTATTTATGAAAATAATTGAATAGTTGTTAAGAATTTTATTAAAATTTTAAAAAATAATTGAATTCCTGAGAAGAATTTTATTATTAATGACAATAATTGAATTATTGCAAAAAAAGATTATTAAAATGTTTAAAAGGAATTGAATTTCTGTGAAAAATTTTGTTAGTTTTGAAAATAATTAAATTCTTCATAAGAATTATATGAAAATTGTTTTAAATTATTAATTTTTTCGAAATATAATAAATATTATGAACATTTTACTTTAAATAATTGAATTCTTGTGTATAAAACTTCAATAGTTAATAATTTAATTTTTCGATTAATTAATTTTAAATATTAAAAATAATTGAAATTCTTCGATGAGTTTTATTATTTATAAAAATAATTTTGAAGAAGTTTTACAATTAAAGACATTCGTAAATAAATATTTAATAGAAAATTTTTTTAGTATCCAATCATCATAAGAGTCAATCAGAATATTCTTCAGAGCCTGGAAAAAAGTCAAAATTTTGTATGGAAATTAGGGAAAAGTCTGGAAAAAACAAAATTAAATTTTTATGATGTTACGAATAGGATTTAATTTAATAAAAGTAAAATAGATAAATTATTTTATTATCAATTTAAATCTGTCGTGATAACGAAAAATGCTCTTCAGCAAATTAAATAAATTTGAATAGGTAGGGGACTTTTCCACTCTCACAATTATTGATATCAATTGTGTAGTTACAATTAATAAGAATAGAAATTATTGGTTAAATTAATATTTATTTAATTATCAGATTTACATATATTTTATAAATCTTTAATTTTCCAATATATAAATGTTCTGGGATTAAAATATAAATTATAATAAAAAAAAGAATGTGAATATTCTTTTTAGTAAAATCTCATGAAATCAACTTATGAAAATTTACGTATTTCTTTGAAAATTGATTTGTGTATATGAGTGTAATGTGTAATTATTTACTCACTTTTAATCGTTATGTTTGCTTCTTTTATTTGTATTTATATCGCAGCAATCTTCCTTTTCCCTTACTCGTATTTAGCCTCAAACTTGATATTCTTTAAAGTGGACTTAATCTCAATTCAATATTTCTGTTTTACAATAAATGGGGACTACGCCCTTCAATTTACAAAAGGATAAAAATTCTTTAGTCTTAATGACTCACAATATATAAATCACGTTCAGGTACTTTGCCTGAATTAAACTGCCCAGATTTTCCCTTGTCAAGTCTTTTTATTGATTGACAATTAGGTGGGGAAATCCTCAATGCAGTTTATTCTGACAGCTTGCAGAATTTGGTACTTGCGAAATTTAGATTTTGACCACTTCGTTGTTGTGCAATAATTTACAAATAATTGAAAGAAATCTTGCCTTGCGATATTAACATAAAAAAGAAAAATGTGCTTTGCTTAATTTAATTGTGCTAATTACCCGATTAAAAGTGGGTTGTTCAGAGTTTTGCTTAATGTTGGAATTTATTGGTGTTACTAATAAATATGTATTTTTGTGTAAGAACGATAATTGTGTTTTTAGGTTACAAGGCAAAATTATGAAATGGATTCTATATAATTCAATTAAACTACGTTGTTTCTATGTAAATATAAAGGTAACAAAGTCATACGTAACATATGACAACCCTGTTTTAATTAAATCTAATATTAGAAGAAAAACCTAGTCAAATATTTTAGGTTGAGGAAAAAATTGAGAATTAAATGAAAGAAAATGAAAGTGGAAATTTATTCTTACACTCTTCTTGGATCTTCTTCCACTTTGTTTCTACTTACTTTAAATGAAAGTAAATTTTAACGGCTCATAAATTTGACAGGAATGGAAATATATTTGAAAAAAAAGAGTGTGTAAAACATTCATGAGATTCACTTTGAAAGGAGATTGTTTCAATCACTTTCATAGATTAAATGGAAGGCATTTGCCTCACGCAATGACGTTTATTTTCAGAGACAAGATGGCAACGGTTTATGTGTCCACTCCAATCTAAACACTACTATATATATATACGTAAATGTAAACCACATAGAAAAAGTGCAATCTGTCGAATATAGTTTCCAATCAAAATAACTCTCTTGAATTTATTTTTCTATAAATAAATTCCAAAGTATTTTATTTAATCAATTAAAAACTTTTTATTTTTACTATTTTTTGTTCACTTTTTTATTGTTCCTATTCTTTGGGGAAATTTTACTTTTTATATATTATGAGGACAAAAGTGTGAAATTTATGACTTACCCTAAATTCTCGTCGATGATCACTTCGGTGTATGCCAGAGGGAACCATCCTGAGCTCTGTGTACGAAGATTCTCGCCAAACTGCCAACCCTTTTGTCTATCGCCTAGAGAGATAAAATCAAAAATTCACACAAAACTTTTCCACTTTCTTTAAAAATTTAAGGTATTTTTCTCTTTAATATTCGACTTTGAAAATTTGTAAAAAAAAAATATTTAAATTTGATGAAATTCTCAATTTTATAATATTTAGTAGAACTATTAACCACTTAAACCCATTTTTTTCAAAAAACTAATTCTTTTGTTTATAATTTATATAATTTAAAATGTTCGAATTTTGCCATTTCTTTAGACTGATTTTCGTTTACATTTAGTAAATTTATTAAATTACCTACGTTGGTTTTATATTTAACTTTATATTTTTGCTTTTTAATTCCAATTCAATTCACTAATTTCTATAAATAGATTTCTTTAATTTTATCGAAATTCTATATAATGAAAACTTGATTGAAATTGAAAATTCTTTCAAATAAAAATTCTATTAAATAGAAATTTTATTTGAAGCAAATAACTTTACTACAGCCAAATGGAAAATTCATTTTTTTCCTTCGATTGTAAAATTGTAATGAAAATTCTATTAAATCTATTTAATGAAAATTTAATTAATAAATAAATTCGTCCAAATAAAAATTTTATTAAATTGAAAATTTAAAAAAAGTTAAATAAACATTTTTTTAATATAAACGTTTAATTGAATAATTATGATAAATCGTACAAAATTATTTTAAATTTTATTTCCAGTAATTTAACGTAATAAATACTTATTGAGTTTCATTCTCTGTTTTTATTTAATTTACTAGCAACAATTCGCGTGCGGCTACCTTCATACGTACTTTATAAAATAAAATTAGCAACTTTAAGAATAATAGAATTTAAAAATTTTTAATTCAAATTTTTGTTGAAAATACTAAAAAAATTGAATTTTTGAGAAATTACAAATAATTGCAGAAGTTAAGTTATTTTTAAAATTAATAAAATTCTTCTCATAAAATTCAATAATTGTGTTAAAAATTTTTTAAAAATTTTCCTCAAAATCCCAATTATCTTTATAAATAACAATATTCTTCATCAAAGTTCAATTATTTTCAGAAATGTCAATAAAATTCTTGTCCTAATTTCAATTAGTTTCAAAAATTTTTCTCATTTCATAATGATTTTCAATATTTACTATTTTAATAAAGTTTCTCAAAAATAATTCAATTATTTAAAAAAAATTTTAATAAAATTTCACGCAAACATTTAATTATTTTCATAAATAATAAAAATTTCACAAGAATTCAATTATTTACAAATTTTTTATAAATTTCTTTGCAATAATTCAATTATTTTCATAAAAAAATAATTAAAAATTCTAGAAAATAATAATTGAATTGAAATGATGAAAATAATTTTGAACGAATTGCAGTAACAATATTCTTATAATATAAAATATTAAATCTTATCTCTCAGTCTTCTTTAATTATTATGAAACATGAAGATTTTATAGGTTGTTTAATTTCAAAAATGTTTGAAAATCTTAATTCCTATAGAAAAATAATAATAATTAAATATTTATTTAAAAATGAAGTAATTAATGTTTTCGAATAATTTTCAATTAAAGTTTATAATTGACAAATGGAAGTTATAAATATTTTTTTCCTTTATTTTTAAAAAACTTTGAATATTATTAAAAAAATACCTAGTAATTGAGAAATAGAAATGATGCAAATAATTTCCTTAGGAAATTTGAGAATTTTGTATAAAAATATTAAGAAATGGGAATATGTAACGTTTTTTTCCCTAAAAGAAAAGAATAAGTTTCTGAAAAATATTGTTATTGAGAAATATAAATTATGCATAAAATGACTATATTTTCTATTTTTTAATCATAATTTTTTAACAATTCACAATTTTCTATTTTTTATAAATCGAAAGGAGAAAAATTTGCATAATTTAGATCAGTCAAACGAAATTTGTTATAGAAAAAAGATATAATAAACAAAATTTATTTGTTAATCATAATTTTTCTAAAATTTTCTAATTTTAAATATTATTTTATTATAAATCATGAAAAAATACCTGCATATTTTCGATTTGTCAAAAAATATATTTTTTAAAGGAAAAAAAAACAAAAGCATACACAAAAACATAATTTTAGTTTTTATTTGTTTTTGTTTTTCTCTCTTTAATTAATGTTCATCGTAAGAACTCGATAGAGTTTGGAGCTCAGTTTTAAATTTATTTTTGCAGTTTGCAATACGTTTTTACTTAATTTGACAAATTATTTTTATTTTATTTTATTGTGAATTATTGTATTGTGAACCGTTATTTATTTATTAATTTTCTATGTGTTATTTATGTATTGTTTTTATACCAAGACGGATTATTTATTTATTTATGGTATGTTATTTTATATTATTAAGTAGGTACTGTGTTATTTATTTATTTATTGTTACTTTTTTATTTTTATTAATTTTTCATAAATTTACATATTTTTTATATAGTGATTCTTTATTAATTTTCATTTTTTTTTACTAATATTCATTCTTTTATTATTAATTATTAATTTTTAATAATTGTTATTTTTTAATTTTTGAATTATTTTAATTTTTTAATTTTTCAATTATTTTTATTTTTTAATTTATTTTATGAATATTAAGATCCTTTATAATTTTCTGACTTCAGACTCTACTCCATCTTTAGGGTATAAAATTTGTCTTCGTCTATTTTAATTATTAATTTTTGATAAGATAATTATTCACCAATTTTTATTTTATTTATTGTTAAATTATTTTTTATTATTATTTTAATTTTGTATATATTTTTTGGATAGACTACCTGAAGAGGAAATCATTTAGATTTCGAAACTTTGGAGTAAATAAATATTTTTATTCATTGTCCGAAGGTTTTTGTTTTATTTGCCTTATTTTATAAATTATTATAAATATAATTATTTAAAAAATATTATTGTATAAACAATATATAATTTATAACATATTTTAATATTTAAAGATAAATTAAATGTTAAATCTAATAATCAATCAATTATCTTTTTTAGACTATAATTAAAAGGTGAAAATGTAAAATAGATTAAATCGGAAAATAAAAATATTCGAATTAGGTGGTAATCAAAAATGGAGGAGGGAGAGAGAGGGGGTGGGAATAAACGAGGTTAACAGGAAAATGATGAAGGAGGCTTGAGGGTTTAACAGGGAGCTAAGAACTATTAATTTGATAGCCAGAAAATAATGTAATAGCATCATCGGATAGAGGGTAGGGGGTCAAGAGTTGAAGGGGAGGGTAAATTTGAGATAGTTACCCATCAGAGCGATGAGATCTCCTTCCAAAAAGCTGAGTTGATTTTCTCCAGAGCTGAGATAAGCGAAGAGTGCCCTGGCTAAAGGAGCATCGCCCCATCCTCCGGCAACAACTCCAGTACTCATAACCACGGCACTGTTGCGGGATGCTGGGGCCATGGATCTTGGTCGTGGAGGTGTTTCCGGAACCTCTGTGAAAACAGAAACCTTGTAAATGCTTCAATTCACTTTGTCTGCCCTTTTCAAGTTTAAAACAAACATTTCCGACAAACTAAATCGTTTTACGTCTAAAGGTACGGTCCTTATGAAAACATTCATTAATCCTTACAAACATTTCGTTTTGTAAATATATATATATTCCTCCCTTTCAAAATCTTAATATTTTCTCAAAATTACTTGAGGCGCATCAATAAATCCCTCTTTTGATATTATGAATCTTTAGTTCTTTACTTTATCGAAATTTGCGGTTTATTTAATCAGAATTAACTGTAATTTAATGGAGCGTGTGAATAGACTCCAATTATTATTCTCCGAATCTTTATTTTACCGAAATTCTTTTTATCTAATAAGAATTAATTTTAATTTCTTTCAATCGAAATACTAATTTACAGAAAAATTATGTTTTCGAAATTATGTTTTATAATCTTGAAATCACCGAATAATCATTTCTAAAAATTCTTATTTTTTATATTTATTATTTACATTAATATTTTCATTTTCGAATTGTCAATTTTGATAAACATTATTTTATAGATTTGTTAATAATTATTTTATTTTTTATTTGTAAATTATAATAATTATTAATAATTATGTTCTCGAATTATTATTCAATATAATTTTATTAGTATCGAATTACCAATTCTTATAAAATTTATTGTTCCCATATTTTTTTATAATAACTAAACACTGAGAAAATATTATACTCGTTTTAAGTAAAAAAAAAATAATTTTAAGTAATTTTGTTTCATTGAAATTAGTTTGTAAGGTTAATTCCAATATATATAAAAAATATTTACTGCTTTGATTCAAAAATAATTTTTGTTTGGATAATTATTATGTTTAATAAAACATATTTCCTGTTTTGGTTTAAACAAAAAATATGTTTAAAAATTTTATGTTTGATTCAAACTTAAAAGTTGATTATAAATAATTTAAAATCAACCATAAATTATGTTTGAATTAAATATATTATTTCTTTAAATGAACCAAAAAATATGTTTGAATTAAACTTAAATTTTTTTGACTGTATAGCAAAGATACTTTAAGTTTAATTTAAACAAAATATGTTTGAATTAAATAAATCGTTTTCTCAGTGAATTTTCTAATTACTATAACATTTCTAAATTTTAATTTATTGAAATATCATTTGTTATAAAACTTTTTTCTTAAAAATATTTTTCAAACTAATTTTAACTTTATCGAATTAACATTTCTTATAATATTCTTTACTCCAAATCATCCTGATAATTACTATAATTATTTTCTAACCTGTATTTCCAAATACAAATATTTTTCAAATTTAAATTCACAGAATTAAATTTTTAAAATTACCTAATTTTTTCACAAACTTTTATATTTTGTAAAGTGTCATTACC
The DNA here is from genome assembly GCF_015476425.1 of Leptopilina heterotoma. Lineage (NCBI taxonomy): Eukaryota > Metazoa > Arthropoda > Insecta > Hymenoptera > Figitidae > Leptopilina > Leptopilina heterotoma. The sequence continues at coordinate 480,372 of NW_025110880.1, read as the reverse complement.
GAATTGACAGTTTTTATTATTTTTAATATTGCAAAAAATAATTTTACATAATTTTTTTGTTAATTAATTTTTATTTTAAATAATAATTTAATATTTACTAAAAATAATGTCTTGTTTTATTCAGCATTAATCCCTCTTTCATTTAAACTAAATGGCTTTGAAAAAAAATTTGTTCAAAAATTTTTATAACCTGTTAAAATTCTTTTTTGGCAAAAATATAATTTTCCTGTTTCTGCTCCTCAAAATATTGAAATTTCACTTTTTTTAATTTTGTTAGTATTTAGATAGAAACTTTACTAATAATAATAATAATTATTAATAATTTAATATTTAAATTTTGAAAATTTTCCTTCATTTTATGTTCTTTATTTTCTATTACTTCTAAATCTTGCTAATAACTATTTCACATAATGTTTTTGTTACCAAATTTCTACTTTAAATAATTTATTTTTTTCAATTATTAATTTTAAAGAATTATTTCTGAGAATTTTTATTTTGCATAAAATTTTCCCAAATGTTTTTATTTCTCTAATTTGTAGTGTTTCATATTTTTTTATCCTAATTATTGTTTTCTATAATGTGTCCATTTTTTTAAATTTAATTTTATACCTAATTGCTATTTTGAATATCAAAAAAATGAATATCGGATTCATAATTCCAGACGAAGCTAATTTTAATCGATTTGGAATTTTACTTTTACTTTAAAAATTTTATTTTCAGTTTGGTTGTTCAAAAAAATTACAAACACCGAAATTAATTATTTGAATTTTCAAAGAATTTTCTATTAAAAATTGATTTGAAAATTATTTTAGTCAAAATTTTAGATTATAAATGAACATTAAAAGCATTATAACATAAATTTTTAGAAATAATTGAATTTTGAAAAGGTTTCAAATTAAAATCTTTGAAAATTAAAATTTTTTATACTTTTAACTAACAATTGTGTAGAATTAATTATTTTGAAAAAGTTACTATGATTTTAAACATTTTTGTTTTTGCAATTAGTTTCCAAAGTTTGATTCTTGAAAAAAAAAAAATTTGTGAAAAAAAGCCAGCTAAAGTCAAAAATAGAAAGGGGAAAAGAAAGAGACAAAAACAATTCGGCTTTTTTCAATGAAATAAAGAATAGTGCTTTCAAATTAACACTACTCGATTTTTCAAGATTTCAATCAGTAAATCGCCAAGTACTGCGAGCGTGATTAAATTGCCAGAGGCTAAACGAATGAAGTGGAAAAATTTTTTTTTTACTCTACCAATACATAGACCTAGTGGTAAAACAAACAATGAGAGAACGATACTGGTTATCCAAAGCCCCCGTTGCTCTTCAACTGTTTTGCGAGCACTTCTACACATTCGATCGGTTCAGCGCGCGCTATTCGTTATATTTACCTCATCTATAGCTGCCATTGCAAAAGGTAACTCGTAACTTGGATGTCTACACGTATACATATATTCACAATATTTTCCTGTATTTGTGTAACAACCGTAAAAAAGTGAGTGTGTACTCAAAAAAAAAAACCCCTCTGGGACTATTTTTTTATACATTAAATCGGCCACTAAACGTTCTCGTTAAAAAAAGTATTAAATAAGCGCGAGTCTTTTTTTTAATTGGTATATTGATTGTCACTTTGAAAAAAATTTTCAATAATAAAATATATTTATTTTATTATTGAAATAAACGTTTTTTTAATGTTTTTTTTAACTTTTTTTTAAATGGAAAAACAGAGTTCTATTCAGTTTTACATGTTGATATGAATTTATTCTTGTTTCAGTCCGTATACCTATTGAAAGGAAAAATTCGCTTTTTTAATTTCAAAATTGATATGGTTGGGATGTAACCAGTTCGTTAAAAGTTTAGTTACGGTTTGATTCAGCATTGTAAAATGTATTTCGACATGTGAAAGGAATTTCTATTTACTTTCTAAACTTATGACAAAAAATTTCAAAAAATTTGCTCTAGTTTATAGTTTACTACCCTTGTAGAATTTCACTAGAATAATTTTGTAGAATTTGCAAAAAAAAATTCTAGTTTTTACTTAAATTTTTACGTATATATTTTAAAATTAATTGAATTTCAAAAGAGATGTGCGTTTACAATTTCCATAAATAGATGAACTTCAAAAGGTTTTAATTTTAAAGTTTGAAAAATTTCAATTTTGAATAAATTTATTTAGAAATTTTAAATAACTTAGATTTTTGAAAAATGTTAATAACTAAAATTCATCTGAAATTAGTTAAATTTTTATTTGTATATTTAATTAGTTATTAATAATAATGGATTTATAGAAGAATTTTAGTTAAAAACACTAAAAAAATTGAATTTTGAAGAAGTTGCAAATGATTGGAGAAATTCAATTATTTTCAAAAGTAATAAAATTCTTTGCAAACATTTAATTTTGTTCAAAAATTAAAAAGATTTTTATCAAATTTCAATTATTTTTATGAATTTCAAAATTCTTCTCTGAAATTCAATTATTTAAAAAAATTTTGATAAAATTCTTCGCAAAATTTCAATTATTTTTCAAAATTTTCCTGAATTCAATCATTTTTAATATCTACTGTTTTAATAAAGTTTTCCGATAAAATTCAGTTATTTAAAAAAAAATTTTCTAATAAAATTCTACGTATAAATTTAATTATTTTCATAAATATTAAAAATTTCACAGGAATTCAATTATTTACAAATTTTTTATAAATCTCTTCGCAATAATTGAATTATTTTCATAAATATAATAAATCTTTAACAGGGATTCAATAAATTTTAACAATAATAAAATTCTTTTTAGGAATTCGCAGAATTTCAATTATTTTTAAATTTTTAATACAATTTTAATTGAATTCCTCGAGAAATGTAATTATTCTTAAAAACTTATCGCAGAATTTCAATTATTTTTAATACAGTTTTAATCGAATTCCTCGAGAAATGTAATTATTCTTAAAAATTTTATTAAAATTCGCCCAAGGATTCAATTATTTAAAAATTTGTTGACAAAATTCTTCATAAAAATTCAATTTTAAAAAAGATTCAATTATTCAATAAATTATTTATTATTTAAATAATGTAATTCTCGTAGAATTTTCTAATAAAAATTGATTTTGTAAATGAATTTTAGTCGAAATTTTAGATAATAATTGAATAGGTATTAAAAACATTATAGCATGGATTTTTAGAAATAATTGAATTTTGAAAAGGTTTCAAATTAAATTTTCCCTATTTATAATTAAAGATTTGCCGAATATTCGAAATTTTGTAAAATTGAATTGTAAACAAATGGATTTGAAAATTCCCAAAAAACTTTTTCAAAAATTATTAATTTAAAGAAAAATTTTAGTTAAACATTTTAGTTAAAAATAATAATTGAATTTAAATGATGAAAATAATTTTGGAGAAGTTGCATAGTATAACAATATTCTTATAATATAGAAAATTATATTTACTAAATTTTAAAAGGTTAGAATTTGAAATTTTTAAAGATCTTAATTGATATGAAAAATAGTAATGATTAAATATTTATTTAAAATTGAAGTTATTGATTTCAGGGATTTTTATTAAAGTTCTGTAAAAAATTGAATTTTAGAGAAGTTACAAATGATTGCAGAAATTCAATTATTTTCAAAAGTAATAAAATTCTTCGCAGAAATTCAATTATGTTCAAAAATTGTTAAAAATAACACTTCAAAATTTCAATTATCTTTAAAAATAATAAAATTCTTCTGCAAAATTCAATTATTTTCAAAAATTTCAATAAAATTCTAGGCAAAATTTCAATTATTTTCAAAAATTTTTCTCAATTCAATCATTTTCAATATTAACTATTTTATAATAAAATTTTTCAAAAGATTTCAATTATTTAAAAAAAGTATTGATAAAATTTAAAGCAAACTAAAGCAAAATTTTTACTATTTTTACCGAGATTAAAATATTTTCATGAAAATAATAAAATTTATCATAGAATTTCAATTATTTTTAATAAAATTTGAATCGAATTCCTGGAAAAATGTAATTAGTTTTGAAGATTTTATTAAAATTCGTCGAAAAAATTGAATTATTTAAAAATTTGTTGATAAAATTCTTTATTAGGATTTAATTTCGAAATTCTTTGGGGTCAGGGAAAAAGTCAAAACTTTGTCTGGAAATCAGGGAAAAACAAAATTAAATTTTTGTATCAACCCTGATAAAAAAATAATTGTTTAAATTTCTATTTAATATTTACTAGAATTCATGTAAGTTGTATTTTAATAAAATTAGAGGAATTCGGATCATATAAGGAAAATTGCCGTTGTTCTGAAACGCGCTGGTCAATTTTCGTATTCATTGAAAGTTGAATTATTGATTGAAAGTTACTTCACTCTTTGGAGGAAAGATTGGATCTACCGCAATGTAATTGAATTTGTTCTAGTATTTTTTTTTCTTTTTTCGACAAACCTGGTCCAAGTGAGAGAGACGATGCATGAAGATTGGCTTCAGATCGCGCTCTAGACAAAGCCGGTGGAAGATGAGGTGGTCCACTTTGATGAACCAAAGTTGAATTTCCAGGCGATGGTCCCAATCGTAGCTCCAAACAGGAACTGTCCATACTCCTCGTCTTTCGCAATTGTGAATTCATTGTCAATTCAGAACCTCCATTTTCTTCATCGTCCGGCCAAAAGGACACTTGCTGAAAATTGTTCCAAATAAAAAAATAAAATTTTCATCTTGAAACAAGCGCTTGAATCTTATTTATAAAAAAAAGCAGATAAACTCCGTAAATTTATGTGATTTAAATAATTAAATAAAGTTAAGAAAATTATTTTATCAAATATATGAACAAAAAAAAATGTTGTGTGTTTTAATACAGATATGACGCGCTTCGAAGAAATAGGTACCTGAATCAAAATATTTTAGATTATGTTTGTAATTTTTGTAATGAAAATATACAAAGTGAATCAGCTCTCAATATAAATCGCAGTCATGTTTAATTTTTCATTGCATCTAAAATAATTAGAAAATTTTAATTTTGGATTTAAAATAGACAGAGAGAATTTTAATTAAGGTCAAAATAACAAAAACATAACCTAATGATTTGCTTCTTTTCTTCGGAGTGCGTCACAAATAAAGTAAAAGAAACATATTTTTAAATATAAATAAAGTTATAAAATAAGTAAATATTTAAAAATATAAGTAAAATAGAAAAAAAAGAGAGTTGGAAAAGAATTAATACTATTCTAAGAACTATATTACAATAAAGAAGAAGAGAGAAAAGAAGATACTGTGAATATTGAGTGACTATAAGAAAAGACGAAATAAATATTTCAAGATCTATTCTCACCCTTAATCTCGAAGCGAACATATCTTCAACAGACTGTGGCAGGTACTCTCTTGTGGCTGCCACTTCACGCCACTCATCGACAGAGGGATGAAGTGCAGCCAAAGCCACTTCATGAAAACTTGCGTAGTGCTTCGCCAAGGAACATTGCCGCTCCAACACGAACCCATACCTTCTTCTCTCTTGAGTCATCGCCTGCAAATTTCACTATTATTTACTATTTCCTATTTACTCACGACTCCTCACGAACGTGTTAATATAATTGTTTGAGGCGAGGAATTAAAATGATAAATAATTAAGAAAAATATATGTTAATAACGTAGGTTTTTCAAATTCTGGTCAATTTTTGAACCCAAAAATGAAATGACTCTTTTTAACGTATTTTCTTACGCTGAATTCGAATCCTTTGATAGATAGCTTGAAACTTATTACACAGAGGTTTTGGGGGTAATTTTAAGGCACGAACTAGGTCCGCAAATCCCGTAAAAGTCCGTAAAAGTCCGTTTTTTTCAAAAAAAGGTCCGTAAAGTCCGTAATTTGTACGATATAATTTGAATAATTTTAGAGAAATTACAAATGATTGTAGGAATTACATTATTTTCAAAAGTAATAAAATTCTTGTCAAAAGTTCAATTATGTTCAAAAAAATTTTAAATTTCACGTCAAAATTTCAATTATCTTTAGATATAATTAAATTCTTCTCCTAGATTCAATTATTTTCAAAAATTTTAATAAAATTCTTGGCAAAATTTTACAGCGATTCAATTATTTTGGTAAATAATAAAATTCTTATTAGGAATTCAATTATTTTGATAAATAATAAAACTCATTGTAGAATTTCAATTATTTTTAATACAATTTTTTTAATAAAAAAAAAATTCTTTCCCAAAATTCAATTATTTTCAAAAATTGTAATAAAATTCTTAGCAAAATTCTAATCACTTTTATAAATAATAAAATTCTTCCTCGAATTTCAATTGTTTTCAAAAATTTTAATAAAAATCTCGTCAAAATTTCAATTATTTTTATAAATAATATAATTCTTCTTGGAAATTCAATTATTTTCAAAAATTTTCATATAATTTTTGTTAAAATTTAAATTATTTTTATGAATAATAAAATTCCTCTCCAAAAATAAATTATTTTAAAAATTTTTAATTTGAATCTCGTCAAAATTTCAATTAGTTTTATAATTCTTCCCCGAAATTCAATTATTTCCAAAAATTGTTATAAAATTCTTTGTTAAATTCTAATTACTTTTATAAATAATAACATTCTTCCTCGAATTTTAATTATTTTCAAAAATTTTAATAAATATCTCGTCAAAATTTCAATTATTTTTATAAATAATATAATTCTTCTTGGAAATTCAATTATTTTCAAAAATTTTCATATAATTTTTGTCAAAATTTCAATTATTTTCAATTATTTTCAAAAATTTTCATATAATTTTTGTAAAAATTTAAATTATTTTCAATTATTTTCAAAAATTTTCATATAATGTTTGTCAAAATTTCAATTATTTTCAATTATTTTCAAAAATTTTCATATAATTTTTGTCAAAATTTCAATTATTTTTATGAATAATAAAATTCCTCTCCAAAAATCAATTATTTTTAAAATTTTTAATTCGAATCTCGTCAAAATTTCAATTATTTTTATAATTCTTCCCCGAAATTCAATTATTTCCAAAAATTGTAATAAAATTCTTAGTAAAATTCTAATTACTTTTATAAATAATAAAATTCTTCCTCGAATTTTAATTATTTTCAAAAATTTTAATAAACATCTCGTCAAAATTTCAATTATTTTTATAAATAATATAATTCTTCTTGGAAATTCAATTATTTTCAAAAATTTTCATATAATTTTTGTCAAAATTTCAATTATTTTCAATTATTTTTAAAAATTTTCATATAATTTTTGTAAAAATTTAAATTATTTTCAATTATTTTCAAAAATTTTCATATAATGTTTGTCAAAATTTCAATTATTTTCAAAAATCTTCATATAATTTTTGTCAAAATTTCAATTATTTTTATGAATAATAAAATTCCTCTCCAAAAATCAATTATTTTTAAAATTTTTAATTCGAATCTAGTAAAATTGTCAATTATTTTTATAAACAATTACATTCTTCTCCGAAATTCAATTATTTTCAAAAAATGTAATAAAATTTTTGCCAAAATTTTCATTATTTTCAAGAATTTTTCTCAATTTAATGATTTTTAATAGGTATTTTCTATTCTAATAATATTTTCCAAAAGAATTCAATTATTTAAAAAAAAATTTAAGAAAATTCTACACAAACTTTTAATTATTTTCAAATAAAAAAAAAAATTTTTATTATTTACAAATTTTTTTATAAATCTCTTCGCAATCATTTAATTATTTTCATAAATAATAAAAGTTTTGCAGGGATTCAATTATTTCGATAAATAATAAAACTCATTGCAGAATTTCAATTATTTTTAATACAATTTTAATTAAATTCCTCGAAAGAGTGTAATTATTCTTAAAAATTTTATTAATATTTGTCAAAAGAATTCAATCATTTAAAAATTTATTGATACAATTCTTTATTAGAATTCAATTTATGCAATTATTCAATAAATTGTTTTCTTGTATTTAAATAATTGAATTCTTCTCGAATTTAAAAAAAAAATAATTTAAATATGTATTTCAGTTAAAATTTTAGATTATAATTGAATACTAAAAGCATTAGAGCATTTAATTACATACAATTACATTACATTTTTAGAAATATTTGAATTTTGAAAAGGTTTCAGATTAAAATCTTTGAAAATTTGAATTTTTCATATTTTTAATAATAATTCTGTGGAATTAATTTTTTTAAGAAAGTTTAATTACGGATTTTTTCTAAGATTTTTATTTTCTAATATATATTTAATTAAAGAATTTACGAATAATTAAATTTTCCTACAATTGAATATTCTAAGCAAATGGATTTGAAAATTGTCAAAGAACTTTTTCGAAAATTATTAAAAATAATCGATTTTAAGAAGAATTTTAGTTAAAAATTTTTGAAAATAAAAATTTTATCACTAGGTCATCTTTAATTATTATAAAACATGAAGAAATCGATCACTCCGAGTCGAAGACTTGGAGTTATCGATATCTTTATGTTTTATAATAATAAGTATTAATACTTATTCATAATAAGTAACATATTTTGATTTGCAGTAATAATTGTTTAAAGTTGTAATAAAAAAACGAAATGGCAATATTTATTAAAAAAAAACCGTCTGCAGATTCGAATTCAGTGTAAAAATTTACATTAGAAAGAGATTTCTACTACTCGGGTCTAAAACTGTTTTAAAACTAAGGGTTAAAAAAATGTAAAGAATCAGATTAAAAAAAAATTTTAAAAAGGAAAATTTACTATAGTGAAAGGTGAAGACTAAATTAAATAAAAGGTAAGTTAAGAAAAAAGAAAAGAAAGATAAAAAAAAGAAGAAAAAGCAAAAAAAGGAAAAAAAGAAAAATCAAAAGGAAGAAACTAAATTAAGAAAAGGAAACTATAATAAAAAACAGAAAGAATTTTTCCTTATAAAATAGCAAAACAATATGAAGTAAATATTTCGCCTCAAAGAAAAGAGAAAAGAGAAAAATTGTGAAATTGAATAAAAAATGTAGAAAAAAATAGTTGCACTGTTTAAAAAAAAGAGGTAACAAAAAAAAAAAGGAAAGAAAGTTCTCGTCTAAAGCAAGATCAGAAGATCTACTTAACGAGCGACTCACGTTCTTCAAACTCTGTTCACAGAAGGCGTCAAGCTTTGACTTTTCCTCTTCAAGAATCTGCATGTTCTTCAACTCTTTGTCCATGGCAAGTCCACTTTTACTGGCACCTCTCGACTTTTTTCTTTGCTTTTTCATAGTTGCTGCTGCTTTACTATAAGTCTCAGATCTTGTCTTGTGTTGCTGAAGAAATTTCTTTTGCTCGCTCTGTTCAAATTTTCGAGAATCAATTGTTAGTTATAAATGGTGAGCGAAAGAAAACTATATTATGATACAAACTAAAAAATTTGCTTCACTTAACAGTTTATGAGTACATTATATATTATTTACTTGTTTATGTATTTATATACTTATGTATTTACATATAATTATGTATTTACATACTTATATATTTACTTATTATTTATTTACTTATAATTTTTTTACTTATTCACTAATTAATCTATTTATTTTGTAATTTATTTATACTGACCTGAACAACTTTAGTGTCCTTCTCTAAATTAGTTTCAAGTGGTACCAACAAATCGACATAGAACGCCTTCAACTGTAACAAAAAAAAATTTTAAATTATAAATTTATTTAGACAAAAACATTCAGTCGCTAAATTTTATATTATAATGTAAATATAATGCTATTGATTTATTATTTACGTTAAATTAATTATTATAATTTTATCAACTATTAATTAAATTAATTTTTAGTTTATTATTTATTAATTATTTTCTTTACTTATTATTAATTTATTATAATTAAAATTATTATTATTCCCAATTACTTTATTTAATATTATTGAAATAAATGATATACATATAAATATAAAAAGAATCATGAAACCGAGAGTAAATCCAATTTACAGTGATGTTTCAGAAAATCACAAAAAAAAATGGAGGAGTAAAAATTCGTTGCAAAGTAGTTACTTGCTTCCTTTGAAATTTCAAAAGCATACATTTAATAGCTTTGAAATATGATGTTGCTTTTTAAAGAAGAAGCTTAAAGGTAAAGACGTTTCTTTTAAACACATTTCAACATAAAGTAAGTGAGATTTTTTCAAAAAAAAAAAAAAAAAAAAAAATCTGAAACATTTACAGCCTACTAACTTACAATGTTTTGACCCAATTTCAATAATATAATTAGTTTTCAGAAAATAGTATGAAACTAACTAAAGCGAAAGCGTCAAATTAAAAAATATTTAATGTAAAAATTATTTAGAAGGAAAATGTTTTTTAATTAGAAATTTTTTCAAAACTGTTGGAAATTACTACATTTCTGATATAAAATGGTATTTTAGTTTTAATTTAAGGAAAAATATCCGTAAAGCACACAATATCTGGCAGAATTTTACTTTAACTATTTTTTTATAATTTTATTATTACCAATATAAAAACTGAATTGCAATATTTTTTTATTATTATTATTCTTGTTTGACTATAATTGTCTATGATTAATCAAAAAAGTTCAATTTGAAAAACATTTTTTTATTGTAAGTGGATTTTGCTCCGTTTATAAGACAATATAAAACGTTTGTCTGACTAAACCTTACTTGTACTACTAAAGACAACAGTATTGATTTTGAACCGATTTGTCTGCCAAAAGATGATAATTTCTATTAACACTAAAAATACAAAACTATTAAAAAATTGTTGTCTAGCTGTATATAAATTTGTACTAATAATAAAAAAATTCCTTAGTTTTACTGTACATTTATTTATATATGTATTATTATTATTATTATTATTATTATTATTATTATTATTATTATTATTATTATTATTATTATTATTATTATTATTATTATTATTATTATTATTATTATTATTATTATTATTATTATTATTATTATTATTATTTATGTATTTATTTTTTACTATTACTAATTTCAACAATTTTTTTTCTGCAGACAAAATTTTGAATTTTTCCCTGATCCTAAAGAATATTCTGATTCACTCTAAAAATGATTAGATACTCAAAAAACTGTTCTATGACATTTAATAAACGAACTTTTTTAATTGTTAAATTATTCCAAACCACGAATAAATTTTTTTTTAAATAAATATTTAATCATTATTATTATTCCATAGGAATTAAAATTTTCAAAAAGTTTCAAATCTTTATGAAATTCAACAACTTATAAGAATATTATTATAAAACATAAAGATATTAATATCTTCATGTCTTCCAATAATTTACATTTTCATAAAATTTAAAAAAAAAAAAAATATTAATTATTTACAAAATTTTTAATAAAATCCTTTCCAAGAATTCAATTATTTTTACAAGTAATAAAATTTTTCACATAAATTCAATTATTTAAAAAAAATGTAATAAAATTCGTTCTAAGAATTCAATTGTTTTCATGAATAATACAATTCTTTACAGGATTTCAATTATTTAAAAAAAAAAAATTAATAAAAGTTCATTGCAAGAATTCAACTATTTTCATAAATAATATAATTCTTCGCAGGATTTCAATTATTTAAAAAAAAATGTAAATGAAATTCTTTACAATAATTCAATTATTCTCCTAAATAATAAAATTCTTCACATGATTTCAATTATTTTTAATAGAATTTTAAGTAAATTCTTCGAAAAATGTAATTTTCAAAAATATTCAAAATTCAATAATTTTTTAAAATTCATGCTATAATGCTTTTAATATTCAATTATTATGTACAATTTTCAACTGACATTCACTTTTAAATAAATTTTTATTGGTAAATTCTACGAGAATTCAATTATTCAAATATAAAAATAAATAATTTATTGATTAAATAAATGTTTTTCAAAATTGAATCCTTATAAAGAATTTTATTATCAAATTATTAAATAATTGAATTTTTTCTTCTTTTGAAAATTTTTTTTATAAAATAGTATAGATATTAAAAATTATTGAATTGAGGAAAATTTTAGAAAATAATTGAAATTTTGACAAGAATTTTATTAAAATTTTGAAAAATTGTTAATTTAATTTTGGAGAAGAATTTTATTATTTTTAAAGATAATTGAAATTTTGACGTAGAATTTTTAAAAATTTTTGAACATAAATAAATTTCTGCATAGAATTTTATTACTTTTGAAAATAAATTGAATTTCTGCAATCATATTTGTAACTTCTTCTAAAAATTAATTTTTTCCAGTACTTTAATAAAAATCTCTGCATTTTCCCTCATTTTCCTGACCTATGACAACATTGAAAAAGTTAAAATATTTTTTAAATAAAAAACTTGTAGAATTCTTATGGAAACTCCGAGGAAATTCCATGGAGAAGTTCCATAGAATTTTCAGGGGGTACTTCTATGGAATTTTTCGACGTGGGTAATTTAGTATCAACACTTTATCTTTGCCTGCAAATTGATTTTGACTACTAATTACTAAACCATTTGGTCTGACTATAAATTGATTTATACTACTGATTACGAAAATTTTTCAGTTGCCTACAAATTGATTTCTATTATTAATTACAAAATATTTTAGTCTGACTTTAAATTGATTTTTACTACTAATTTCTAAAAATTATTGTTTTGACTATAAATTGACTACTACCACTGATTACGAAAAATTTTTATTTGCCTACAAATTGATTTCTATTACATATTACAAAATCTTTTAGTTAGACTGTTAATTGATTTTTACTACTATTTATACTAAAAATTATTGATCTGACTATAAATATTGATTTTGACTATTTATTTCAAAACCTTTTTGTCTAGGCTTGTAATTTCTATTACTAAATGTAAGAGAACATAGTCAAGGTTAGACCCCCGCTATTTATAAAAATTTTTAAGAATATTATTATTATTATTATTATTATTATTATTATTATTATTATTATTATTATTATTATTATTATTTAAATTGTCATTTATATTATTAAATAAATAGTTTTTATTTATTATTATAAATAATATCTCAATTAAAAAATGTGTTCAGTTTTTATTCTCATTCATCGTTCAACAATTTTTGATCGAATTAGTATTATTAGCATTTTTTCATTAAAAAAATGTTTTTCACCGTAAATGATCCACATATGTATATATGTCGATTTTTATTTTTGATTGAAGCTTTAAAAAAAATCCCGCTCTGTTTACGGTGTTATGAGCGAGGGAATCAAACTACTAAATCCAATAACCTTTCAGAGCATTGTAGATGCATAAATATTCCCACGGCAAAGCGACAGATCGACTGTTTTATACCACTCGCACATCAGTCTCACATCGCTCGTTTTCCAATAAAACATCTAAATCCATATCTGAATGTCAGAGTCACGAGATATATTTTATATTAAACTACCGATATATATAGTTCTTTTTCTTCAAAATTTATTTCGTGATCTCTCTCTCTCTCTCTCTCTCGTTTTTAATAAAACACTGATTAGAGGTTAAATTTAGTTTCTGCTTCTCATCAAAAAAAAAATTTTTTTTTCTTTTTTTTTAAATTCGTCTCACCACGAAATTCGTTTACAAAGTCAAGCACTTGAAATTCGAACGAATCTGCTGAAAAGCGAACGTCGAAAAGAGAGTAATGAGTTAAAAGGATGGGATAACAAGACTAACAAGCACTTTTTCGCAGCACTAGCAACACGAAATCGCAAGAGCCAGTGAATTTAACTTTTAATTCCCTACCTATCTTCTTTTTTTTTTTTTTTTAATTTTCCTACTCTTCTTTTTTTTGGAGGGATTCATCGTCAATCAAAACATAATTCAGATGCGAAAGTTACACGATTTTATTGGATCGTTAATGGCTTTATTACCTTATACTCCTTTTTCTCTCGGTAGCCAACTGTGTCATTTTTTTCGAGAGAGAAAAAGTGATATTTCACCTCAGTGGATTTATAGCTTATAAAAATCGTGACAATGTCGTGTTATTTTATCTTTAGTACTTCATAATGAAGATAAAGAGACTTGTTTTGTTTTTTGATTTCGTGGCTTAAATGTTATAACGCCAATAAAGTGACATTTTCTTTTATTCGATGCATTAATTTGTCGAGAAATTCTCATTTGTCAGGGGGGGGGGGGGATTATTTTCATTGTTCTAATTGTTATCTATAGTTTTTTTTATAACAATAAATTCGAAACCATTTTTAAATTCAAATTGTAATTATTATTTTATATTATAATTTCATTTGATTATTACACACTTCTTTAATTTTTTAAAATAATTATTAATTAATAATTAAGAATTAATAATTATATAATTGATAATTATTAATAAATAATAATTTGTTATAGTAAGCAGTAAGTAGTTTATAATTTTCTTGAAACTGAAGATGATTCCACGTTTTTGTTAATTATTCTTTAGTTGTATATTATTTTCACAGTTTTTTTATTCTTATTTTAATTTTATAGTTATTTTTACATTTTTCTAGGCAAAAAAAATAGTGAATGGAAATTTTAAATAGCAGAGGGAAAAACAATTATTATTATTCTTAATTAGCATGACAATGTTAAGTGTACGTCAATATTAGTTCAGATCGTAATTTATTTTAACATAATCTAATTTAATCTCCCCCTTGTATGACCGCTTCTACACACTGTACACACATCGTGGTTTTATTTCATTAAAACGAGGTGAAAGAGAGTTTATATGAGCTTTACAAAAAGCTCTCAATGTCACGAACCTCCGTCGCGGTGAATTCTGCAAATGTACAAGGTGTCCATTAAATCACCATAAAGCAATTATACAAAATTAAATTTCAAGTAACTTTAGAATGTAAATAAACTTTTTTTCTATTACATGTAATATATTTAAAGTTACCCTCACGTATTATTATGTAAAGTGTCAGTTTCTATAGAAAAATGCATTAGTGTGTTAATGCATTTTTGATTAGATTTAACAAAAATTTGTACATTGTTTTTTTTTTTTAATTTTTACTGTGTCATTATTTAATTCTTTTTTGGACTTTTTATTTTATTTTCACAAAAGTTGGGAGTAAATTCATTAGAGGTTTTTAAATTTTAGAAAAATTTCTTCTTTTTTCAGCAGTTTTTATTTTATTAATGGAAACTAATTTATTCCACAAAAAATATTTTAATTTATATTTTCAGAATATTTTTCATGTAATTGAAAAGTGAACTTTTAAGAATATTAATTTTTTACTATAAAAACACCTTGCCGACTTTTTAATTCTTAAACAAAAATATCGGTTTTAATATGTCAATCAGTAATTTTTGAAAATAACGTTTTTTGTCTAGAAATGTTTACTCAGGGCGTTTTTGGTATCATTGGATCCGAATTTAATGTCAAATTTTATAGAAATTCAAAGAGGCGGATTCAAAATTTTTTTTCAATTTTGAAATTATAAACTCTCCTGATTGACGAGTTATAAGCAACTCTGGACAATTTTAAATATTTTTGGTTGTCATAATGGATCCGACATTTTGAATTTTTCAAATCTAACCTTAAATTCTGATTCAGTGACTCTGGACAATTTTAAATATTTTTTGGTTGTCATATGGTATTCGCCATTTAAAACTTTTCAAACCTAACATTAAATTCTGATTCAGTGACTCCAAAAACTTCCCTAGTAAACATTTTAAGACAAAATCGTTAATTTTTACAATAGTTTGTCGCCATATTGTGTACATTTTGAATTTTTTAAATCTGACATTGAATTTTGAATCAGCGACCCTAAAAACCTAAGAATACACAGTGATACACAAATCGGAATGGATTTAGTATTTGTTCGTCTATGGAACAAATACAGTTCATGGACTTTTTTATCATTCAATAAAATTTTCCAGTTTTTCTGTTTTCTTCAAAATTTATCTTTATTATCTTTTTCCTTTTACGTCTTTTTCTGTTTTAAAACTATTTTGATGAAATACCCAAAAGAAAAATATAAAAAATTTATCGTACCGAAGAAACGAACTTTTAAAACATAATATTTTCCTAACATATTTTTATATGAAGTATTCATTACGAAAACTTGCACAGATACAAAATAGTTCAAAACGATAAATGAAATAAAAATTTTTTATTTTACGTCCCTATTGATTTTGCAACACCTCGTCTACTTTTTCATCAAATAGACATTTCAAATCGATTATCTTATATCAGCAACAAATTACATGAAGTAAAATTTTCTGCTATCAAAAACCAGTAAAATATTTATTACTAAAATCATTTTTTTGATATGAGGAGGACAAATAACGTCAGACAGATTTGAGTAACTATTGAATGTGAACGTTGAAAAGTTGTGCGACAACATGTTCAAATTTTTTGCAAAACCAAGTTGTGCTTTATTAATTTTTTTGAGTCTAGTCATTGCGAATGTAAATTCCTATGGAAAAAAGAGTCCAAACATAAAGCGAATGAACAGTCTTGCTGATTACATCGTTCAGAAGTCTGCTAAACATCAGGTAATGATACTCACTGATCAAGAAAACACAAATCATTCGCTGAAAATTAATGACTTTGTTCAAAAGATTAATTGGCACTTACCGACACTAATGACGACAACTTATGAAGCTGAAAATTCATCCAAATTTCAAAGACACATTGGTAGGAAACCTAGGGAGACGACACTGTTTATCATCATCAGTTGTTCGGACTCTGAGAATTTGACTGAATATTTAGAAGCGCCTGTAAAATTATTATCGAAACTCTCTCATCAATACACAAGACCAAAATGCCTTATTGTTCACTTTTCAAAATTCAAAGAGACGAATTACAGAACACTCTTGACATCCTTATGGCATCGACAATTTATAGACATTACTGTTCTACACTTGACGAATGAGAATGTAAATCTAAACACAGATTTAAAAAGAACAAAATATGTTCCAACTGTTCATGAATTCAATGATTTTTGTCAAAACTATACTATTCAGAGTCCGATGACATCTGTCTGGTTTCCTGATAAAGGAAGAAATCTTTGTAATCAAAAGATAAAACTTTCATTGCGAAATAAATATTTCTTAGCTAAACATTTGCATGAGACAATGTCCAAATGTCTAAATTATTCAATCCAGGTTTTGAGTACCATCAAAAGTGGTGGGTTTTCATTGTTGCCAAAATCACATCTTATGTATAATCCAATACAATATTTCCACACATCTACCCAAAGAAAACGGTATACAAGCCGTATTTTGCAATTGGACTCTATGTATATTGTAGTTCCAAAGATACGTAATGATTCTTTAAAAGCGTCTGCCTTAAGTTGGACATTATTAGTCGCAATTATAGCAAACTCAATACTCGTTGTTGCAATGCATGCTCTTTTTATTTTCATCAAGTTTGATAAAGATTGTTGGCAAATACTGGATCTTGGAGGCATTATTTTAGGAATGGGAGTTCGAAACGTTCCAAAGAGAATGCGAGAAAGATTTGTTTTGTGTTTGTTGTTACTGATGTGCATGATATACTCAGGATACTTCCATTCAATGTTGACAGACTTACAATTACAACCGGTAGTATATAAAGAAATTAATACAATCGAAGATCTTGCTGCAACAACTCTGCCTTTAAGGACAAGTGTTTCATCTCTTTTAGAAGAAAACGAGAATAATCCAAAGTACATAGTAAAATTAATCAATAGAACTAAATTGTATGGTTATCACACACTTTTACCAGTTTGCGTAAATGATCTATTAAAATACAAAAATGTCACATGTTCTATGGAGCACAAAAGAATAATTAACATTACAATAGAAAAAAGAAAATTACAAAGTAACTTTGAAATGAAAGTTCTGGATGAAACTCTATCTTTTAGATGTGTAGCCATAGTTGCAGTTGATGGATTTACAATAATGGATAATTTTAACCAGAAACTGCTTCAATTTAATGAAGTTGGGTTAATGTCACAGTGGAATATATATCATTCTACACTAAAATCAATTCCGACTAAAATGATGGTGGAAGAGGACTATTCAAATGAATTACTTGTAAGACTATTAGTAATCTTGATCTGCGGTCATTTAATGGCATTAACAACATTCAGTGGCGAAATTCTATATCATTACTTTACTTAAAAAAAAATCGCTTCGTGTAACTTATTTCCACAAAATAGGGAAATGTCTATTTTACATGTTTCTTTCGCGACTTAGAATTAAAAGGACAAATTGGTTGAAATCTTCTGGATTTAGAATTTTATTTCGAAAAATTTCCTTCTTTTTGATTTTTCATTTCACAGAGAACAGATATTTTGTTTAGAACTTTCAATTAACATGAATTTCTATATAAAAAAATTTGTATCTTATCGAATTTTTATTAGACTGGTAACAATTTCTATGTTTGTATTTAATTAAAGAATTTTTATGTAAACAAATAAGTTGAATTTTCAAACAACATCGTATTAAAATGATAATTTTTAATAATATTCCAAGTTTAAAATCAGATGTTTTAAATTACAAAACGTTAGATAAAATTTAATTCTCAAATATTGTGATGTTATTTTTTTTAAATTTGTAATTTTAGTGTGATTTTATTGTGTGTTGATAAAAATCCATTATTTTTATTATTTAAAATATCTTATTCATGAGCTTTCGCCCGTCGACGACAGGCATCCTCAGATATTTTAACTGAAAATACATGTAATTTATAAATGAACATTTTTTTCTTTACATTTCTAAAAAGTTTCTTATAAAAAACACTAAACATTGTAAACAACATAACGAAAAACTTACCAAGAAGGTTTCTTGAAAAAATGAAATTAAAAATAGTTTTATAAAAAGCTCCATTTTCTGGGAATTTTCAATGTATATAATTAACCTAAACAAGAGCATTTTGTTATTAATTAAAAAATAAAAAAACAAGAAAGACAAGATAAAATGAAACGCGTGTGAGTATACTTGCTCTTTACAAAAAATTTATTTTTGTTGTTTACAAAGTTTAGTGTTTTTTACAAAAACCTTTTTAGAAATGTAAAGAAAAAAATTTTTACTTATAAATTACATACAATACATGTAAATGTTTTTTTTTTATGTTTTTTGCTTGAGGTGTTAGCGGTCGCACAATTTCCACCGGTAGTGTTTAAATTTATTTATTTTTTTAATATTAATTTGTATTTGATTGCCTTTTTTATCAAAAAATATCAAACTTTTTATTAAATGAAATACAATATTTTGAAGCTAATTCTTCTATTAATTAGATTAGTGATTTATGTGTTTACATTTGAAACAACATTTCCCTTAATTTTATCAATATTTATTTTATATTTTTTAAGAAAATCAGTGGGAATATTAATACATTTATCAATTGAAGTTGCCTTGTTCCACATGCCCTTAATAAAATATTCATTTTTAAAAGCGTTGCCTAGATACGAAAACATGTTCAAAACAAAAACAAACAAGAGCACATTTGTTCATTTTCTAATATAATATTTATGACTAAATGCAATTTTTGATATACTTAAAGAGCTTATTGATTTTTCCTTGTAAAAACTATTTTACTTAATAAAATAAAAAATGTTATTGCCCAATGGGAAATTTACAACTGGCGTAGTACTGCGCCAGCACTGGCAGCACTGGCGGCAAGGCTGAGAGCCAGCACTGGCATGGCACTGGGATGATAACGCCGTCTGGCGCTGCCGAAGTACTGTCTGTCAGTGCTGCCAGACAGCGCTGGCGCAGCACTGGACCAGTGCTGGCTGAGAATATTGCCGCAATAAATGCCGTATTGTTATTAATTAGTCGTAAATTAATAATTATAAATAATTTAACAACAAAATGGTAAATAATATTAATAAATAGTTATTATTCATAAAATATTTCTCTTCTCAAAGAAATTGTATTAAAGATGGAGACTAACAATGGATATAGTAAATGAAGTAGAAAAAAATTGTTTATAACATTTAAAAATTAAATAATAAACAATTACAGTAAGTGTGCATTAGATTTTCATATTTTAGTACCTAACGATTGGAATCTAGAAATATCGCAAACCTATGAAAATAAACAAAATTGCTGACGAGGGGAATCGAACCTACGACCTACGGACTAACAGACTAACGCTCTAACCACTATGCTAACGACACGTGTGTACAGTAAAGTATTAATATCTCAGTATCATTCAGACATACAATTATTGAGTCAAAGATGAGAAAAAAATAGGGATACGTTAGAAATAATAAATTGAAATAAAATAAATTAAACTAAATTTTTAATAATTAAATTACTTTACTTTACTTATTGCATTTAACATTTTACGTAATTCTTAAATTACATGGTAATTTTTTAATAATTTTTTATTCATAGTAAGAAGTATAATAGTATTTTAATAGGAACCAAATTATTATTGAGATTAAAGTTTAAATTTTGTTTATAATTTTAATTTGTTTAAATAATTTATTATTTACAAAATTATACAATTGTGTTAAATTGTTATTATTAAATTTAATAAGAATAAAAAATGAACAACTGAAAAGTAAAATATTAATTTTTTTCAATAAATTTATATTTATAAACATTCATAAACTTTTTTTATAATTTTTTTCAAGTTTATGTCAAAAAAGCAATGTTGGCAAAGAGCGTCGTGAACAATTTTTCTATACTCAGCCAGCACTTGCCGCCGTGGCTTGTCCAAGCTTTGGCGAAACAAAAATTCTGTACTGCGCCAGCACTAATTGTCGAGGCTCGGCTAGACTACGCCGAACAATCGTCTGAGTACTAAGCCAGTGGTGAACATCGGCACTACACTGGCATTTCCCATTGGGTGGTTTAAAATTTTTTTTAAATTCTTCAAATAAAACTTAATTTATTCATTTAATAGTATTTCCTATACAATTAAAAGAAAATTAATAATTAGAGGTATCACACAGACAACTTTTTCTTAATTTTGTCACCTGCTTCACCTACTTCTTCAATTTCAACATATTTTGATTGTTTTGAAAATTTTCTAAATATTTTTAATCAATAAATTAGGTTATAAAAATTTTTAAAGTGGTTTATCTAAAAGAATGCAGACTTTTGAATAAATAATTAAATAACACTGTTCAGAATGAATGGAAATTTTGTAAAGTAATGACTCATTGCGAAATGGAGAAAGAGGGAAAAGGTGTGATGGCCTTGATTGACGAGCATTTTCATAATGAAATTAGTCTCTCATAAGAGTGAATGATAAGTAGTTGATTGTAACGACGAAAAAAATCGAATATTAAAATTGTAATTAGTAATATAAATTATTGAAGTGATTTTCTTTCATTTAATCAAAACTGATAATAAATTGTTTCGAATTTGAATTTTAAGAACTGTGTTTTATTTTTGGATAATTAACATTGACAATTTATTTAGTATTTTGTCAAGAATTTTTAAAGTGAACTATACGCAACAGGATTTACTATTCAATCAATGGCTTGACGCGTATCTAAACACTAAATTAAGTAAAATATTACACAGTAAAAAGAAAATCTTATTTTAAGGCACGAAAGCTGCCTTAAATTAAGATGCAACATTTTTAAGACAGTCAATGTTGAATTTACGCACGTTTTTCGTATCCTTTAACATTATAGCAGACAGTGTTGAATTTAAGGCAGCTCTTAAATTAAGATTTACTTTTTACTGTGTAGTATTAATAGTATTTTCTATAAAAAGGAAAAAATTAATTTTGAAGATGAAAAATTGACAATAAAAAAATATATTTTTTTATACAATTTACGTAGAATAAAAATATTTTAGATCAATCAATTCAAATTTTACTTTATGTATTTCAATTTTAGGAACAATTTTTGAAATCCCGCTTAACTATAATTTATTATTTTTTTGAACGTGATTTTCATGAAGTAGGTACATATTGTACCTACTATGCATAAAAATTATATTTAGAAAAACATTTTTTATCATAGATTTTATAATTTTTGTAAAATTGTCATATTTTAAAATTTCGAACATTAAAATAAGGGAAATATTTTCAAAGTTCTTAAATTGTTTTATTTTTCAAATGTAACTCAATATCATTATAAAAAATTTTAATTTGAAAGAGAAATAAATAAATTGTACTTCAATTAAAGTTTTCAGAAATTTAGCTTTAGTAACTTTCTCCGTATTTTGGAGAATATTTTTCAGTTAGTCAATTTTTTATTTATTGATAATTGTTATTGACAAAAAATTAACTGTCCTATCAAAATGTATTTTAAACTTTTCTATTTTTAGTTCTGAAGAAATAAATACGGTAGGTATTTATCAAAATTTCAATAAATGCAAATTATTTTTTTGTGTATAATATTACTGCGGATTTGGTAATTATAAAAACTGTTTTCATATAGTTTTAGAAGAAATATATTAATGATTATAGCAGACAATGGTCGAAGTACAAATAATTTTTTAAAAAAAACCGAAATAATCTTTGATTTATCTTATAAGTTAAGCTTAATGTGTTTCATAATTTTCAAAAGGATAACGTTTCGCCACGTTATATTTCAGCCTATATTTCAATCTTCTCATTGCTCTATATATACATTTTTCTTTTTTCACTCTTTCTCTCAAAAGCAGCATCCCCTCCGACTCTGTGTAAATTTGAACAAACTGAAAGCTCCCGCTAGTACTTTCGCATTCCCCTCCCATATTTGCTTTTTCCTTTTTATTTTAGCAGGCAAGTTGTCTGTGTACATCCGTCTAGCCAGAATCCTCAACATCCATGAACGCGGTAATGCTGAACGACCACAGAAGATTTCCGAGGTTTCACCCTTTGACCTCTTCTCCACTCACTTGTTTATCCTATGTTTTCACCTCTTTCCTTACCCACGGATCTTATTCACTTTAAATATACTTTAAGCATCAGGATTTCACGATTCATGACTCACAGAAATCTCTCTTTTTTTCAAAAAAAAGAAAACATGATCCCGACCTTTTATACAAATAATATCCAATTTTTATAATTTAATTGGATTATCAAGTAGAAATCCACAATAAACACCTTTAAACCATAAAGGAAAAAAAGAAAACTTCTCACAAAACTGGCTCATTTCCAAGAAACGAACGCCAGGAAAATTCCCCTGAGGAAAATAAAAAAAAAATAAAGGTATATAACTGTGCGGATATCTTAGCCACTGGAAAATATCGACTTATCATTAATTCAGGAACTTTTTTTGTATATATATATATAATACCAAACGAGAAACATGAAACATTAAGGGAAATGAAGAAAAAAAATTATTCCACCTTTTTATGCTTCGATATTGCGAATAGGAAGAGTTTTTTCCTTCTTTTTTTCCTAGTAAATCTCACTCGCCTTTGTAAACAAAATCGTTTCTGAATGCTACGATTCAATTTATAGTCACTTAAATTGCTCTACTCTACTGACTTATTATTTTGCTTTGCGGGAATAATTTCGTGCGCAAGTGGCCACTTTAGCTTTAGAATTGAGGCTATTATTGAGAAAGAAAGCAATGGAAAAAAAGGAACAAAGCAAACTAGTACAAGTGCTATAGCAGGGAATTTTTTTTTTTTCAAATGAAAGTAGTTGACAAGTATTTTTTAGAATTTTTCAAGTGGATTTTATTAATAATACAATAAAAGTAGTTATTACTCTTTCTTGTAAAAAAACAGAAATTATACATTTTTAATAATCTATATTATGCAGCCAGCGTTACAGAACACTTTTCCTAATCCGTTTTTCCCAAACTTTTTTTCCCAATAACCAGTATTCCCAAAAACAATTATTCCCAATTTTTTTCCCCAAATTTTTTTTCCCAAGAAAAATTGACTTTATATCCTTATTTTCAATAGAAATTAATTACGAAGAGGCTCGTCTGACTAAAATTGATATGAACTACTGAATTCCTAAAGTGACATTTGTTTAACAAGACTTGTCTGACTAAACTTGTCAGACTTGTAGTTTTAAACTTGTTTTAAACTACTGATTTCATAATGATTTTTGTGTAGCAAGCATTTGTGTGACTTATACATATTACTTTGAACTACTAATTAAAAAACATGTTTAATAATCGTCTGACTAAAATTGACATTAACTACTAATTTTCAATTAGGAAAAAGTTGACAAAAATTTATTGTGACAAAAATTAATTTAAAGTCCATGTTTTTAACTAAAAAGTTATTGAAAAATGCTTTGTTTGACTAAAAATGAATAGTCTGATTAACATTCAATTTTACTATTAATTTTCAATTACCATTCATAGATTAAAGCTTTAGAAAAACTTTGTTGGACTGAAATTAACTTAAACTACTTGTTTTTAATTAAAAGCTATTGCGAAAAGCTTTGTCTGACTAAAGTACGAATGAACTACTGAATTTCTATTGACATTCGTTTGAAAAGTCTTGAATCCACTAATTTAAAAAAAAAATAAAAAAAAACTTCTGACTAAAATTTACTTTAGCTACTAATTTCGTATTAAACAAAAATTTTCGAAAAACTTTGTTACTTTTAAATTGTCCTTAACTACTGAATTCTTAGTGAAAATCGTTTAAAAGATTTCGCCTGACAAAAATTGAATAAAAGATAAAACTACTTATTTTGCAATTATTTTTGTTTAAAAAATATTTATGTCACAAAATTCTTGTCAAAATTTCAATTATTTTCAAAAGTTTTCTAAAATTCAATGATTTTCAATATCTACTATTTCAATAAAATTTTACAAAAGAATTCCATTATTACAAAAAATTTGAATAAAATTCTACGCAAACATTAAATTATTTTCATAAATAATAAAAACTTTTACAGGAATTCAATTATTTACAAGTTTTTTTTTATTAATTTTAATCGAATTCCTCGAAAAATGTAATTATTCTTAAAAATTTTATTAAAATTCATCCAAAGAATTTAATTATTTAAAAAATTTGTTGATAACATTTTTTATGAAAATTTAATTTCAAGAAAAATGAAATTATTAAATTATTTATTTTTGTATTTAAATAATTGAATTCTCGTACAATTTACTAATAAAAATGGTTTTAAAAATGAATTTCAGTTAAAACTTTAGATTATAATTAAATATTAAAAGCATTATAACGAGGATATTTAAAAATAATTAAATTTTGAAAAAGTTTCACATTAAAATCATTGAAATTCTTAATTTTTCATATTTTTGACAAACAATTCTGTAGAATTAATTCTTTTTAAAAGTTTAATAGGATTTTTATTGAAATTATTTCAAGTTTTTATTTTTCAATATAATATTTAATTGCAGAATTCACGAATAATTGAAATTTTGTAAAATTGAATTGTAAACGAATGAATTTGAAAAATGTCAAAGAACTTTCTTCAAAACTATTAAAAATAATGGATTTATTGAAGAATTGTAGTTAAAAACACTAGAAAATTTTAATTTTAGAGAAGTTACAAATTATTGCGGAAATTCAATTATTTTCAAGAGTAATAAATTTCTTCTTAAGGATTCAATTATTTTTAATAATAATAAAACTGATCGCAGCGTTTCAATTATTTTTCATGCAATTATAATTGAATTCCTTGAAAAAAGTAATTATGTTCATGCAAGTTTTAATAAAATTGGACAAGAGAATTCAATTATTTAAAAATTTGTTAATAAAATTCTTTATGAGAATTGAATTTTGAGAAACATTCAATTATTTAATAAATTATTTACTTTTGCATTTAATTAATTAAATTCTTGTAGAATTTTCTAATAAAAATTTATTTTCATTTCATAAAAATGAATTTCAGTTAAAATTTTAGATTATAATTGAATATTAAAAGCAATAAAGCGTGAATTTTTAGAAATAATTGAATTTTGAAATTAATTTTTTTGAAAAAGTTTAATTGAATATTCTTTTATATTATTTGAAGTTTTTATTTTCTAATATGCATTTAATTAAAGAATTTAGGAACAATTGAAATTTCGTGAAATTGAATATTGTCAACAAATGGATTTGAAAATTGCCAAAGAACTTTTTTGAAAATTATTACAAATAGTAGATATAAAGTAAAATTGTATTTAAAAATTGTTGAAAATAATAATTGAATTGAAATAATGAAAATAATTTTGAAAAAGTATAATATTTTTATAGTATAAAATAATGATTTTATTACTTGGTCATCTTTAATTATTATTATAAAATATGAAGAAGTCGATCGAGTTATCGATATCTTCATCTTTTATAGTTATAAAAAAATTTAATGAACTAGAATTTCATTCATTGTAAAAAATAACACCAAAATTAACTATTTACATCTTTTTTGGTGTTAATTTAATCTGCAACACTGTTCTATAATTATCTAATTTATCAAAAATATAAATAATCAAATTTTACTCAGAACATAGTTTTATCACCTGAAAATTTTTCTTTTTAATATTAATTATAAATATTCTTTTCATCTAAATTATAAAAAAAATATCCTTTCATTTTTTTGTTTGTTAAAAAAATTTTTTTTTTTGAGGTGATATTCGCACACGTTTTCAAATGTAATCTACAAACTGCTGGAGCCATTTCTCAAAGTTCTGGCACTATCTTCATTCTGTGTTTGGTGTAGAAACAAACAAAAGCACGCGCGAGATTATCAGAAAGCCTCTAGGTTTATTTTCCATTGGATGCGTTATCCGAAGCTGTGGATTCAGAGAACATTCACTGATTTCGCAAGAGTTTCTACTATTACGAAATTGAGATGAAAGTTGGCAAATATTAAAGTTGAGATCGTTATTCGGCTGCAACTTAAAGTAGATATATATACACTGATAAAAAAAAATTTCCGAGGATCCCAATTTTCATTCTTTTCCTCTATATTTATTTTACTGTCAGCGGAGCGATTAGAAAATTAAAGATTAAGAATAAAAGATATTAGAGAATCATATTCACATTTTTAATTAGAATTTCAAAAATTATATTTTTCATTGTAGCAAAAAGTAAATTAAGAAAAACTGAATTAGCAAAAATCAAATTAACATTAATTAACATTAATAGGAAATAGATTTGAAAACTGCATGAAGAGTATAAAAAGAATTAAATCACTGTTGTAAAATTTAAAATTAAAAAAAGTACGTCGTACAATAAAACAATTTAAGTTCTTGATAATTCCCCTGTCTCATTATACTAATTACTATATGTATATAAATAAAAGAACTAAGAAGACAAAAATTGTCCCTTAAATTGAGTTTGAACGTTAATAAAACCGAATAGACGAACTTTTAAAGGCATTTAGAGTTAAGACTCTTAATTTTGAGTGCGTTCTAACTACATAACGAGGGCAATTAAAGACATTTACAAAGTTTCTCTTCGCTAATTTTCACAGGACGCAATTTTAAATAAGCCCAAGTGCTATATATATTCAAACTTTGATGGATATTCCATGGAAATTCAATATACTTATTTTTGACGAGTATTTTTTTTCAACTTACCATCCGATGCAGGCAAATTAGACATTTTTTTTTTGCTGCCAAAAAAGAAAAGAAAGACGTTTTCCTTTAAGGAAAATTTGCTAAATACATCATATCGTTGACAAAAATTAAGATTTATTTATTCAATGAAAAAGTTGGTTTTTTAAAATCTTGGCAAAGCAATTTCTCACTCATACCCTTCAAGTTTACATTTTCCCTTTCCACAAAAAGACATGAAGTGAAATAAGAGTCTCTTTTTGACCTTGAAAAGTCTTGAGCTAATTTGGCGCTATTCCATCGTTGTCGTCGTCGTCGTCGAGTGCAATTCAATTGATAAAAACCAAACCCTACAAGTTTCTTCTTTTACGAGCATCTTACATGCTTCTGAGATGAAATTTTTGGCTCGATTAATGGCTTCAATTTTTTTTTCAACCCTAACGAATAGTAAAGATAAAATAATACGAGTTTTTAAGTAATATTATACTCCTAGGAATAAGTGCTTATATATTTTTATTAGAAGGTTTTTTTTAAGAAGTGTCCCAATAGTATTTAGAAAAAAATTGTAAAAAGAGAGAAATCTCAGACATATAGATTTTAAGAAAAGGGAATAAAAATTTCAAGTCAGGAAATAAAATATTTTCAAGTGGGATTTGAAATGGTTTTTTCTACTTATACATTGTGAAATTTTGTCAATAATTCTGTCAGATTTTTTATCTACCAGCTATCTAAAAGTGCAAATTATTTCTACATTTTTATCTTCAAAGTTTAAGTTTCATATCAAATAGCACAAGAATTAATTTGTAAATTTGTCTGATTCAAAATAGAAAGTGCTTACAAAAACGTCTGTTCATTAATTGATTTTTACCTACTGATACTTAAATTGCGAAAATTTGACGAATTTGGTTGTACTTTTTTATTTTTTGTCGAGATAGAAGATTTTTGAACATTTCTGTCTGACGAAATCTCATTCTTACTACTGATTGTAAAAATACTTGACTCTTAAAAGAAAATTATATTGTTTTGTGTAATTAAAAATATTATTTACTACTGATAAAACTAATACCATTGATGATCGTCCCATTTTATTTAAAATAAGATTTAAATATTTATTACTATAAATATAGAAAATTATTAAAAACCATAAATTGTTTAAAATTTGTTTGATCCAAATATAGGACATTAATTGAATGGCATGAGTTTGATCATTTTTAGAAAAAACTATGCACTACTAAATTTGTAATTTGTAAATTTTGTAATTTTCGGTTTCTGATTGAAAATAAATAATTATTACAAGACGTCTGGCTATGAATTGATTTTTACTACTGACAAGTTTATAAATGAAAATAAACAAAAAGTTTTAATACCACAAATAAAGTCCTACTAGATTTTTGAAACAAAAATATTCTATTTTGTCTGACAACAAATTGATTTTTACTACTTACATAAAATCAAGAATATTTAGAAAAAAAAAATTCAATCTAAATTGAATGAATTCAAAATATTTGTGTCTAATTAAAGGACATGTTTACTACTAAGCTAAAAAAGTACCTAATTTTTAAATTGTCTGTTAAAAACTGGACTTTTACTTGTTAAAAAAACATTTAATTCGTAAATAATAATACGTCTGTTTAAAATTGTATTGAACTACTTATAGAAATGCAAAACTTTTTTTTGTCTGTCCGAAAATTTATTTTCACCACTAATTTTAACCAAAAACAGGAGAAATTCATAATTTTCGTGAACATTTACTACTTTTAGAAAAAAGAATACAAGATATTTTAATTAAACTAGAAATACATTTTTATAAATCAAAATTCAAATATTTGAAAAATTCTCCATGTCTCCGCTGTTATTTCATTTATATTAAATTCCTCTCTTTTTTAATTTCTTCCGTACATTATTTATTCTCAACGCTTTTTTCCTCTTTACTTTTATTAATTGCTTTGAAATCTGTTAATTATGAGAGTAATAAACATGATTTTTCCTCGCAATTCCCCCCGCTCTTCAATCCCTTTTCTCCCTTATATATTTCCGTCTTGTTTGTTTTGTGTTTTTTTTTCAACCTCCTTTTTATATTTTTCCTTTTTATTAAGTATTGTAAAATCTTTTAATTACGACTCTAATGAACACAATTTTTTTCCATTTCTATTTATTCATTAAAAGAAAAAAAAGAGGCGTAATAGTTTTTTTTTCTATATATATAAATATATAAATGTAAATAAAACCTTTGGGTTATTTTTATCTTGATAATATTATTTACCTTCTACGACTCTCATAAATATTTCAATATTTCACTTCCATCCATTCGTTTCTCGATAAAAAAAATGTATATACATAATATGTCCCATTGTGACAATAAAGAGTTATTAACGTACAGCATAACTGTTTTTTTTTTTTTTTTTTTGCTGTAATAAAAACGAAAACCATATTCCACAGTTAATATCACATGTTATATAAATAACAGAAATTAAATGCAACTCTATAAAGAACGAGGAACCAATTCATTAAAACATATCTCCATATTTATAATGCCCCATTATTTCCATTAAACAAAATGCTTTAATTTTTAACTCATTTAGTCAGTTTATTTTATTGTCTCGTTAAAATTTTTAAAGCGATATTATTTTTATAAACTCACTTTACATTTCATTTATTTTATTGTTTTTCGACCATGAATAACATAATATTCCACGATAAATATTATAAATAGAAAATAAAAAAAAGGTTAATAATAAATTTTTCAAATCTTTATAAATAAATAAAAAAAAATAACGACTAAGTGTAATACAAAAAAATTTTTTTTTTTAGCTAGTGAAATTTGAAATTCAATTTAATAAAGAAACCTATGTATTTTTCTCGTCTGTAATGAAATTATGGTAAAGTTTGATTAGACGCTAGGAGAAGGTACAGAGAGAGTGGGGGCGAGTGGAGAAATGTTAACCGTAAAAGCTGGAAAATTCGCAGTGACTTTGTAAAATGTGATGGCAAAAGCGTTAAGTGGCCAAAAACTCTTTTAACTTTCCAATTAATATTCTACCAAGGCAACTGGAGTAGGGAGAGGTGAGAGAGGAGAGGGGGGGGGGGGGTTGCAAAAAGGTTGAGAAGGGAAAGGACCCCAAAGTAATACCAAATCTCGTTCTCTCGTTTCGTCTCGGTTTTCACGCGCTCTCCTTTCCCTCAACATAAATCTCCGGTCTTTTAATTGCGTTGAGCAGAGTTTATTTAAATAATTGAAGTGCACAAGTTCTACTATTGAGACCATGGCAAGTAAAACGAAACTCCTGCTGTGTGTCCACTCTGATGCTAGAAATTTCCTGTTCCCAAAAGTTTTCAAGAAACCACACAACAAAAATAACAAACTACTGAATTAAAAAAATTAAGAACAAACATGTCTGACTATAATAGACTTTACTACTGAAAGTTCTAACAATTAGCAATTTTAAACATAATAGAATTTAAAAATTTTCTAATTTAAATTTTTGTTGAAAACACTAAGAAAATTCAATTTTGGAGAGGAAATTACAAATAATTGCAGAAATTCAATTATTTTCAAACAAATTTTAATAAAATTGTATGCAAACATTTAATTATTTTCATAAATAATAAAAATTTCACAGTTTGATTGTTTTTTAAATTGTTTTCATAAATAATACAATTTTTAAAATTATTTTTATAAATAATAATAATTTCACAGTTTGATTGTTTTTTAAATTGTTTTCATAAATAATAAAATTTTTTTAAGGAATTTAATTATTATTTTTATAAAAAATCATTTAAAATTCTAGAAAATAATAATTGAATTAAAACGATGAAAATAATTTTAATGAATGTCTTAATTCCTGTGGTAAATCCTGTTTTGAAAAATAAGATTAGAAATAGGAATTTTGCAAATATTTTTCTTCTTTTTCTAAAACAAAATAATAATTTTGTTAAAAAAATTGTGATTCATAAATGAAAGAACATTCAAATTTTTATAGTTAATTTTCTGTCCGACTAAATTGGAGTTTCACTACTAACTAACAGAAATTAAAAAATTTTAAACATTTTAAGTTGATTAAAGTATTTTTGACTACTAAAAGTTTACAAATATAGTGAGAACAAGTTTGTCCGACTAAAATGGATTTTTCTACTAAAAGTATTAAAATTTTAATCTTAACTTCTTAAAAGAAAACTATGTCAGTCTATTTTTCGATCTGACTGAAACGTATGTTTACTACTCATTAACAAAAATTCAAATATGAATAAATTGTAAAAATAATTATGTCTGACTATAATAATAGATTTAACTACTAATAGATTATAATATTTCCACCTTACTCAAAATATTATTAACTGCTTTTTTGTTAGACTATATTATATGATTTACTACTTATTTAGAAAACTACAAAGATATAATTTATTATTTATTTATCAATCAAAACTTTCATTTACAAAAATTTCCATTTACCACTTTTTTGTCTGACTAAATAGTAATTTTACTACTTATTTACAGAACTGCAAACCTTAATTTGATTTTTGACGAAAATTGTTTTTACTAAAAACCAAAAACTTTATATACTTTCCGTTTCGAATAAACTATTATTAATTTATTACTTTTCTGTCTGTCTAAATTATAGTTTTACTAGTATTTCATAGTCGTGCAATAATATAAAGTCACTTTTGTAGGTTATTATGATGTTTAATACTGAAAAATGAGATAAAATTTATAGACGGAATATTTCTAAATTGACTTCTTTTTATTGTCAGTAATAAAATCAAGCATAAGTCAGACAGAATTATAATCCATTTTCTTTATTTTCCAATACTATAAATTTCACCAAATCACCTTCAATTACCAAGACTTGTACCAATAATAAAACTACGATTTATTTATAGTCAGAAGCTATTATATTTTTTCTAAATTATCAATCAGTAGAAAAATCAATATATGACCAAACCGCATGCGTTGCCGGCTTTTTATAAAAAATTTTTCACTGTCAGTAGAAATAATAAATTTAAGTCAGATTGTTGCGAAACTTTTTAATTCACACCCAGTAAAAAGGAATATTCAGTTCACATTCCTGGAATGTTCCATTTGCAACATTGAAAATATTTCTTTGGAATATTTCAACCACATTTTGAAAATGTTTATATCTTGAATATTAATCTTATGTCCTACCTTTTACTGAAGAAAATAAAATTTCAAAGTGAGAAGAAAATTCCGCTCAACAATTATTTTTACATTTTATTTTCAATTTACGAATATTCATATCTAAAAAAAAGGAATTTTTGCCTATATTTGAAAATGTTTTAATTGAAAGATTAATTTTAATATTTCTTTTTTGATTGAAATTATTTCTCTAAAAATAAAACAAATTTATACTAGAAAGAAGAATAATGTAGAAATATTCCAGGAATTTAAAGGAATATTCGTATTGAGGAAACGATATAATTTTTTTTATTAATTTTTTTTTAAAGAGAAAAGAAAACAGTTGATGTAGTGATGTACCTGATAAAAATCAGGTACACCTAATAATCTTATTCCACAGTAAAAAGAAAATCTTATTTTAAGGCACGAAAGCTGCCTTAAATTAAGATGCAACATTTTTAAGACAGTCAATGTTGAATTTACGCACGTTTTTCGTATCCTTTAACATTATAGCAGACAGTGTTGAATTTAAGGCAGCTCTTAAATTAAGATTTACTTTTTGCTGTGTCCATTAGGCAATTTAGGTAAAGTAATTGCCAAAGAGATAGCAAAGGTAAATAGTACAAAGTTGAGAAGAAATTAAATAATCTAGGAAAATTTCTTCGAATAAATTTTCTCAAAAATTATAATTAAATGAAATGCAGAATACTTAAAGAAAAATTTGCTTCGTCGTTTTATTGAATCGACTTGTATCATCGCCGCATTTCATATAAATTTAGTTTTACTTTTTTTTTGCACAACGATAATAAATTTTTATTTTCCCGCATTTTCACTGCAGTCTTGCTCGCCATAAGGAAATACGAAATTGAATACGATTATGTGAATTCGATTCGACGATAGAGAGCTTTTTGAGCATAAATAATCTAAAAACTTTGTTCAAGTTTCTTTTTAAACGTGGCGCAAAAGATATATTTTCGTTTTGGTATATATATATGTATATGTATAAAGGGAAGAATGGAAGGGGCAAATCGGTATCACTATATAAAGAGACTGTCTCACGTCCTTCTATGCGCGGGGGAAAATGGACGGAAAATGGACGGAAAATGCACCTCTTAGCCTTTACTTAGGGCCACGAAAATGGGATAATAAATAATCGTCAGATAAGGAAAAATCGTGAGCATGCGTTTCTAGACGTCCAGACGCACTTTGCTGTCTCCATTCTCGTATTCGTAATATGAATGAGAGTATATGTGCGTATTTTGTATTTTTTACCATATCTTTCTTCACGTTTCTTTTCTCATCTCAGACTTTCTCTTACTTTTTTTTTATTTCCTCGACTTACGACCCCGACTAAAATCTTTGCCAGGATTTTCCTCTTATATTACTTATATTCTTCCATTTTTTTTGCGCATATACATTTTCAAGTTTTACGTAATATTCCAAGTTTTGTAAAACCAAAGAAAAAAAAACATGAAAAAAATGCTGAATTTAAAACAAAATTTATTTTTTAAAAGTAAATTTCAAATTTACACTGTAGAGAAAAATTATATTTTTTATTTATAATTTTAATAAGTATGGGTGTTTTTTCTTTCACAGAAAAAATTAAGTGTTGTTTTAACACTAAATTGGGTGTTAAAACGACTCGCAATACTTTTTCACTAGAGGTGTTATTTTAACACACCCAAGAGTTATTTTAATACTATACTCGGTGTTCGTTTATATTACTAACTACACCGACTAGTGTTAAAATGACACCACTGTCTACAACACCAATTTCAAATAACACACAACATATTTAACACCTACACTGAAAAAAAAATTTAATTGATTCAAATAACCGATTAATTGACTATTATCAATTAAATATTTAATTGAATCAAATAATATTTATTGGAGTCAATTAAATGGTATTTGGTTCAAATACTGAAATTATTGATTCAAATACCATTTAATTGACTCCAATAAATATTATTTGATTCAATAAAATATTTAATTGATAATAGTCAAGTAATCGGTTATTTAAATCAAATAATTTTTTTTTCAGTGTACTTTTCTCTGTGTTCTTTGGATTTGACAATGAATTTATTTAATTCTTTTATAATTCGGTCAATTTTTGACCGATTTTGATGAATCAAACATGAATTTTTTCAGAAAATTACGTATTTTTAGAAAATTATATAGAATGAAAAAAATTTGATATTTAAATATAAAAAAAGTAAAAATAAATTTTCTTTTACAGTTTTTATAACTTTCGACCCATTATTTTTAATTTTTTCATAATAATCTCGATCAATTCATCTTTAATTTTTAAAAAATGTATCTTGGATATACATATATTTTGTGGTCCAAAAACGGTCCGAAAAAAAAGTTTACAAAAAAATATGCTTTCATCATATATAATGTTTTTAGGGTCGCTGAATTCGAATTTTAGGTCAGTTTTTTAAAATTCAAAATGGCGGATCTAATATGGCGGACGAGAAAGTTAAAAATCCATCGGATTTGCTTAAAACTTGCTACTCGGAGGTTTTCGGGTTCGCTAATTACGAATATAATGTCAGATTTTCAAAATTCAAAATTGCGTATCCAATATGGCGACCTACTTTTTTAAAAGTTAATGAATTTGTCTAAAAATATTTATTCTTGTAAATTTTTGAATAAAACAAAAAAACCTAAAAAGATTAAGTAAACATTTTTGATACAAATTCGTCAACATGCAGAAAATTTGTTCGTCATATTGAATCCGCAATTTAGCATGTGGAAAAACGAACATCAAATTCGAATTCAGCTACCCCAAAAACCCCCAAAAAACGAATTTTGATCGAATAGCAATAATTTTGAAATTATCCGCCATATTGGATCCGCCATTTTGAATAACGAACATTAAATTCGAATTCAGCGACCCCAAAAACTCCCGAGAAACAAATTTCAATCGAATCGCATCAATCAAGCAAATCTAAAATTTTTGTAGTCGCCATTTTTAATCCGCCATTTTGAATTTTTTAAATTTGACTTCAAATTCGGATTCAGCGATCCCAAAAACCTTAGTATGTCTTCGTAAATTATTATCAAAAAAATTAATAATAATGTTAAAAATATATAAATGTATTTTTGGTTAACGAAAAAATTGTTATTGCAAATTTTTACTTTCACACATTACAGATATATTTGATTTATTTTCTATATTACTTTTACCGTTTTTTAAAATTTTTTAATAATAAATAAATTATTTATTTAAACTGCAAATATATTTATTATTTACTTTTATCGTTTTTTAAATTCTTTATTAATTAAGTATTTAAATTTATTTTTTTTAAAAACGGATTACTTAAATTAAATTTTTATAACCATTTTTTAAACTTTTACCAAAAAATATTGAATTTAATCAATTTTTTGTTATTATAAAGTTTCCTATAACTATAATTAATTATTATAATTATGATTCAATGTGAGTATTTATAATTAATAATAAGTAAAAGATTTGTTAATCTTTATTTTATTAAATTATAAAAAGATTCTTTATTTGAAGTAATATTATTTGCGCAATTAATTTTATAATAATTATAAAATATTATTTGAAAAATGGAATAAATAAAACCTAATAAAATTTTTATTTCATTTAATACATTGATAAATTTGAATTTACTACTGAATTAAAATGTAAATTATTATATATATATATAATTCCGTCTTTGGCCATATTACTTCAATAGAAGATTCCTCAAATATTTTGATGGAATATTACTATTTTATTATTTTTATTATTTTATCGAAATATTTCGAAGGTCAAATATTTTAATATTCTTGAAATTTAAAAGAAATTCTTATAATGAATATTTTCAATGTTTCAGTGAAATATTCCAAGAATAATACACGGAATCGAATATTCTCACTTTCTCAATATTCTCACTACTGAATTAATTGTAGGTACCACGACTGAATGAAAGTATATTATGCGGACGAAAATTAAATTTTCCAACTTAATACTTACGATATTCATCTCCTGCTCCTGAATTTCCTTATACACCTCGACGATCCTCATCAGAGCTGATCCTGAAACAAGAAGTTAGTTCTCATTAATACGAATGCAGATAGAGAGAAAGAGAGAGAGAGAGAGGGGGGGGGGGAGATTCAAAGGCAAACGATCCGATATATTGGTCGTAAGTAAAATCGTTTCCAAGCAAAACTCAACTCACTGTGTGGTTCACATTGAATAAGGGGTTGATAAAGGTGGTTCAAGGTGGTACAACTAAACGTAGCGGTGAGGGGGGAGGGGGTTTATGGGAGAGTAACGATGCGTTTGAAAAGTTTTGTTGGTCCTGAATTATTCAAAAGTTGAAGGCGATACTGTAATCCAGAGAGGGAGAGGCAGAGAGAGAGAGAGAGAGAGTCAGAGAAATGGAGAAAGATAAGAAGGGAGAGAGAGAGAGAGAGAGCTAAGTAGACCGTCAGGAAAGCTCACTTTTCCGATGACTTTCTCCTCAAAGCTTCTCATATTATAGTCGTGGCCTACCAAACGAAAAGTAGCAAATAAAACAAAAAAAAAATGTAACAGAACAAACAAAACTCACAAAAAGTGAAGAAAAAGATAGGTTTCCGGATGTCCCGAAAAGAAGTTGGAAAAGTTCCCGCATCAGGCGAAGCGACCAAGCATACATGGAAACTTCTTCGATTTCTTTGAATACCCCCCCCCTACCCCCTCCACAATCACTTCCCCCTACTCTTATCGATGTCGAAATCCTGCACTTCCGACCGGAAAAATCCCGGAGGGTAAGAGGGAAAAGAAGGAGTGAGTGGAAAAAAAACAAGAAAAAGTGGCGCCCGACGAAGGAAATGCATAAAAACATTATAGTATGTATCAATAATAATGTTTAGAAAGATCAATAAATAAATTTTTTACGATATTTTTTTTATGGGAAAAGAAAACATTTTCTGATTTATTCTTTTAGGTGGTACATAAAAAATGGGTAATGGAGGGTATTTGATTTTTTTAGTAATGTAAAAAAAAATTTCATTCTTATTTTAAGTAGTACAGTCGTTGATGTAGTCAGACACAAATCTTTAAATATTTCTTTACTTTTAAGAAGTTTTTAATAATCCAAAAAAATTAGTAACTTCTCTTAGTCATTTTAAGTAGTATTGTCGTTGATGCAGTCAGACACAAAATTAAAAATTTGTATTTACTTTTAAGTAGTATAATCTTTATTTTAGTCAGACAACAAATTTTTTTTCTTCTAGAAAATAATAAGTGTGGTAAGTTTGTGTAAAAATAAAAATTTTTGCACTTGTCATTTTTTAAAATAATTGTTCCAATCAGGAATCAAAAGAAGATGACAATAATACAAATTAAGTAAAATGTTTTATTCTTATTAATTATTTCAGAAATAATTAGTTATAATTAATTTCAAAATTAATTAAAAACTAACTAATTAATTAAAAACTAACTAATTATTTAACAACTAATTTTACAATTCATTTATAATAATTATTTGTATAGAATTTTGTTTTATTTCAATATTTTTATATTATTTTATATTATTTACCAACTAAACATTCATATTAATTTAATTACAATATTTAAAAAATAAGTGAATAAAATAAAAAGAAATAGTACAAACATGCATTTGTTATTTTTTCCTTTAAAAAATATTTTTTGACAAATCGAAAATATGCAGGTATTTTTTCATGATTTATAATAAAATAATATTTAAAATAACAAATTTATTCTTTTCTTTTGGGAAAATAATTGAATTATTTTTGGGAAATTTTATTAAAATAGTAAATATTAAAAATCATTGAAATGAGAAAAAAAAAATTTTGAAAATAATTGAAATTAGGACAAGAATTTTATTGACATTTTTAAAAAAAAATTGAACTTTGGTGAAGAATATTGTTATTTATATAAAGATAATTGGGATTTTGACGAGAATTTAAAAAAAAAATGTTCCAAGTGAAAATTATTTTCCGCGAAGAAAACTGAAAAATTACTGTAAAAAGTAATATAAAAGCAGAAAACAATTTTAAAAAATTAAAATAAAAATGCTGTTGTAAATAGTACGTAAATAACATCAACAAAATGATAATTAAAAATTGAAGAAAAATAATAATAAGAAAAAAGAGAGAAACAAAGAAAGCAATGTAAAAAATAACAGAAGCAAAGAAAGCACTAAAAAAAAGAAAGAAAGAAAACAATAGTAATTTATTAATATACTGGAAGAAAATAATTGAAACAGAAAAACAATAAAAAAATAAAAACAAAAAAAGTTCTTTTAATTTACTACTGAAAGTGTTTCATCAATATACTCGCGATGTTTTAAAAAAAAAGCTAAAGAAATGATCTACTTGAAAGTGAGTGTTGAAAAATGTATTGTGTAAATTTTATAGGGGGACTTGAGTTTTGTTGTACATCACTTTCAACGACATAACTATAGGTATACATACATATATATATATGACAAAGTGGCAGAAAATGTCTCTTGAGATGACTGACATCATGAATAAGAAAAACATTATAGACGTGTATGTTCAACGTTAAAGGCTTTTCCGCATTGTTCACACTGTAACGATTACACGAAGAAAACACTCTTTTTCGCTTTATTGCGATCCCTTCTCATTCGTCCTCCCTTTCCCCGTCCATTAAACTTGTCGACATAAAATGATAAGTAAAGCACTAAACGCCAATGAACCCTGTGTTGACGATAGTAGTTTACCCGGAATTATCAATTTACACATTTTACTTATCAAATTGCGTGATAGAAAAGAGTTTTTTTTATAGTTTAACAAACTTAAATTTTTAAATTCGATTATTAATTTATCTGAAAAATTTTATGTTTTTCTTTGTTTAATTATTGTCTATTGTTTAGCATTTTATTTCATTCTTTAGGTTTCAATTGTAGTTTATTATTATTTTTTATTCCTTTCTTTTTTAATTTTGTCTTTTGTTTCAATTAACTATTGTTTTTCAACTCTATTTTTGTTGCTTTAATTATTTTGTTTCTATTCTTTCTGTAATTTTACTATGTTTTTCAGTTTCTATTATTCATTTTTTTAAATCTACATTTTTATTTATTCATTTTTTATTTATTTATTTAAATTAATTTGAAATTAATTTAATTTTTTTTATTGTTCCTGGTCCTATTTTTTTGTTTTAGATTTTTTTCAATTTCTTTGTCTATATTCTTTAGTTGTTTTCTTTTGTTTTCTTTGTTTTTATAATTTTAATATTTTTTATTTAATATTGTTTTTAGTTGTTTTATAATGTTTTTTTCATTCAATGGTAACTTTATTGTTTTTCGTTTTTTACTGTTTTTAGTTTTTTTTACCGTTTCCTTTGTTTCCATATTTTTGTTTCTCTTTTGTTATAGTTTTTAGTTGTTTTATATTGTTCATTTATTTCTACTCTCTAAATATAAATTAGTTAAAATGTTTACTAATTTCTACTAATTTATGCAATGAAATAATTTGTAATTTCTTCAAAATTAAATTTTTTAAAGTGTTTTTAATTAAAATTATTTTATAAATCCATTAATTTTAATAATATTTAAAAAAATTTCTTTGAGAATCTTCAAATATTCAAATATTCAAATATTCAATTCTTCAATTAAATATATATTAGAAAATAAAATTTTCAAAAAAATAATTTCAAGTAAAATTGAAACAAACTTTGTCAAAAAAATTAATTCTTCTACAAAATTGTTATTTAAAAGAATGAGAAATTAAAATTTTCAAAGATTTTAATATGAAACCTTTTCAAAATTCAATTATTTCAAAAATTTCAACTATAATGTTTTTAATATTTAATTTTTATTTAAAATTTTAACTGAAATTTGTTTTTAATTCAATTATTTAAATAATGAAACTAATTTATTGAATAATTGAATTCTCGTAAAGAATTTTATCAACAAATTTTTAAATAATTGAATTTAAGAATAATTCCACTTTTCGAGGAATTCCATTAAAATTTGATTAATTAATTCAGCATTGAGTTTTATTATTTATAAAAATAATTGAATTCCTAAAAAGAATTTTATTTACGAAAATAATTGAATCTCCGTAAAAATTTTATTATTTATGAAAATAATAATTGAATTACTTAGAAGAAATCTATAAAAAATTTGTAAATAATTGAATTCCTGTGAAATTTTTATTAAAATATGGAAATAATTGAATTTTAGCGTTGAATTCTATTAGAATTTTTTTAAATAATTGAATTCTTTTGGGAAATTTGATTAAAATAGCAAATAATTAAAAATCATTAAATTAAGGACAATTTTTGTAAATAATTGAAATTTTGTTCAAGAATTTTATTAAAATTTGTGAAAATAATTGAATTTCGAAGAAGAATTTTATTATTTCTAAAAATAATTGAAATTTTGACGAGAATTTTTTTAAAATTTTAAACATAATTGAATATTTGCGAAGAATTTTATTACTTTTGAAAATAATTGAATTTCTACAATAATTTGTATATTCTTTAAAATTCTCCAAATTATATCGTACAAAATACGAACTTTTTGATTTTTTTCTTTCAAATTACGGACTTTACGAACCTTTTTTTAAAAAAACGGACTTTTACGGACTTGAAGCAAATTTACGAACCTTTGCGGAATTTACGGACCTAGTTCGAGCCTTGAGAAGTGTAACATTATTTTTCTCAAGAGGATAAAATCGTTTGACTTAAACAGAATTTTATTCCCTTATTTTACACTCCTAAGTTATTGATACAGAATTTCTTGTCTAAAATAAAAAAAAATAAATAAAACTTTGAATTTTTTAAATTATTCAACTTTAAGTGAAAAAGTAACACAAGTAGAAAAAACATGGAAAAAAGTGTCGTTTACTAAAACGGAAATCCTTATTTTTCTTATTATTTTATTAAAATAATGCAATACCTACTTTGAAGAGCTTTCTATTTTATTTCCTAAATTTTATATTTTAAAGAATTTTATTTTTTTTATTCTACATTATACATTAAATAAAAAAATTTCAATCATCTAAAAAAATATATTAAATGAATATTTAAATTATAAAATAATAAGAAAAATTAAATTTTACATTAGACAATAATAAGCGAGAGACAACAAATCTAAATGGATAATAACAAAACACACATGTAAACATTGAGCATAACGCACGATAATTGCTAAGTATAATTTGAAATTTCTCTATTTCAGACTTCAGTGTTTATTCAGCAAAATAGGCGTCGAGGTTAAAGGAGATGGACCCGTTAAAGAAGAGAGTTTCACGAAACGATGTTTTGCGAAATATTGTTACAGTAAATGGAGAAAGATACAAACTGAAATGAAGAGAATAAAGGGGTCGGTGGGAATAAGGCGCCTAAACGTCGAGGTATCGCATCTCAACTGTACAATATCGTGTAATCCATTGCTATT
The DNA here is from genome assembly GCF_015476425.1 of Leptopilina heterotoma. Lineage (NCBI taxonomy): Eukaryota > Metazoa > Arthropoda > Insecta > Hymenoptera > Figitidae > Leptopilina > Leptopilina heterotoma. Next base: position 438,573 of record NW_025110880.1, on the reverse strand, counting down.
CGGTAAAGCTCGTCCACTGTATCAGTGTGTTTGTGTCTTTATACATTGTCTATATACACTCACATGCATATATATATATACGTATATGTATAGACAAGGGGTGTAACGTAGCATAGTGATGCTTATGGGGCTTTCGAGCCGATGTGTGGCTTCGTCTGTTACGGATTAATATTGCCAGCGCCAAGGGTTTTAAGCACCAATATAATGACAATATCAACAAGGACAACAATTTCCATATATTGTTATTTTTCATTAGTCAACAATTTGGTTCGTCTTAATTTAAGATCAAAATGGAATTTTATTTTATTGGTTATTAACTAGTTTTTTTTCTCCTTTCCACTACAAATTTTGCTTTGTTTTGTTTTTTATTTATAGATAAAAGAAAGTTTCTTTTCATTGACTAACAATTTATTTATCAATAAATAATAAATTTCTTTATATATCTTAGATTTTCTTTAATAAAATTGATATTGTCGCAAAAATGTATATGAGTTGTGAGATGGCTAAGTGGTTTCACTTCTGGACTCTTAACAACACACGGGCGAGGGTTCGATTCTCATTTGGACTAGAAATTTTTTTTTCAATGAATTCTCTTTTATTTCATTTATAAATTACTGCGAATTGTATTTCAATAAATAGTAGTAATATACTAATTATAATAAATAAACATTTAATTAATTAATAAACATTATTTAACTAATAAACATTAATTTAATTAATAAAAATTAATTTTTTTATCGCTTGAGATTAGAATTAAATTGTTTAACCTAATGTAAGGTTTTCTTCTTCTTATTGTAAACTTGAAGACCGACATGTATAAAAATTTAATTATATGGAAGAAACTCTCACTAAAATGTAAAAGGAAAAAAATATTCGCTTGTCACAATATATCGTGAAACTGGAGAACGCAAATAACAAAAAATATTCTATATTTTCTCATTTTACCGAAAAGCAAAAAAAAAAAACTGCATCTCGATTGAATAGCTTAAATTGTGCAGCATCATAATATTTGTATCTAGTTCTTTTTCAGCATTTTTTTTTAAATTTCAAGCAAAATTGAATAGTGTGGAATTTTATTATTAATTATTAACAGCTTGACAGTTCATGACAAATATACGGTCAATAAAAACTACACAGTAAAAAAAGTTTTGATTTAAGATTAGTCTTAAATCAGTCATCATTTCAATTCAATTATTTATATTTTCTAGAATTTTTAACTAAATTTTTTCTTTAAATCAATTATTTTTAATAATTTTTAAAAAAAAGTTCTTTAAAAATATTCAAATCCATTTGTTTACAATTCAATTTCACAAAATTTCGATTATTCAGAAATTCTTCAATAAAATATAAATTAGAAAAGAAAAACTTCAAATAAAATAAAATTTTAGTTTGAAACCTTTTCGAAATTCAATTACTTCTAAAAATTCATGCTTTTAATATTCAATTATTTTCTAAAATGTTGACTAAAGTTCACATTCAAATCAAGTTTTATTAGAAAATTCCAAGAGAATTCAATTATTTAAATACAAAAATAAACATATTTAAATGTTTCTTGAAATTGAATTCTCATAAAGAATTTTATCAACAAATTTAAAATTTAATTTGATTGAAATTTGATTTAAAATTTGATTAAGGGCATTTGAACCATTATGACGTTATGACGTTATTATGACGTTATGTGTGCTTTGCACACATTGTGACGTCATAATGGTTCAAATGCCCTTAAAATGGTATTAAAAATAATTAAAATTCTATCATGATTTTTATTATTTATAAAAATAATTGAAGTCCTAAAAAGAATTTTATTTATGAAAATTATTGAATCCCTGTAAAAAATTTATTATTTTAGAAAATAATTGAGAAGAAATTTATAAAAAATTTGTAAATAATTGAATTCCTGTGAAATTTTTATTATTTATGAAAATAATGAAGTGTTTATGTAAAATTTTATTTAATTTTTTTTTAAATAATTGAATTCTTTTTGAAAATTTTACTAAATTAGTTGATATTGAAAATAATTAAATTGGGGAAAATTTTTGAAAATAATTGAACATCAGCGAAGAATTTAATTACTTTTGAAAATAATTGAACTTCTGCAATCATTTGTAAATTGTAACTTCTACAAAAATTAATTTTTTTTTGGTTTATGTCTAAAAAATTAACTAATTTCAAAAGAATTTGAATTATTAAAATTTTTCCAAAATCTATAAGTTCTTTAAAATTTCTAATTAAATTCATTCTAAATTGCAATTTTATAAAATTTTAAAATTAAACCTTTTAAAGTTTATCTATTTATGAAATTTTTAAATTAAAATTTTTTTTAAATTCATTTAATTTTGATATACCTATTTAAGTAAAATTTTTTATAATTAAAATTTAAAATTTTTTTAAAACTTTTTTTAAAATTCATTTAATTTTGAAATATTTTAATTTTATTTTCACAATTTTTGAATCGAATATAAAATTTAGGTTTTTCTTCATGAAATTCGAGCTTTTTTCTTCTAAAAAATAACTTTTTCCAAAATTTTTCCGAAATGTCATTTTACCGAACTGCACTTTTGCGAATAGTCATTTTTGCGAAAAGCCAATTTTGCGAAAAGCCAATTTTCCGAAAAGACATTTTTGCGAATTGTCATTTTTACGAAAAGACATTTTTGTGAAATGTAATTTTTGCGAAAAGCCATTTTTGTGAAATGTCATTTTTAGGATTAGTTATTTTTGCGAAAAGTCATTTTTACGAATTGCCATTTTTGCGAATTGTCATTTTTGAGAAATGTCATTTTTGCGAATTGTCACTTTTGCGAATCGTTATTTTTACGAATCGCCATTTTTACGAATTGTCATTTTTGCGAATAGTCATTTTTGCAAAAAGTCATTTTTACGAATTGTCATTTTTGCGAATTGCCATTTTTACGAATTGTCAATTTTCCGAAAAGTCATTTTTGCGAATCGCCATTTTTACGAATTGTCAGTTTTCCGAAAAGTCATTTTTGCGAAAATTCCTATAGTGAATCTATACATGCATACAAGTTTACCATAGGAATTTTCGCAAAAATGACAATTCGCAAAAATGACTTTTCGGAAAACTGACAATTCGTAAAAATGGCGATTCGCAAAAATGACTTTTCGGAAAATTGACAATTCGTAAAAATGGCAATTCGCAAAAATAGCTTTTCGCAAAAATGACAATTCGCAAAAATGGCAATTCGTAAAAATGACTTTTCGCAAAAATGACTAATCGTAAAAATGACATTTCACAAAAATGACAATTGGAAAAAATGTCTTTTCGGAAAATCGACAATTCGCAAAATTGGCTTTTCGCAAAAATGACTATTTGCAAAATTGCAGTTCGGTAAAATGACATTTGGGGAATAATAATGCGTCCCTGTCACTGTAAGTGAACAAAAAAAAATTCATTATTATAAACAATAAAACCAAATGAACTCCAATTGATTACAATTTGAATTGAAACAATTCAACTGATTTATTTCAATTTGAATATATATAAAATGATTAATTCTCTCAAGCTGCGCGAGGTGTGCGGTTAACCTCAGATTATCGCTCCACTCATCGGTTTGTGAGGAGACTAACCAAGAAGTTTTGGCGCGATGTTCCGTCCCTCGACGACAGCTGTCGACTCTCTCTCTCTCTCTTTATATGTGGGTGTGGGTTTGGCGACCCGGAGACTCTGCGGTAAGAACCGTCCTTTCTATCTCCCCCAGGCCGGAAATATCCCTGAAACGGACTTTCCGACGGGACTGTCGAACCGGAATGGAAAACAAACTGTATTTACCATGAACCAATATTGCCTGCTTTCGCCAATCGCGTTGAACCATTTCCTCGATTCGAAATCGAACATTCCGTTTGACCCGAATCAGTCTATCCACATATTATATATTTCTCTATCGCTTCCCTCAAACCCCTCCACTAATTCCTTCTCTCCATCTATTTAAATAATCCGATATGCTTCGCCGATATACTCTTCGAGTCTATTTACATTCCCTTAAACTTATAATTGGATATTATTGATATAGTAGAGGAACAATTTTTATATTTCTAAATTAACAAATTTTTTTTGTTTTGTACAAAAAATTCCATATAAGCTGCAAGCATAGAATCTTTAATTTTAAAAATAATGGAATTTAAAAATTTTCTAATTTAAATTTCTGTTGAAAATACTAAAAAAAAATTCAATTTTTGAGAAATTAAAAATAATTGAGGCTCCGGATCTTAAAAGAGCACTTTCAGTTCAGCATTAATTTTAAATGGTAATAGTGACCTTTTAAGATCCGGAGCCTTAATTGCAGAAATTCAATAATTAAAAAAAAAATAAAATAAAATTCTTTTTATAAAATTCAACTATGTTCAACATTTGAAAAACATTCTCGTAAATATCTCAATTATCTTTATAAATAACAAAATTCTTCTCTAAAGTTCAATTATTTTCATAAATGTCAAAAAAATTCTTTTCCTAATTTCAATTATTTTCAAAAATTCTTCTGATTTCAATGATTTTCAATATCTACTATTTTAATAAAATTTCCCAAAAAGAATTCAATTTTCAAAAAAAAATTTAATAAAATTGTATGCAAATATTTAATTATTTTCATAAATAATAAAATTATTTTAAGGAATTCAATTATTATTTTCATAAAAAATAATTTAAAATTCTAGAAAATAATAATTGAATTAAAATAATGAAAATAATTTCGATGAAGTTACAGTAACAATACTTTTATAAGTTGTTTAATTTAAAAAAGGTTTGAATTTAAAATTAATTAATAATTAATTTATTTATTAATAAAAAAATTTATTTATTTATTTATAAAAAAATTAATTAATTAATTAATTAATTAATTTCTGTAGAAAATCCTGTAACAAAAATGAGATTAAAAATATGAACTGTGCAAATATTTATTCATCTTTTTCCAAAACAAAATAATAATTTTGATAAAAAAAATTGTGATATATAAACAGAAATAATGCAAAATAAATAAATTTTCTATTTCTTAATCACAGTTGTTTAACAATTTTCTAATTTTGTTTAGAAGTAAAGAACAAAAATCTGCATAATTTCAATTTGACAAAACATAATATTTAACAAAATTTTAATCTTTTAATGAAAAGAAGTTAAAAAAATTCTGATGATTTCTATTTGTCATTACAATTTTGAATTAATTATAAAATACAAATATTTATAACATAATAATATAATCTAACTCTGCCCGTCTACTCAATTTCGATAATGAGCAACTTAATTGACATCTGTCGGACGCTTACAAAATTACATTGGCCCGAAATTCAACTTCAATGAAAGAAACAAGTAAATAAAGTAAAAAAAAAAGTTCTCGAATAATCTTGATCTAATATTTATATTCATTAACACAAGTTTTTACCCGCACAGCTAATATTGAAGATTTTTACTAAAAATAAAAAAAATGTTAATTTTTATAGTAATAAAATATACATCAAAATATTTCACAAGTTTGATTACAATTTCCTGCAACCTTACAAGTTACTTTTACTTTCATTTTCACTTTAAAAGATTTTTATTTTCACAGTAAAAAATTTTCACTTCTACTTTTACTTCAAAAATATTTGTAATTTTAATTTTATTATCATTTTCACTGACTTATTATAGTTTCATATTTATTATTTCATGTTTCATCTTATCACATTTTTAATGAATATGCCGTTTAAAAAATTTTTTTTAATGAATTGCACTTTACTTTTTTACAATTATTTTTCATTTATAAACAGAATTAAATAAAATTTATGAATGTAAAAATAAAAGTAAAACTAACAGAGTGAAAGTAAAAGTGAAAATAACAAATTTGAAAATGAATACTTTGACTTTCATTTTCATTTTAACTTTGAAAAATGTATATTTTCACATTCATTCTGATAATTTTTTATTTTCACTTTAATTTTCACTTTTATGAATTTTCAATTTTATTTTCAATTTGATAAATTTTTACTTACTTGCACTTTAAAAATTTTTTTTACACATTCTATCAAAATGAAAGTGAAAATAAAAATTCATCAAGCTGAACGTGAAAGTGAAAAGAAAAATTTTCCAAAGTAAAAGTATTTTGATAGATTTTTTTTCACCTTCATTTTCACTTTAATAAATTTTTTTACATTCATTTTCAATTTGATATAGATTTTTATTTTTGTTGTTATTAGTGTAAGTAAAAATATAATTAAAGATCTGTCAAAGCAAAAATGAAAGTAAAAAAAAATCTACAAAAATGTAAATAACAATAAATTTATTTTTAGTTTCACTTTGATTGAAAGTAAAAATACTGTCAGAAGTGCAAGTATAAAAGTGTAATTAAAATTTTATTGAAGTAAAAAAAAAAATCTATCAAAGTGAAAATGAAAGTGAAAATCAAGTAGAAATGAAATTACATAATTTACCACAAGGGTTTTTATTATTTGACAAATAGTAGCCCAAGTTTTCTTTCCTATAAAAACAAATTTTCCGAAAAAAGATTAAAATTAATTTTTTTGTAATAATTATTACGATTACAAAAAGGTAATCCAATTGAGTATTCAGATTTAACTACAAATCTCTAGTCAACATTTTTAATTAAATAGAATTAGCAGAAACTAACGAATGTTAAGTTGAAAATACTTTTTTTCTCCTTCATTTGTAAAAATCTAATAAAATTTTCTATGATAGAGGTATAAAAACAAGTTATAATTAAACTAAAGTTTATTAACCAATTTGAGAGTAAGGAGAAATAAATACGTATATACATAATAATAGGAAAATTGTATAAAGTTTGAAATTTGAGGTATAATGTTAGAACTAATTAAAATGAAATTAGACTGCATTTCAAAGGATGTGACTCGGTCTTGTGAAACATTCTAATTGCTTCCCAATACAAGTTAATCTTTGTTTTCTCAGTAAACATTTCTCTTTCTCTCTCTATCTTTCTCTCTCTCTCTCCCTCTCTGAATGTCGACAGCGGCTTTTCTCTCGCTACATCAATGTTACATTCCTTTACACCCCTAATCAGCTAACGAACTCACGTAGTTTCCTGCGCGAGAGGAGTTCTAGTCAAGATTAATATTTACAGCCTGCCTTATCAATTATTTCTCCCATTGGTTGCTTACTCCTTATCCTTTGCACAGATATAGCTATATAAATGTCTCGAGAAAAGGTAAACTACCTTCGCAAGTATACATATATATATAGACACTATTTTCTTACATTACATATACATATATATGTACCGAGAGAAAACCAAACGACGAGGACGAGAAACGATCTAATTAAAATCGAAATCAAAATAAACGTCTCGAGTAAATGAAAGGTAAATTAAATATAGTCACGTGAATAAATAAGAATACGGAAAGAAAATTCAAGTCAACGATATCGAAATATTAAGTAGCATTTTTTCTTTTCATTATTTTTCTGTTTTTAATAACTAATTTTGTAAGTAGTCACTTTACTAGCAAACTAGCAATAATTCGCTCGCAAAAGCGCAAGGATAACTACTTACTTACTTACTTTTTAAAATTAAATTAGCAATTTTGAAAGAAATAGAATTTACAAATTTTTAATTCAAATTTCTTCTCATAAAAATAAAATATGAATTGGAATATACTTTTAAACTATTGTAACTATAATAATTATATATTCTGAGACAGGTAATTCAGAAAAAGGTAGGGAATTTTTATTAAATGTACTTTAAAAGGTTTTAATTTGAAATTTGATGAATCAATTCTGAATGAATTAGAAATTTTAATGAATTTTGTTTTTTGAAAAATTTTAATAATTCAAATTCTTCTGAGTTTAGTTAAATTTGTCATTATGTAATTAATTATTAAAAATAATGGATTTATAGAAGAATTTTGGGTAAAAACTATAAAAAAAATTGAATTTTGGAGAAGTTACAAATGATTGCAGAAATTCAATTATTTTCAAAAGTAATAAAATTCTTCTCAAAAAACTTAATTATATGATAGAAATTTTCAAAAAAATCTCGTCAAAATTTCAATTATCTTTATAAACAACAAAATTCTTCTCTGAAATGCAATTATTTTCAAAAATTTTAATAAAATTCTTGTCAAAATTTCAATTATGTATTTTCAAAAAATTTCCTCATTTTAATGATTTTCAACATCTACTATTTTAATAAAATTCCTAAAAAAAAATTAATTATTATAAAAAAATAATTTAAAACAATAATTCAATCACTTTCATAAATAATAAAACTCACCGCAGAATTTCAATTATATTTAATATAATTTAAATCGAATTTCTCGAAAAATGTAATTATTCTTAAAATTTTGATTAAAATTCGTTAAAGAATTCAATTATTATATAAAAATTTCTTAATAAAATTCTTTATGAAAATTAAATTTTAAGAAACGTTCAATTATTCAATAAATTATTTACTTTTGTATTTAAATAATTTAAATTCTCGTTGAATTTTCTAATAAAAATTGATTTAAAAATTAATTTCTGTTAAAATTTTCAATAATTATAGAATATATTAAAAAAATGATTTTATCACTCGGTTATCTTTAATTATTTATAAGTTGTCTTTATTTTCTAAATATTCACCAATTTTCAATTTAATTTTCAATTAAAATTTATAATTGACAAATAGAATTTATAAACTTTTTTCTCCTTTATTTTTAAAAAACTTTAAATTTTCTTAAAACAATTGTAATTAAGAAATGAAAATAATGCAAATTATTTCCTCATGAAAATTGTGAATTTTCTACAAAAATATTAAACGGGAATATGTAATATTTATTTTCCCAAAAGAAAAGAATGAGTTTGTGAACAATATTGTTATTGAGAAGTAAAAATTATGCAATAATTTGGGTATATTTCCTATTTTTTATCACAATTTTTTAACAATACAATTTTCTAATATTTTTTTAGAAATAAAAAGGAGAAAAATTTGCATAATTTTGTTCAGTCAATTGAAATTTGTTATGAAAAAAAAACATATAACAATCAAAATGAGTATATTTTTTATTTGTTAATCATAATTTTTTTTAATTTTCTAATTCCTAATATTTGTTTATTATAAATCATTAAAAAAATCCCTGTATATTTTCGATTTGTCAGACGATATTTTTTAAAGAAAAAAATCAATAAAACATAAACAAAAACTAACTTTAAACTGTGAACAGAATTAATGGAAGACAGAATTATCAGATTATTAAAGTTAATAAAAATTAGGAGTGAATAGTGAAGAATCTTCTAAATTATTGAAGAAAACTAGAAAATCGTGAGATAGACAAAAAGGAAAGTAGGTATATAGCAATGAACGAAAAGAGAAAACGAGATATAAGTAAGGGGAAACTGTTTCACGAAACGACATCCTAGCAGCTAATTTCAACGTCTGAAAACTGTTATTAAAACAGAGAGTGGAAACACATAGGAAAAGGTTTATCCGAATGAGATGATTGCATTCTTCCCTCTCAACTTTAGTAATGAAACTAAATGTGTCTGTAATTAGGAAATTTTTGTGATTTTTGCCAAAATACGGTGTAAAATAAATTATATTTTCCTCCCGATGTGATCATTCTTTTAACATTACAATTATAATATTTATATTACAAATAATTTTTATTATCGAAAATTAAGGCAAATAAAACGAAAACATTCGGACAATGAATAAAATATTCATTTACTCCAACGTTTCGAAATCTAAATGATTTTCTCTTCAGGGAGTCTATCCAAAAAATATATACAAAATAAAAATAATAATATTGAAAATTAAAATAAATCATTCATTTTATCGAAAAATTTTTTTAAAATTCAATAAAAATTGTTTATTGCATTATTATTGAATTGTACTATTTGCTAACACAAATAGAAACTGTACAATATTCTGAAAGTGCTAAACAATAATAGAGAAAGAAAAGGAAGAATTAGAAAAAAAAAATTTTTTCTTATTTCCTATATCAATTCACTTGTCATTAACAGAAAATATTTCGTTTACTATAATCAAGACGTAATCATCCCATGAATTCAAGACTAATATGAAACATCACATATACATATATATATATATATATATATATATATATATAAAATGCAACGCAACCCCGAGAATTTGAGAATCGCAAGTAAATGTAAGCGCATACGGAATCTTAAAACGAATTTACATTTCAAATTTCTCGATAGGAAATACAGGAGCGTACAAGTCTCGCTTAGTTACTTCTTGCTGAGATGCAATGCGACGTCGACATTCAACGACGCTGTGCAATTTAAGGTAATGAAATGTCTCCCTCTTCTCTCGGTTGACTGAAGTCTCCTTATACAATCTTGGAAAAATTTTGAAGGAAAAAAAAAGAAAGAAATTTTTTTTTTAATTCAAGAATCGTTGAGTGTTTTGCATGAGTAAATTTCGCTTCTCTCTCTCTCTCTCTCTCTCTCTAGTCATACAATTAATTAAAATTGTAGATATACGTATAGAAAAAAAATTTTTCTTTTTCTTTTTCTCCGGTTGTTGAAAAATTAATCCCCTCAACCCAAAACCCCCCTATCGATAAATCCCTGTGCTCCATTCGAGCGCAACGGAGCGACTAAAGTCGTTACGAGAATGTTCCCGAATTTATACGAGTAGGTGAACTTGAAACCATTGCGCAGGCTTCACGACTAGAGTTTCTATAAATGACTTTATTTTTTAAAGATTTTTATCCATATTCGAGGATTTTTTTTCTTTTTTTGCGGTAAAATAAAAGGAAGCATACTTGAATTGATTATTATTTTTTATAAATATGTGTTACTTGGATGTTTAATTTTTGTATTATTTTTGCACTACTTTATATTATTTTTAATAATTTTTATACTACTTTATGTCACTTTTTTAATATATTTTTATATATTAGGGGAACATAGTCAAGGTTGGACCTTAGTTCAAAGATCCTCGATATTTTTTTAAATAGGAGCACTAAAGCAATTTTTAAATTTATCCGATTCGATTAAAATTCGTTTTACAAAACGGCAACATAAGTAAAAGAGTCTATAAATTATTAAGAATAATGATAATTGGGAATACAATTAGTGTAATAATTAAAACAACTGTGAATATACTTCTGATAAAATCTACAATTTCATAATATTACGAGATTCTAAACAATTTCCATAAATGTCGAAAATAAAAATTATATTCAAAAATATCACTCCTTTAAATGACAAAAAAATACTAAAGAGATAAGTCAACAAATGATACCTATAAAGAGATATATCTAATAAAAATTAAATGGATAAAAGTGTGTAATATTTTTCTAAGCTTTAACCTGAGGCCAGAGAAAAGTGTGGTGTACTAAAAGCCGCTTAAATCGGTGTGACAAGCTTGTTTATCCAGCGATTGGAAACAAGTGTATTTTCCTTTCTCGACATTCAAGTGGAATGAGGAGGTTATTGTTGCCCCGAGGATCGGAAACTGGAAGTCTCCTCTTGGACCCCTTTTGTATAGGCTGCAGAAAGAGAGTGAGTGAGAGGGGAAAGGATAGTTTTCCGCATCTGTGCCCACGACGCAATGCCTATATAGCTCTCGCATGTTATATAGCACATCCCCTTGGCACTAACCGAATATCTTTCCCCTTCAAGTTTTCGTGCGCGAGGGAACGCGGAGTGAGAGAGGTAGTGAAACAACAATCGTACGAGTTATCGCCGTCGGCTCATCCCTGGCATGAGGCGGCGGAGAGCAAGACAAACAGTTTTTAGCCAGCTCGACCGTCTCGAACTAATTAACGTGGGATCCAAAGTACTTCTACGGAAGTCGGAACCAATGAGCCCCCCTCCCCCCTTCGTCTCCTGCACTTTTACCTTTTCCGCATTTCTCCATTCTCTCTCTTTCTCTCGAATTGCCAAATCAAACCGTCCGCTTCATCTCAGAATAAAATTCCCATGTAAGCTGCAAGTAACTGCAAGCCGTCTCAAAGCTTGTTTCAAGCTTTAATTCGCCCAGTCAGCTTTAGTTTTGTTATAGATCTGTACGGCACGTGCTGAGGAACTTCACGACTTTTCTACTTAAGCTCGAGCGAGCCAAAAACTCTCGTGGTTTCACGAGGAAAATAGAGGAAAAAGAGCAAGTGAGGAAATTTAATGAATGGTGCTTATTACTGGAAATTAAAGTTTGAATAAAGTTTGAAGAATACAACTCTCCAATTTCCTGAAAAACCAATCTGTGTTTCACATTTATAATGCTTTATTCACAAATCATTTATTATACAGCGGTATTTAAGTTGACGTTAATTGATGAAAGAGTAGATTTCTTTTCCCTCGGGGATTTTCGTTTAAATTTGACATTGATATTAGAATTAAAAAATTCAAAATAATGGATTTAATATATAAACCAAATATTTTTAAAGTGAGGTATTAAAAAGTGTTACAGATTAAATTAACACCAAAAAAGATGAAAATAATCAATTTTGGTGCACTGAGAAAACATTATACTTAATTCAAATAGAAAAATAATAAATGATTTTGTTTAATTGAAATTAGTTTGTAAACTTAATCCCAATATATAGAAAATATTTACTGCTTTGATTCAAAAATATTATTTGTTTAAATAATTATGTTTAATTCAAACATATTTTCTGTTTTGATTTAAACAAAAATTATGTTTAAAAATTTTATGTTTGATTCAAACTTAAAATTTTATTATAAAAAATTTAAAATCAACCATAACTTATGTTTGAATTAGATAATATTGTTTCTTTAAATGAACCAAAAAATAGGTTTGAATTAAACTTAAATATGTTTGACTGTATAGCAAAGATATTTTAAGTTTGATTTAAACAAAATTTGTTTGAACCAAATAATTCGTTTTCTCAGTGTGTTATTTATTACAATTTACAATGAATGAAATTTTAGTTCATTAAATTTTTTTATAACTATAAAACATGAAAATATCGATAACTCCGAGTCTTCGACTCGGAGTCATCGATTTCTTCATATTTTATAATAATTAAAAATGACTAAGTAATAAAATAATTATTTTATATTATAATTATAAGAATATTGTACTTCTTCAAAATTATTTTCATTATTTCAATTCAATTATTATTTTCAACAATTTCTAACTACAATTTTACTTTATATCAATTATTTTTAATAATTTTCGAAAAAGTTCTTTGGCAATTTTCAAATTAATTTGTTTACAATATTCAATTTCACGAAATTTCAATTATTCCTAAATTCTTTAATTAAATGCATATTAGAAAATAAAAACTTCAAATAATATATAAATGAATATTCAATTAAACTTTTACAAAAAAATTAATTTCAAAATTCAATTATTTCTAAAAATTCACGTTATATTACTTTTAATATTCAATTATAATCTAAAATTTTAACTGAAATTCATTTTTATGAAATAAAAATCAATTTTTATTAGAAAATTCTACAAGAATTTAATTATTTAAATGCAAAAGTAAATAATTTATTGAATAATTGAATGTTTCTCAAAATTTAATTCTCATAATGAATTTTATTAACAATTTTTTAAATAATTGAATTCTTTTGTCGAATTTTATTAAAACTTGCATGAACATAATTATTTTTTTCCAAGAATTCAATAATTATAATTGTATAAAAAATAATTGAAACGCACGATGAGTTTTATTATTAGTAAAAATAATTGAATCCTTAAGAAGAATTGTATTACTCTTGAAAATAATTGAATTTCTGCAATAATTTGTAACTTCTATAAAATTAAATTTTTTTCTAGTGTTTTTAACTAAAATTCTTTAATAAATCCATTATTTTTAATAATTCTTAAAGAAGTTTTTTGACATTTTTCAAATTCATTCGTTTAAAATTCAATTTTACAAAATTTTAATTATTCATATATTCTGCAATTAAATATTTAGAAAATAAAAACTTGAAATAATTTCAATAAAAATCCTATTAAACTTTTAAAAAGAATTAATTCCACAGAATTTTTTGTCAAAAATATGAAAAATTAAGAATTTCAATGATTTTAATTTGAAACTTTTTCAAAATTTAATTATTCCTAAAAATCCATGTTATAATGCTTTTAATATTTAATTATAATCTAAAATTTTAACTGAAATTCATTTTTAAAACCATTTTTTTTTAGTAAATTCTACGAGAATTCAATTATTTAAATACAAAAATAAATAATTTATTAATTTCATGTTTCTTAAAATTAAATTCTCATAAAAAATTTTGTCAACAAATTTTTTAAATCATTAAATTCTTTGGACGAATTTTAATAAAATTTTTAAGAATAATTACATTTTTCGAGGAATTTGATTAAAATTGTATTAAAAATAATTGAAATTCTGCGATGAGTTTTATTATTTATGAAAATAATTGAATTCCTAAAAGAATTTTATTATTTATAAAAATAATTAAATCCCTGTAAAAATGTTATTATTTATGAAAATAATTGAATTATTGCAAGAAAATTTATAAAAAAATTTGTAAATAATTGAATTCCTGTAAAAAATTTTATTATTTATGAAAATAATTGAATGTTTGCGTAGAATTTTATTCAAATTTTTTTTTAATAATGAAATTCTTTTGGAAAATTTTATTGAAATAGCAGATATTGAAAATCATTGAATTTTAGAAAACTTTTGAAAATAATTGAATTTTTGACAAGAATTTGATTAAAATTTTGTAGAATAATTAAATATCAGAGAAGAATTTTATTATTTATAAAGAGAATTGAAATTTTGACGAGAATATTTAAAAAATTTTCAACACAATAACATCGTTGAATTTTTACAAATCGTTGACTTTGGTGTTTTATTTAAAGTAAAATTTCATTCATAGGTAAAAATAACAACAAAATAGATTATGTTAATCCTTTCTGGTGTTAATTTAATCCTAGAGGGATTAAACTGTTGTAGATTATTTTAATCCACTCTGGTGTTATTTTAACACTTCACGTTTTACTGTGTGAAGGATTTGTACAAAAAATGTTTAATCCACATTTTTTAAAGTCAATATTTTTAGTTTTTTTCATTCTAACATCAAATTTGGATATAGTGACCCAAAAACATCCGCAAGTAAACATTTTAGACAAATCCGACAACTTTAAAAAAATCTGGTCGACATATTAGATCAGCCATTTTTAAATTTGAATGAAGGTTGTCAAAATCAAATTTAGCGACCGCAACAACTCCCGTAGTACGAATTTTGATCGAATCGCATCTGTTTTAATATTATCCGCCATATTGGATCCACCATTTTGAAATTTTGAATTCCAATGTCAAATTCGGACTCAGCGATTTCGAAAAATTCAATTTCCACCATATATTGGGTCCGCCATTTTGAATTTTGAAAAAACGATATAAGATTGATAATCAGCGATTCCAAGAACCTTCGAGTAATAAGTTTCAATCGAATCTGACCAATTTTTGAATATTCGTATTCGACATTTTTGATGGAATTCGAATTAATCTTGAATGAAAATTGTGAGTCTTTCAAAGAATCACTTTTAAGATCAATTTTTCCAACTGGAATGGAATAATTTTGTTTATTCATAATTTAAATGATAGCAACGCCTTAAATTTGTACTTTGAACGTTGGCTATTTTTTTCTTCAACAAAACTTGCAAAGATATTCATAAAGTGGAAAACATAGCCACAGCAAGAGTATCATATTGCCTTTGGCAGCAAGTCAAGAAAGGCGGACCCGAGTCGAAATTTAGACCCTACTTAGCCTCTGAAAATGTAGGGCCTATTCAGGTTTAGCAGTCGTAAAGTAGGGTCTGATTTCAATACAATTTTTAAAAACTAGACCCTACTTTGACTCCCAAAACAGGCTGAAATTTGCCAATCTTCCATTTGGAGAAGCAAAGGAGGGTCTACTTCTAAGAAACCTATACCGTACTTTTAAACCTCGTAGACCCTACTTTCATACTCCTAGACCCTACAATTAGAAAAAGAAAAATTTGAAGATTTGCTCAGATTCAATTGAAGCACTAGGGATGAGTAAAAGTGGAATTTTATGTGTTTTATAGCGTCTATATACACGGAGTGTATATAGACGCTATAAAACACATCAGTATTTATGAATTTGGAGTACTTTTTGCATTTGCAGTGTTTCAAGTAATTCATTAAAAAATAATTTAAAATTTTCTTTTAGAATGTAGGGTCTAGGAGTATGAAAGTAGGGTCTACGAGGTTTAAAAGTACGGTATAGGTTTCTTAGAAGTAGACCCTCCTTTGCTTCTCCAAATGGAAGATTGGCAAATTTCCGCCTATTTTGGGAGTCAAAGTAGGGTCTAATTGTATTAGAATTAGACCCTACTTTACTACTCCTAACACTCAATAGACCCTGAAAATTCAGGGTGAAAGTAGGGCTTAAATTTCGACTCGGGGGATATAAAAGGGATGACTTATTCTTTGGTGAATATGGAAAAGCATTAAAAAGTTTGACATTCGAATACCGCGCTCTCTTTCATTACAAATTTTCTTGTTTTTTTTCTTTGTTTAACAAATTTATTCGCCTAAAAGAGAAAAAAAAACCAAAGAAATGAGAGAGAACTGTTGGCAAAAGAAAACAGTATTTAATATTTCACTTTGTAATAAAGAAAAAACAATTGAAGAATTTTTTCCCCCGAGCAATATAAAAACGGAAAAGTAATAATTCATGTTTACAAAATGCAAAAGAAACTGAATATTTTTAATTAAATAAATAAAAAGAAAGTTTTATTTTTTTCAGTAATATTATTTGTTTTCACAAATATATATATATTATATGTATATCAAAATCAATATAGAGGGAAAAATTTTCACGTAAAGAAGAAAAGATTTTTTATGATAAATAATAGAAAAAAGAATTCCATTCGATAAATTGAAGTTTGTCCAATCATAAATCGATTTTAAAATACTTTTTCATTCTTCCCAAAGGCTGTTCTTTACCTTTCCGTCTACTGTGCTTTAAGCAAATTCTCAGGAAATCGACCCAAGAGATTTTGGGATTTCAGAGGAGTAATGGGCCACGCTTTCCGCGAACTGAGACACACAAGTAAAAGGAGAGAATGAAAAAGAGACTCGATTCCAGAAAAGAAGTAGTAGAAAGTAAGAGGAATAGCCTTTAGGGGATAAGAGCAGCAATGTCCTTTCGCGCATGCTTATCTCGTCACGGAAAAAAATATCCAAGCTACATTTTTATGCAAAGAATGGAACTAGTTTTTCCCAAAGAGCAAGTTCATTTTTTAAACTTTTCTACTGTGTGGGTATGCATACAGTCATCGATTAATACAAAATACTATTTCTCGTGTGCAATTTATTTAGAAGTTTTTAAAAACATTAAATTAGGATTCGGTGACTTCAAATACTTTGATTTGATTTTGATCGAAATTCGTGAATTTAAAATTTTCCGCCATATTGGATCGCCATGTTGAATCCGCCATTTTGGATTTTTAAGTTGACATCAAATTATAATTTATAAGTGATAAATTGAAGTTTGATGTTAATTTAAACCCTCGACTAATAAGTTTCAAGCAAATCTGTCTAGTTTTTTTTAAATTTTTCGTTGACATATTGGATTCTGCCATTTTTGATTTTTCTAATCTGACATCATTTTCGTAATAGTCCTTTAAAGAAAAGTTTTCACGTCTTTTTATGCCATGAACTGTCAAAAGGTTAAAAGTTTTTTTATTTATTGATAATATTTTGTAATTAATTTCCATTGAGACCAAGAATCTTTGTAAACTAATTTTTATTGAGACAATTATTGTTATTAAGAATATTAGCCACGGTAGTTGAACTTTAAAGTAAATTAAACTTTTTCCCTTTCCATTTTTTTTCAAGCTCAGAATGTCAGGATGTAAGAGGGAAAACAAGTACGAGATAAAAATCACTAGGAAGCGTATTGCAATACTAAGTTTAATATTTGCTCTCTATTATTTTTAAAACTTTTCAAGGGAAAAGTTTCGCCAACTTCTTCTCATAGGTTTACTCTTACTTTGTGTAGAGTTGTGAAAAATAGTCGGAAGAGTTTACCAGCAGATATACACAGATATATAAAAATGATCTTAACTTTTGCAAACAATACCCACTCTATACATAGATATAGATATAGATTTTATTGTGCAGCGTGAAATAATATTTTCTTCACAGATTTTTTATTTATATTTGTTTCATTACGCTTTGAATATTTCTTTATTCACTGCGAATTTATATTTCTAAAAATTATTTACTATTAGAAAAATGGAATTTTTTTTACATTATTAATTATAATAATCGTCTTATTCATTCGTCTTATTCATTCGTCTTATTCATTCTTTCATTCTGCTTTTTTATATCAAATTTCGTTTGACTGATCTAAATTATGCAAATTTTTTTCTTGTTTATTTATAAAAATAGAATATTTGTTAAAAAATTATGAATAAGAAATAGTAAATAAATACCCATTTTATGCATAATTTTTATTTCTCAATAACAATATTGTTCACAAACTCATTCTTTTATTTTGGGAAAAAAAAACATTACATATTTCCGTTTCTTAATATTTTTGTAGAAAATTTTCAATTTTCATAAGGGAATAATTTACATTATTTCAATTTTTTAATTACAATTGTTTTAATAAAATTCAAAGTTTTTTTTTAAAAATAAACGAAACAAATGTTTATAAATTCTATTTGTCAATTTCAAATTTTCATTCAAAACGACAATTTTTAAATTTTTAGAAAGTGAAAAAAAAAATTTTACTGAAAAAAAATGTTCGGGTTCCTTTAAATTTTTACGAATTTCTTTAATTGTAAAATTATTCGAAAACATCAATAATTTCTTTTATAAATAAATATATAATTATTATTATTTTTCCACAGAAATTAATGCATTCAAAAATTTCAAATTCAAACATTTTTGAAATTAAATAACTTATAAAAGTATTTTTGTATTTAAAACATGAAGAAATTGATTGCTCCGAGTCGAAGACTCGGTGTGATCGATTTCTTTATGTTTTATAATAATTTATAATAATTAAAAATTTATGAAAATAATTGAATTATTGCGAAGAAATTTATAAAAAAATTGTAAATAATTGAATTCTTGTGAAATTTTTATTATTTTTGACAATAATTAAATGTTTGTGTACGATTTTATTAAATTTTTTTTTAAATAATTGAATTTTTCTCGAAAAATTTTATTAAAATAGTAGATATTGAAAATAATTAAAATTAGGACTTAAGAATTTTATTGTAATTTTTGAAAATAATTGAACTTTGGGAAAAAATATTGTTATTTACAAAGATAATTGGGATTTTGACGAGGATTTTTTTTTAAATTTTAAACATAATTGAATTTTATGAGAAGAATTTCATTACTTTTGGAAATAATTGAATTTCTGCAATAAATTATTTGCAATTTCTCCAAAATTGAATTATTTTAGTGTTTTCAACAAAAATTTTTATTTAAAATTTTTAAATTCTATTATTTTTAAAATTGCTAATTTTATTTAAAAAATAAAGTAAAAAGTTAGCCGCGCGCTTTAGCGCGCGAATTGTTGCTAGTTATTTTTAATAATATTTCAATTATATTCAGTATTAAAAATTAGTTACTTCTAATAATTTAGTATAATTTTCCTTATTATAAATATTTAATGATTTATAATTATATTTAATTTAAAAAAATTAATGATTTCTAATCTTTTCGCGTACTTTTTTAATTTTTAATATTAATATTTATCAATTAATAATTTATTGTTGGGTATTTTTGAAAATTTCATTTTTCAGGAAAAGTACATTTTCATTGTAAGCGAAAATACTTGACGAAAAAATTGATTTATTAGTAATCGCGAAATCGGTTTTTAGGGCATTAAAAATGTATGACAGGATCTAAAAACAAATTTCGAATACCAATTTAAATAGACGTTTATTTACACTTGAAAGAAGGTACTTTCAAAAAAGATCTGCATTTTATTTTTTTCTATTTTATTTCTTTATTTCGAAAAAGTTAAACGCATGACTGAGAAGAGAGTAGGAAATGGTGCTTGGATAAACGTAAGATAGACCTGTCAAGAAGAAGGATGAAGGCAACGCGTGCCACTAGTACGAGGTGTCTCGTTATTCCCAGGTGTGTACCCACCTTTATACTTGTCCGTATGTTTTTTTTTCTCCCTTTTTAATATTGTCTGACCCATTCGCATATGTGCGTAAAACAACATATATATTATTCACAGCAAACACTTTTCCTGCACACACACACACACAAAGAACAAAAAAAAAAGGAAAAAAATGAAATAATAGTATAAACGACTTTTACCACGGGGAGTGCGAGTCTCCTTTAGATTAAATTCCAAAGCAACCCTCCAAACTTACTTTCGCAAACCCTATACTTTTACACGGCCACCAACCTGACTGTTAATTATATCCCGCTTTTGCACTGTTTTTCTACTTTAATGTACCGTCTTTCTTCATCTTTGTCCTTAATGAATTCATATTTTCTTT
Source organism: Leptopilina heterotoma (assembly GCF_015476425.1). Classification (NCBI taxonomy): domain Eukaryota; kingdom Metazoa; phylum Arthropoda; class Insecta; order Hymenoptera; family Figitidae; genus Leptopilina; species Leptopilina heterotoma. The sequence continues at coordinate 418,156 of NW_025110880.1, read as the reverse complement.
TTTAATTCGCCCAGCCTGTTTTTAACTCTTTTTCCAAGAGTTGAAGAAAAAAAGAAGATTCTATGACAATAATTTAACAATATCAACAACTCTATTTGAGGGTAGAATTTCGTAAATAAGATATGATAGCAGTCTGGAAAATAATTGTAAGCAACAAGAAAAAAAAAGTCTCGGAGCATTGAGAGTAACATTGTTTTTAGACTTTTATCATGAACATCAATTTTATTTTTAAGAAAAAGTTATTCAGAATATTATTTTTTAAAACTTTTTTCTTTAAATATTTACAATTTTAAAAAATTTAAATTAAATTAATCGCAATTTACGATGTTCAGCAAAAGTGGTCTTTTGTAAACTTCCCAACAATATAACTCAATTGCCTAAATTTATTGCTTCCCTTCAAGGGAAGCTTTATATTTTAAAATAGGTTTTAAGCAAACTTCAAAAGGTGGTCCAACCCTGACTATGTTCCCCTAATAATTATTACTAATAAATAATTTTAATAATAGTAAATCCAAGTATTGATTTCTAACTGCTTAATTTATTAATTAAATTAATAGTAATTAATTATTAAAAAATTTTTATTTAATATTTAAAAAAAAGAACAATAATTGATTATAATAATCTGATAATTGTCTTTCATTCATTCTGTCCGCAGTTTGAAGTTAGCTTTTGTGTAAGCTTTTGTTTTTTTTTCCATAAAAAATATTGTTCTACAAATCGAAAATATGCAGGTATTTTTTCATTTAAAAAAATTATGATTAAAAAATTAAAAATTTATCCATTTTCTGCACAATATTTATTTCTTAATAACAATATTGTTCTCTTCCATTTCTGTTTTAATAAAATCCAAAGTTTTTTAAAAATAGAGGAATAAAACTTTTATAAATTCTATTTGTCAATTACAAATTTTAATTGAAAATAAAATTGAAATGTTTGAATTTTTAAAAAATTAAAAAAAAATTTCTCAAAAAAATGTTCTGTTACATTAATTTACGACTTTATTTAATTGTAAAATTATTCAGAAAAATACTTCTTTTATAAATAAATATTTAGTCATTTTTATTTTTCCATAGGAATTAAGATTTTTCAAAAAATTTTTAAATTAAAACCTTTTTTTTCTATTCAACAACTTATAATAATTAAAGATGACCGAGTGATAAAATCATTATTTTATATTATAAGAATATTGTTACTGGAATTTCTTCATAATTATTTTCATAATTTCAATTAAATTATTTTGTTTTCTAGTATTTTCAAGTAAAATTATTTTCTAAATCAATTATTTATAATAATTTTTGAAAAAGTTCTTTCAGAATTTTCAAAACTATTTGTTTAAAATTCAATTTTAAAACATTTCGATAATTCAGAAATTCTCCAATTAAATATGTATTAGAAACAAGAAACTTCAAATAATTAAAAAAAAAATTCAATTAAACTTTTTCAAAAAATTTAATTCTACAGAATTGTCAGTTAAATGTATGAAAAATTCAAATTTTCAAAGATTTTAATTAAAAACCTTTTCAGAAATCAATTATTTCCGAGATTATTTCTTAAAAAAAATTCACGCCGCTGTAATGCTTTTAATATTCAATTAATGTATAAAATTTTAACTGTAATTTACTTTAAAATCAATTTTCATTAGAAAATTCTACGAAAATTCAATTATTTAAATACAAAATAAATAGTTTATTGAAAAATTAAATGTTTCTTAAAATTTAATTCTCATAAAAAATTTTATGGACAAATATTTAAATAATGGAAATTCTGCGATGAGGTTTATTATTTATGAAAATAATTAAATTCCAAAAAGAAATTTTATTATTTATGAAAATAATTCAATTCTTGCGAAGAAATTTATTAAAAAATTTGTTAATTTTATTCCTGTGTAATTTTTATTATATTTGAAAATAATTAAATGTTTGCGTAGAATTTTATCAATAATTTTTTTTTAAATAATTGAATTCTTTCGAAAAAGTAATACAAAAAAAAATAAAATAAAATAAAATAAAAAAATACTGAAAATCATTGAATTGATGAAAATTTTTAAAAATAATTGAAATTTAGCATTGAAGATCGAATAGTCAAATGCTGTTAATGTTGAATCTAAAAAAAAACGAACGCCCATTATACAGTGATGATTGAAATTGGTGAAAATTTGAGAGATAAAATTTTTTTGTGAAATAGAGTGAAATTAAATGATGAATCCCGTATGATGTAGTGGATTGAGGCATAATTAATTTTGTAATTTTTCCCTTTGATCTAACGATATACGGTTCTCTATATATACATATATGTATATGTAGTGATTCAAAGGATTTTGCAAGAGAGAATGATGACGAACTCAACAGAGAAATCGGAGAATTTGCGCTACATTAGAGGGACTTTGATAGTGCGTGAAGATGCGTCAGTGAGTTTCTGTTTTCGTTTGTTGTTGATACTAAAACCTTTACGACCAAGCAACGTTAATCCATTACTCTACACACACAATATAGGAAAGATCAATCATTTTTAAAGTGATATATTTTCCTTAAATGTCAATAATAATTATTGAAAAAATGAAAATATCCAATTTTTTATGTTCAAAACCTTTTTTTTTGACAAGTTACAATAATTAAATACTATTGAATAAATTTATTTTGTTTGAAATAAATATTGTTTGAATAAATTCTGTGCTATTGAAATTTTTATATATTGTTACAATTTGTTACAAATTTTGTTACAATTTGTTACAATTTGTTACAATTTCTTTTAAAAAATTTGGTTAAAAATATTATTTTGTAACAAAATTTTCCAATTTTTTGTAAAAGAAATAATAACGCAGTTTATTTATCATGTGTCAAAAAAAAAATCTCGAGAAAATATTTATTATGTACCGCTGTCGTGCCAAAGAATATAAGTGAAAATATATTTTATGAACCACTTTAGTGGATATTGTTATTCTTACAGTCATGTCCACCAACGAACGAAAAAAGACTTTTTTTTATTGCTACTTAGAGGGAAATAATTTATGATCTCATAGAACAAGGAACAAGGAAGTAAACTTCCGTCATTTTTCGAAAATAAAAAAAAAATCTTATCTAATTATAAAAAAACATTCAGTAATTACTAAGTAATAATAAAATTAGTTAAAATTAGTTTTTTCTTCCTTTCGAAAATCAATATCTTCTTTTTCATACAAAAAAGTTATAAACAAAAAAAAATAATTTTCAATAAAATATTTTTTATTATTTTTCTCAATAGTTTTATAATTGAAGGCGCTTAATTGCAGTTGTGAAAGGGTTATTGCAGACTAATGGTTTTGAGTTGGGAAGAGTGAAGAATAATTATGGACAATGTCTGTAATCTGGAGGGGTAGAAAGCGAACTAATCTGACGAACAAAAGAAACTTGATTGTAAATTTTAGAATCACACTCCTATGGTTTGCAATAATAATTATTAGTTACAAAAAAAAAACTTTTTCTCCTCATCATTGACAAAATGAGTCAAAAAAAACGAACATAAAACGTACGCCGAGAATTCTATTAGAAAATTAATAGCAACACATGGGAATGCTGTGACATTTGGTGTATACAAGAAGTACAATTACGATACAGGATCAAGCAGCAATATACAATGTGTAGGTATATATAACTATATTTGAGTTGCGAAGTGTGTATAGGAAGAGAGGGGAACAACCGTGAGCAAATTACTCGACGATGGCAATTAATAAAGCTCGTAATGGCGAGTGTGGTGATATCACAGACACTGTCGTCTCGTCGTCGTTAATCACCTTAATGAGTGCTTTTGTTAACATCGTTGTAACGAAGCGCAAGAGTACGTGACTTTTACGTAGTGCTATCTAGGATTAAAATTTAAAAAAAAGTACTGACTCATTGCAAAAGCCATTCACGATTATTAAACTACTGCAGACACTTAGTAAACTTAATGAGAACTGTTTTGTAAAGAGTCAAAAATTGCCAACTATCATTCTTGTTGCGCGCGTGTGTTTTTTAAACATTTATAAGGTACTCATTTTTATCAAACCATTTTTTTTTTTTTTTAAAAAGGACTACCGAGAGAGTATTTCTGGGATGCTTTGCATTCAGGACAAAAGGAATTTTATCACGGACGGCAATTAACTTCAAAAGAATCATTTTCGCACGAATATTTCTTTTGTCATTTTTATTCAATTATTAATAAAACAATTAAAGTAAGTCACGTAAAGAGAAAACATTTACTACAAACGTGTTAAGGCGAATATTAATAAATGTAATTAATTATCATTGAGACTACTACAGGCTAGGCACTCATCTACTAAAACTAGTATTTACTACTTTTTTACGTTATGATACTATTTGGGTACTAGCACTAACAGCTACTAATTCTGTTTTTTTTTTAGAATTTCCAATACTTTAAATTCCCTAATATTAGAAATCAAAAAAATATTCTCAAAAATTGTAATCAAAATTCTTTAAAACGAATTAATTAATTTCAAAAAATATTCGAAATTCAAAATCAATTATTTAACAAAATTTTAATACAATTCTTCACATTAATTCAATTATTATCACTAATAATAACATTTTTTAAGGAAATTCAATTTTAAAAAAAAAATGTTTAATAAAATTCTAAGTAAAAATATTCAATTATTTTCATAAATAATAAAACTCGTCGATGAATTTCAATTATTTTTGATACAAAAATAATTAATCGAAAAATTCAATTATTTACACAAATAAGGTTTTCCACAAGAATTCAATTATTTACATAAATAATTCTTCGAAAACATTTAATTATCTCAATAAATAACAAAATTATTTTCGAAAATTCAATTATTTTGAGTCATTTTAATAAAATTCTTTGCAAAATTTAATTATTTAAAAAAATAACAATATTCGTGACAAGAATTCAATTATTTTTAAAAGTAATAAATTTCTTCTAGGAAATTCAATTCATAAAATTTCCAAACAGAATTCAATTATTTAACAAAATTTTTGTAAAAATCTTCGTAAGAATTCAATTTTTTTCATGAATAATAAAAATTTCTCATCAATTCAATTATTTAAATTATAATTTGCATAAAATTAGTCAAAAGAAAATCAATTATTTAAAAATTTTTATAAAATTCATCGCAAAAATTAAATTATTTTTATAAATTTTAAAATTCTTTCATGAATAATAAAATTCGTTGCAGGAATTCAATTTATTAGCATGATAAGAAAGAAGTCAATATTTTTGATGAAAATTAGGAAAAAGTCAGGAAAATAAATTGTAGAATGGAATTTTTGTCTATTTTTTGAAGTGTCTAAAACGAGTTTTTTTTATCGTCAAGTTTAATTTTTCGATAGCTACTTTTTTACTACTTTTCTTAGTTTGAACTTTGAAAGCTACTTTTTGCTACTTTTTTAAAATTAATTATCGAATGCGAAGTCTGCTACTATCAATTATATTTAATAATCATTCAGTTTAAGAATATTTTTCAGAACAATAAAAAAAATTTTCCGCCATATTGGATCGGTCATTTTGAATTTTGAAACTAACATCCGATTCATAATCAGCGATCGCAAAAACCCTCGAGTAACGAGTTTTAAGCAAATCCGCTGTATTTTTAATTTTCTCGTTGGCCATATTGATTCCGCCATTTTGAATTTTGAAAATTTGATGAAATTTTAGTTACTTTAAAAAAGTCAGGCGTTAAATTGTTAAATATTTCACTAGACAAAATTATGCTTTTAGTTGTAAATTTTCTCAGTGTAGGTACTACTATTTAAACGACATGAATAAACTTTATTCGAAAGCCTCTCTAAAAATAAAGACTCAAAAAAATTATTTTTCCCCCTTCTCAAAAAAAACTTTACTCGTTAATTTAAAGTTTAAGAACAAAATACATTTCCACATTCCATTTTTTTTCCAAGGGAAGAATAAAAAAATGAAACTTAAAACGTGACTTGAATCTTATCGAGCTGATAAAAAAAGTATAAGAATGACTGAGTTTCTATGAAAATCGTGGAAATTGAATGCCGAAACAAATTTATCAAGGTAGAAAGGCAAATTTACCTAAATTCCAAACCAAAAGTCTTGCACAGATTGAACGTCGTTCTCTCGTAAAGTAGGAAGATGAAAGACAAATTGCGTTTGTCCGAAGGAAATACTTTCACTGTTTCCAAACCAAACCATACTCGTCGGTCTCTCTGACAAAAAATCGTTTCTTTCCACTTTGCAACAATATATATCTATATATATATATACAATACAACGTCGTTCGTCCTGTATGAAGGAAAAACTCGAGTGCAACGAAGCTGAAGTTGCATAGTGTGAGAAAAGGGGTTTTTCACAATCCGACAAAGACATAAAAGGGGATACGACAAGACCGATATATATATTTTTCTCCGTATAGAGAAAGCGAAAGCTTCTTTTTGAAACCAGAACTCTGGAATACGTATTATAAAAAAAAAATTAGAAATATAATATACTGGGCTGTCGTATCCTATTTCAGTGGGTTTTTTGTACCTAGAGATATAAATTAAAAATTTTATCTAGTTTGCTTAAAACTTGTTTTCAATTTTCAGAATTTGATTTATCATTTTTACACAAAAAATAAAGTAGTCAAGGTTGAACCATCTCTTAAAATCGAAACCCATTATCGATAAAAAGCAAGAAAAAAATTAATCTTTTGATATTTCATATACTTTTAGATTACTTATCAATTTTCAGAATTTATTAATACAGCTTTTCGAGTGTAGATTACGAACGAAAGTGAACGACACTCACATAGTTACAAAAAGCAAAAAAAAGAGAAAAACTGCGAGAGGCAAAGTAAAGGGACTCCCTCAGGGTTAAAAAAAAGTGGAGGGGAGGGTTAAAACAAGTGCTTTAAACAACGCTAACTGAACCGGTAGGCAACCAACCGGTCATTTGTGTGAATTAAAACGACCGCCAGGGATTTCTCTGTATTCGAGAGAGAGAGAGAGAGAGAAAATATGTATAGACTATCCAGGGACGAAGGGTGACGGATTTTATTCACAATCCGCTCGTGTCCCTCAATGGATATCCTGTCAAAGTCCTGTGTATCAAGTAGACAACGAACGAGAAAAAAAAATTTTAAATAATGAGAGAGAACTCAGTATTTCAGGTATACTTTTTATGAAATTTTCAGTCAAAGTCTCATCCTCTTTGCTATTTAAATCAGTCGAAATGCAGAGTTGAATTTCTACTTTAGTGTACACGTACATGTATGTACATAAATTAATGATAAAAGTCTCAGTACATATATATTGTTATAAAAAATAATAGTAAATATTTCACAATAATTTTTCTGTAAATTTCGTATTTACTCTCCATTTATTGAATGTGTTATTATAATTGTTTTCTTAGAAGTAAACATTTAACAAAATAAAGAAAATTAGGTAAATTTGATTCAAAACGTATTTTTTATTGACTTATGCTTCAGAAAACGTAGTTAAAAAATCACAGTAAATCGTGTCAGGGATTTAAAAGTGTTGCAGATTAAATTAACACCAAAAAAGATTAAAATAATCAATTTTGGTGTTATTTTTTACAATGAATGAAATATTAGTTTATTAAATTTTTTTATAACTATAAAACATGAAGATATCGATAACTCCGAGTCTTCGACTTAGAGTGATTGATTTCTTCATATTTTATAATAATTAAAGATGATCAAGTAATAAAATCATTATTTTATATAATAAGAATATTATACTTCTTCAAAATTATTTTCATTACTTCAATTCAATTATTATTTTCAAAAATTTTTAACTACAAATTTACTTTATATCAATTATTTTTAATAATTTTCGAAAACGTTTTTTGGCAATTTTCAAATCCATTTCTTTACAATATTCAATTTCACGAAATTTCAATTATTCCTAAATATTCATTAATTAAATGCATATTAGAAAATAAAAACTTCAAATAATATAAAAGAAAATTCAATTAAACTTTTTCAAAGAAATTAATTTCAAAATTCAATTATTTCTAAAAATTCACGCTAAATTGCTTTTAATATTCAATTCTAATCTAAAATATTAACTGAAATTCCTTTCTATGAAATAAAAATCAATTTTTATTACAAAATTCTACGAGAATTCAATTATTTAAATCCAAAAGTAAATAATTTATTTAATAATTGAATGTTTCTCAAAATTAAATTCTCATAAAGAATTTTATTAACAAATCTTTAAATTGAATAATTAGTTATATAAGTATAATTTTTTAGTTATGTGCAAAAAAATATTGTTAAACAATTTCTCAATAATTTTTTGAACATCATATTCAGGTAGGAGATACTCTAATCCATAAAAATTTTTTTTTCATAGAGTAAATAGTATGTTTATTAAAAAATATTTAAGTTTGAAGGAAGACTAAAAATTCAATGAATAAAATTTTTTTTGAAGTTAAATTTTCATAATTTTCTTTGTTTGTGTTACCTCTAAGAAAATAAATATAATAAGATAATGAATAAGTGTAGAAAAAATACGATTTTTCTTAAAAAAAATTATAAAAAATCTAAAAATTGCGATTAAGAAAAAGATTGATTTTAATTTTTCTTGCAAATTGGTTTTGAAACAGTCTCCTAACATTCCCAAAAAGAAAATCAGAGTGTAATTTATTAATATTAATAATATTAACTGTTAATAGTGAATACTATTAATAATATGTTACTACTGATGTACTGTAGTTAAAGTGAAATAAAAAATGGTTGATGCTAAAAAGTAGTTTTGTAAAATATGGAAAACTATTTATACGCTGGAAAATATGAAGTTGAATTTATTGTTAGTGTGTCTCTTCTAAACTAAACTTATAATGGTGATAACACTGTGGAGTAATATTCAGTGGTTATGAGAGTGTATGCGTCACGTATCTAACTTACACACAAACACAATGAACCACAACCAATGTCCATGTACCTAAGCATGTTATGCCACATTCTCTGTGGTTGCACTCTGCGAGGTCGAGGTATTTTCTACTCTACGTTCCTATACACACACAAATATATATTTATATATAAAGAGAGAGAGAGAGTGTGAGAGAGAAAGAGAAGCTACATTCTTATGTGCCAAAAAGTTACAACCCTTGCAACTAAGAATTTTTCATAAGGGCAGAAATATTCTGCTAAGTTTAATTTTGCTTTAATTATTTATTACTCACTGTAATTACACCATCCAGATTTAGTTAAAAATAAGTAATTATTAGTAAAAGTTTGAATGACTTGTTATCTGATTAGTAAATGGTAAAAAAAACTACTTCGTAATGACTTGTCTGACTTTAATTTACTCAATCAACAAAAAGGAGAAATATTTACATAATTTATATCAGTGAAACGATTATTTTAGATTAATACAGTTAATTGTACTGTAAAAAGTGCCCATAAAGAATCACGTGAGCTTGAGGATTGCAGATTTAGAAACTAAAAAAAACACAATTTAGCAAAAGTATTTTAGATACTTGTACATTCTTTTATCAGCAGGTCATGTATAGTATACAGTTGTTAAATTTTGAAGAGACAATGCAGAAACGTTTTACAGCATTCTACACACATATACATGTATACATCTCTATCTAACTTTATCCGAGATTCTCCTGGATAAACGCTATTTTATATGTGCCTCAGAATACGACGATGCTTCGAAACGACAAGACTAGACGAAGAGTTACACACCTGCTGTGGGTAGCAATACACACACACACGTATATATAAAAGTATTCGAGTTTTGTGGGTTGAGTATTGCACACGTGTTGTGGTGGCAAAGGTTGGAAAGTGTTCGAGTAATCCGACCACGACATGGTGGATATACGTATGTTCAGTGACGTCGCATACGTTACAAGCGCGACACTGCTGGCGGAATATCGCACGTAGGCCTGGATGAACGTGTATCACCTATGGGACAAGGGAAAATCCAGTTGTACAGGCAGTCGTCCTGTCAGCTCTGTGTGTTGTGTGTTGGCTCAGACGAACAAAGTAGTATTCATGTGCAAACCCGTTTTCCAGAAACGACAACGATGACGACAAGCAAGAAACGAATGTTTCTCTCATTGTCACTCCTTTTCCTATGCTTGTCTCCTCACATGGGAAAAGAGGGAAAGAGAGAGAGAGAGGAGAGACACTCTTTCACCCTAAGTTTGGCGCGCCCCCAAACCTTATCTGCAAAAGCAGGCGCGACGTGGCGAGACGAAGCCATTATACTTGCAATAGACACCCAACCAGACGCAATTAACTCTCTCTCCCTATCTCTTGCTTTCTCTCCCCCCCCCCCCTCAAAGAAGCGTATTCTCACGTTACCGAGATTCCTAGGAAAATCTCTCATTGATCCCTTATACCTCGACCTTCGACATTCATGTCAACTTTTCGGGGAATTAAATACTATACTGCTGGTTATTTAGGAATTACAGATCTCCCTGATCTGAAGGTACATTTACTGTTGATGATAAAAATAACTACACCTTATGTTATGTCTGACGTAAGCATACTTTTACTACTGACAGTGAAAATACCTACAAGTATTATTATGTCTGCAGTAAGCATAGTTTTACAACTAATAAAAAAGTTGACAGGATTTCTTGTCTGATCTTTAGCTCCTTTTACTATAGATACAATAGTACTAACAATACCTATAATTTTTGTTGTGTCTGACTGAAACGTTCTGTTGCTACTAATTATGCTTATTTAATCATTCTTTATTTTACTAAAAAAATTGATAGAATTTTGCAATAAGTGTAATTTTTTGGTATGATTTAAACTTTTTTTATCAATAGAAAAATACAAAAATTTAAGTTGTCTAATCGGAAGGTACTTTTACTACTAATAAAAATAATCAAAATTAAAAAAATTTATCAAACTATTGCCAATGAATTTAGTCAAAGTATCCAAGCATTGAGCCATAGCACAGTAAAATCGCACAGTAAAAAGTGTTGCAGATTAAATTAACACCAAAAAAGATTAAAATAATCAATTTTGGTGTAATTTTTTACAATGAATGAAATTTTAGTTCATTAAATGTTTTTATAACTATAAAACATGAAGATATATCGATAACTCCGAGTCTTCGACTCAGAGTGATTGATTTCTTCATATTTTATAATAATTAAAAATGATCAAGTAATAAAATCATTATTTTCATTATTTCAATTCAATTATTATTTTCAAAAATTTTTAACTACAATTTTACTTTATATCTATTATTTTTAATAATTTTCGAAAAAATTCTTTGTCAATTTTCAAATCCATTTGTTTACAATATTCAATTTCACGAAATTTCAATTGTTCCTAAATTCTTTAATTAAATGCATATTAGAAAATAAAAACTTCAAATAATATAAATGAATATTCAATTAAACTTTTTCAAAAGAATTAATTTCAAAATTCAATTATTTCTAAAAATTCACGTTATATTACTTTTAATATTCAATTATAATCAAATAATTATAATTATAATTATTATTATAATTAATTATAATCAAATTATAATTCAATTATAATCTAAAATTCTAACTGAAATTTCTTTTTATGAAATGAAAATTAATTTTTATCAGAAAATTCTACAAGAATTTAATTATTTTTTAACTAAAATTCTTTAATAAATCCATTATTTTTAATAATTCTTAAAAAAGTTTTTTGACATTTTTCAAATTCATTCGTTTACAATTCAATTTTACAAAATTTCAATTATTCGGAAATTCTGCAATTAAATTTATATTGAAAAATAAAAACTTGAAATAATTTCAATAAAAATCCTATTAAACTTTTAAAAAGAATTAATTCTACACAATTTTTTATCAAATATATGAAAAATTAAGAATTTCAATGATTTTAGTTTGAAACTTTTTCAAAATTTAATTATTTCTAAAAATCCACGTTATAATGCTTTTAATATTTAATTATAATCTAAAATTTTAACTGAATTTCATTTTTAAAACCATTTTTATTAGTAAATTCTACGAGGATTTAATTATTTAAATACAAAAATAAATAATTTATTAATTTCATTTTTTTTGCAATTAAATTCTCATAAAAAATGTTATCAACAAATTTTTTAAATTATTAAATTCTTTGAACGAATTGTAATAAAATTTTTAAGAATAATTAAATTTTTGAGGAATTCGATTAAAATTGCATTAAAAATAATTGAAATTCTGCAATGAGTTTTATTATTTATGAAAATAATTGAATTCCTAAAAGAATTTTATTATTTATAAAAATAATTGAATCCCTGTCAAAATGATGTTATTTATGAAAATAATTGAATTATTGCGAAGAAATTTATAAAAAAATTTGTAAATAATTGAATTCCTTTAAAAATTTTTATTATTTTTTAAAATAATTAAATGTTTGCATAAAATTTTATTTAAATTTTTTTTAACAATTGAATTATTTTAGAAAACTTTATTGAAATAGTAAATATTGAAAATAATTGAATTGAGGAAAAATTTTGAAAATAATTGTAATTTTGCTAAAAATTTTATTTAAATTTTTAGAAATAATTAAATTTCTTTAAAATTTCTAATTATATTCATTTAAAATTGAAATGCTATACAATTTTTAATTAAAACTTTTTGAAATTGTAAAAATTTACTCTCAGTTCGAGTATCAGTTAGTATTTTTGCGAAAGTAATAAATAAATAAATAATATATTGATAATAATAAAATAGTAATAATGAATTATAATAAAATATTAATAATAATATTAAAAAGAAAAAAAAAAAAAAATAATAATAATAATAATAATAATAATAATAATAATAATAATAATAATAATAATAATAATAATAATAAATAAGTAAAAATAAATTAATAAATAATATTAATCATTTAGTATCAGAAGTAATACTAAAAAAGAAAATAGTAGAAAAAGGATTTCCTTTGTCATAACTCTCAAAAATACAGTAACTTTGGTATAAGTAGTAAACGACTATTTTCGTCTGACAGAACGATCTAATCGTATGTTTAAATGGGACACCGTTTAAAAATTTCTATTATCAGTTGAAACATTCGTGTATTAGTTAACAAACCGAGGTAAGTATATATCTATATATATTTTTCCTTTATTTTGATTTAAAAGCCCACTGTACGGTAATATTCTGCTAACCCACGTGTTTCAAAACATGAAAACTATCTCACACATACGTATTCGATAATTGTCATTCTTATATCATATGAATGATATAATAGAAAGAATGTTATTGTTCAATTTAAAAGGACATTGTTTCCCTAATTTAAAGATCCTCTAACAATGAAATACGCGACAAACTATATCAACTGATAAGATCTTGTTTTGTCAACATATAGTAAAAGGGTTATATGAATAAAATTATGTAATCTGTATTTCTCTTTAATTTAATATTATATCTTATTTTTGAGAAAATTTGTCGCTTTGTAACCAAATTAGAGGAATCTGCTCCAATAATTATTCGGTAATTCAGCTTTTTATTCTTTCTAATTTATCCACTACTAAATAAGATAATTTTTATCTTCTGTTCGTAGGATAAATATAAAATAATAAATTAATAAATTAAAGTTAAATTATAATAATTAACACAATTATTTAACTATAAAGAAATCTTTTCTTATGATATAGTTTTTATTCATAAATAATTTTGTAAGTTCGGTTGCTATGTTCTATATAAACTGACACAATATTAACAAAACAAAACAAAATAAATAATAAAGTTCATTCACCTTTGTAAGAACCTTTCTCTCACTTAACAACTTCAAAAATTTCAACAAATGAATATTCCCACTTTGACAAATCTATAAACAAAAATTAAATAAAATTTAATAATAAAATTTTATAAATTCTACCTACAAAAGGTTAAGTTTTCCCTAAACCCTAAATTAACTATTCTATTAATAAATAAATATTCTTTAAAATTATAAACTTTATTAAATTCTGATTTATTTTAGATATGATAAAATTATAATATCGAAAAATGATCAGAACTAATTCAATTCACATAATAAAATCCATTTATTTCACTGAGAAATTGACTAAATAATTAATTTAAATAAATTAATTATTTCCTATTATAAATAATATTTTTGGTGGTCTGGGATCAATATTTATTGAATCTTTCAAACTGCCACATCGATATAGCCTATTACTATATGAACACAGCTCATAAGAATATTCAATAAACTTACGATTTGCTTTTGTTACCCCTTTAGGAATCAAAACTGAGGTTGAAAGTTAAAAAGAATTCAACGAGCTCCTCAAATTTCAATTCCAGGGCTTGACTTTGTAGATTATTTTGTAATTAACAAGACATTAGTTGTAAAACAACAAATTCTTGTATAATTTTTACGATTTGTAATGTATTTGTGTTAAATGTTAATAATTATAATTTTCAATAACAGGTTGAAAGTTGAAAAACAACGAGCTCCTGAATATTACAAATATATAATATTGTGTGTTAAATGTAAGATAAGTGTCAATGCTTACCCTTTCAAGTGTTTGAATAGATATGAGAGAGCGAAACCTTTGATTTCACTGTTTATATACCCTGTAAAGGACGCTACCGAACCTTCTAGAACCTTCTAGAATTTTCTACCCGTCCTTATTTCTTTCCGGTTAATAGGAAAAATCCGCATGACTTCCGTTTCGCGAAGCTATCGGTCTCTCTATTGACGGAAATTCATAGCGTGTCATATTCGTCACTCCAATAATATTTAAATTTCTCGAGTAGAGACAAAACTATATTTTCTCTCTTTCTAGTCTCCAACGTGTCTAACGTATTCCGAAAACAATACCATTGTATAGCTGTCAATCACTTTTCTCTATGAATTTATTTTATTTCTTTAAACTTTAATAATTCTTTAAATAATAAACTTATAATAATTTTAAATGTTACTAACAATATCTATTAATTTTTATCTTTCTATTGATATAAATTTTACCATAACTTTATTTATTCTAACATAATATAATAAAATAATTTAATTAATAAAATTAATATTATTTATAAAAAAATAAAATATACACTTTAAATATAAAATTAACATTGTGTTAATTTTTTATAATTTATCTTTTTAACATTTATTCAAATTTCTAATTAATTTTATAAATTTGAAATATCAAATTTTCTTTTCTCTTTCTTAACCTTGGCCTTGAGTCAGCTGAGCCTATTTCATATTTAGGTGTTTATCTCAGTACATTTGTACTCAATTGACCTTATTTTGAATTTCCTATACTTTTAAATTTAACAGAATTATACTTTTTTTCATCTACAAAATTTTGATTATATTAATTTATTTATAATTATTAAATTTTTAATTTTGACTATTGAAATACCGTTTCACAGTAATAAAAAGACAATTTTCTTTAAAAGCATATAATTATCTAAATTCCGGTAACTTTTTATATAAATAGTAAAAGAAATTTTTGGAACGGTGCCTAAAACTCCATACTTTTAGTAATTTATGCTAAATACCCTGAGTTTTGTTATCAGTAGTAAAAAAACAGAGTCGGACAGAAAGCTTTAAATTCCAATATAATTACAGCAGCAATAAAAGATAGTCCTCAAATATAATGGTCTATATTTTTGACGTTTTATTAGTACTAAAAAGCAATTTTAGTAAGACATGAGTAATTTTTTTTTATCAACGTTATTTCTATTTTATTCATTTTTCCAAATTTTATTATTACTTCCGTTATTTTTGTTATTTGTATCTCCAGTTACTTTTGTTATTTTTATTTAGTTACCTTATTAATCATTATTCAGGAGGCATTTGTCATTACATAAGCAGTTAAATAGTTTCAGTAACACGGAAGGTTTAAAAAATTCAAGTGATTCTTCAACTAATGGTAAAATAATGATGAAAGCCAAGCTGAAAAGTTCTGAATTCTTGTACCTTAAATTTTTAAGTAGCAAAAAGAAGTTAAAAACATACTTTTTTTTTAACCCGTTGCCTGTTTCCGACCCACGGGTGGGTCGTGAAAAAGTATGGCCATAACTGTTTCCGACCCACCCGTGGGTCGTGTTCACTATCACTCTAAATAAATATAATTTGTATATAAATTGATAGATATTTTTCTTTATATCAATATTATAAGAAATTATAAGGGTCATTAATGATATTTTAGAAAATAATTGAATAATTAGTTATAATTTAAATATACTATACTATTTGAAAAAGTATCAGATTCCGCTGGGCATTTTGGGACAATCATGTTGTATTTTCCTCAAACAGTTAAGGGGTTAAAGTTGCTAAATTAAAATTTGATATCAGAAGTAAAGAGATCAATGCAATTCAAAATCAGTATAGGAAAAGACAGTTGTTTTGGACAAAACGATCTAATAGTTATCAGTAGTAAAAAATATTTAAAGTCAGACACAAGGCGCTAAGCTCCACTAATTATTTTGTAAGTAGTGAAATATTGTTTTAGTCAGCCCGAAAGTATAATGAATTAGAGCAACTGTTATGCTGGTGGTAAAAGTCTGTTATAGTAAACACAGTAGTAATAAAGAAATTTAGTAAAATAAGCTTTTAATCCAATACAACGTTCTAAATATTAGAAGTTAAGGTATATGAGTAGTACAAGTTAATATTAGTCAGACACATCACATTCTTTAAAGTTTCATTTAATTCTGATTTGAAAAAATTTCAGATTTTCGAAACTTGTACCGAACATGTTTAGCCTGCCTGATTTGAAATTAATTCAGTCTGTATAGTAAAGTTGTAATTAATATAAAAAATTTCTGAAACGTACTCAAAAATATTTCACCACCGTCGAGACCTTTATATTCACTTACACACTCATTACTGAAAGATGTATTTCATACCTAAAGAGTCGTGAGCTCGTGACTAATTCCTAAAAGCGTTACTCGCACATGTCACTGAAACCAGGTTCATTTCGATCTTAAAAATAAATCCCCATCGTTAATTACTAGAATTGAGGCAATTTTACGGTAAATGCTGTTCGTAATCTCCCTCGCATTCGTGTGATATCGCAGCAATCTAAACGGTATCACCAACCGACAGACAGTATTCGCTTTTCAGGGTCGTCCTAATGGCCGAGGAAATTAATTGGCGACTCGACTCTGTTACAAACCTGCCACACAGCGAGTTGCTACTGCACCACCGGTGTGTATACATATATATGTATTAAATGTATACACACAATATAACCACAAATATATACCAGTTTCAACTGAACTGAGTCAGTTGATTTTGTCAAAAGGATTACCAACATTCACCTCACAACTACTTATCGGTATATATATATATATATATATATATAAAACATATATACTATAGATACAAAGTTCTAAAAGCGATGAAGTCGCGAAATTCAGTTAACATTTCTCTTAAATGAGAAATCCCCTCTCAAAATCAAGTATAAACCAACATTTCCATTGTTCTTTACACAAAGATTCGATAGTTTTGAAACGATCGATATCGTCAGTTTGACTCTCAGACTAGGACTCGCTTATCTTCGGTTCCCATTGCTCTTGTTAAAAGAAAGAAAGAGAGAGAGAGAGAGAGAAAAAGGAAATAAGAGAGAAAAATCCTAACAAGATTAACTTTCTTAATTCCTATTTTATTCCTTCAGGCTCACATTGCATATTGAGTCCTTTGTGCACGAAATAAAAGGGGATAATAATTTCATCGATCAGTTACCATTAATTGAAATTCGTACCTTTGTTGCAACTTTCCAACAATGGTGTGGAAAGAGCAACCTCCTCATCAATTGCAAGCTCAATGCCCAAAGTAATTTCATTTCGTTAAATGAATCCTGTTGCTTTAGGGAAAAATTAATTTTCGAATATTGAAAAAAGATGGGAGAAAAAAATCCCATTGTTTTTCGATGAGCGTGTTTTGCCGCACTATTGCAAAGGACACCTCTTTTATTATTTTTGAATCTTAATTTATACATATATAGGGCATTGTCTATAAAATTTTCACTCAAAATTTGTTTTTGATTAAAACAATTTTTTTCGAATTCTATATAAAAAATAAGTAAATACCTGTTTTTTAATTTTTAATTTTTTTATTTGATCAAAATTACGAAAGTTATAATTTTTTTTTAAATTTAACGTCTTCAGAAGCATAAGACATTAGAAACACTTTTTTCTCTCTTATACCAAGAAGATAAAAATTAATATATAGGGGAGAGTGGGGCAAAGACTTTTTGAAAAATATCTCCTTTATTTTCTGTCTATTCCAATTGGTATTAAAAATTAAGTTGCAATGCAATCAGACCAATTGATTAAAAAAAAGAAAAACCTAAAAATATCAAATATTTTAAGAAATATAACAAAAAAATTGTTTTGCAAAAATAAAATGATAATTTTACTGAACAAACTTTTATTTTTTAAAACATAAGTTTAAGTATTTAATTTTTAAAAACACAGAGAAAAGCGAGTGTTGTTTTTGATGCGGGTAAATTTTGGTAGGGTAATTTTAGTGAGGATAAATTTTCTATAATAGAAAATTTACCTTATTTTCAGTGTTAAAATAACACTTCCGAGCTAAAGTTTGATGCAGACACTTTTAACACCGAATTCAGTGTTAAAATAACACTCACTTTTTTCTGTGAACGTAACATGTAAATAAATTAAATATTTCTCTACACAACTGGCGTGGTGTTTTAGTTTAATTTTGTATCTAAACATTTTAAATTTAAAGTAAAAAAAAAGTTTGTTATGTGGGCCAAAGGCAATATTGAAAATAATTTGGTTAAAAACAATTGAATTTTTTGCATTTTCTATGTATTAATTCACAATATAAGGTTAAAATTACGAAAAGTTTTTATTTTCTATTTAAATAGTTTAATTCTTTAATAATATGTTATTACCCGAGTCGAAATTTAAGCCCTACTTTCACCCTGAATTTTCAGGGTCTATTGAGTGTTAGGAGTAGTAAAGTAGGGTCTAATTCTAATACGATTAGACCCTACTTTGACTCCCAAAATAGGCTGAAATTTGCCAATCTTCCATTTGGAGAAGCAAAGGAGGGTCTACTTCTAAGAAACCTATACCGTACTTTTAAACCTCGTAGACCCTACTTTCATACTCTTAGACCCTACATTCTAAAAGAAAATTTTGAATTATTTTTTAATGCATTACTTGAAACACTGCAAATGCAAAAAGTACTCCAAATTCATAAATACTGATGTGTTTTATAGCGTCTATATACACTTCGTGTATATAGACGCTATAAAACACATAAAATTCCACTTTTACTCATCCCAAGTGCTTCAATTGAATCTGAGCAAATCTTTAAATTTTTCTTTTTCTAATTGTAGAGTCCAGGAGTATGAAAGTAGGGTCTACGAGGTATAAAAGTACGGTATAGGTTTCTTAGAAGTAGACCCTCCTTTGCTTCTCCAAATGGAAGATTGGCAAATTTCAGCCTATTTTGGGAGTCAAAGGAGGGTCTAGTTTTTAAAAATTGTATTGAAATCAGACCCTACTTTACGACTGCTAAACCTGAATAAGCCCTACATTTTCAGAGGCTAAGTAGGGTCTAAATTTCGACTCGGGTAACCTTATGTTTCGTAAATATTATACTAATAAATATCACTTGTTAATTTTTTAAAGGCTTATAAATGCTTTCTTTTAGAAATATAAGCGAAAACGTCAAATTATTTCGAATTAAATTTCACAAAGAAATATCTTTCTTTTTCTGGAAAAAAATGAAAAAAGATCAGTTTTAATTTCAATGAAATAAGAAATATTCATTAGCTAATTATTATTGGATGGATGAAAATTCAATGAAAGAGGGTCAGAGAGAGAGAGAGAGAGAGAGAGAGAGAGAATTGTATAATTGTAATGCCTGCTTGATTCTCTATTATACAGACGAGTGACTTCTGATACTATACGTATATTTGGGGAAATAACCCAAAGCCTCGTCACTCAGCTGTCTGACTCAAACCGCACTGTATCTACTTCGAGTCGCACTGGATGCAGATTCACTCCACTGCAGCAAGTGATTACTATCGTCAGACATACATCAGTGCTCGTGAACACATGCAATCAAAAGCACTCTCTAGCTATTAAAAAAAAATTTCCAAAGATATTGCTAATCAATTTTACATTCTTTACTTGAGTTCATTTTTTAATTTATTACTTAAAACGGAAATATTCATATAAATATTAAATATTTTTACTTAACTCTTCTTTTAAGAAAATTTGGCATAATAATTTATAAAAAAATTTTCTAACTGATGACAACAAAAATAAGAAAAGTATAATAATAATAACAATGATGGGTTGTACAAAAAATAGGAATAAATAATTGACAGAAGAAAAATAGTGTGGTCAGATGAAATTTTGATTTCTAAGGCAAAAATTACATTTTAGTCAAATAATTTAAAATTTGAGAAAAAATTAGTAGAAGAAAAATTGTATTGTCCGATGAAAGTTAATTTCTAAGTAGAAATCTACTTTTTAGTCAGACTTTTTAGTAGAAAACTACTTTGTAGTCAGAAAATTAGAATTTTAGATAAAAATAAGTAGAAAAAAATGTTATGGTCAGACGAAAATTAATTTCTAAATAGAAACTACTTTTTAGTAGAAATAAAATTTTATGTTCAGGCAGAAATAAATTTCTAAGTAGAAAACTACTGATTAGTCAGACAATTCAAAATTTTTTTAAAATTCTGGAAGAAAAATTGTATGGTGAGACGAAAATTAATACCTAAGTAGAAAGTTACTTTATGGTCAGACAATGTGAAATTCAGAACTAATAGTAGAAAAAAATTGTATGGTCAGACGAAAATTAATTTCTCAGTAAAAAACTACTTTTTAGACAAATAATTTGAAATTAAGCAACAAAAATTGTAAGAAGTAAAATTTTATAAACAGGCAAAAATAAATTCTTAAGTAGAAAAATACTTTTTAGTTAGACGATTAAAATTTTAGTAATAAAAATAGTAGAGAAAAATTTGTGTTGTAAGACGAATGTTAATTTCTAAGTAGAAATCAACTTTTTAGTCAGACAATTTAAAATTTATAAAAAAATTAGTAGAAGAAAAATGTCAGAGTCAGACGAAAATTAATTTCGAAGTAGAAAGTTACATTTTGACAGAAATAAAATTTTATAGTTAGGCAGAAATAAATTTCTATGTCGAAAACTACTGATTAGTCAGACAAGTCGAAATTTAAAAAAATAGTAGAAGAAAAATTTAATGTTCAGACAGAAATAAATTTTGAAGTAGAAAGCTACTTTTTAGTCGGACAATTATTTTTAATTGCATTAAGATTCAAATGTTAAAAAACTGAATTATTGGAAATATTTTTATTTTTATTGTTTTCGTAACTATTGCATGCAATTTTTACTATTCTAATGAAAAAAGATTTTTAAATTAGAAATATAATGATCGAAAAAATCAACAAGCGGAAAATCGGGACTGCACTGAATAACAAAGAATTATAGTTGATTGAAATAAACGATTACTAGTTTGTCATTAAATAAATGTTTATTTGTGACGAATAATTTTTTTTAGTTAATGAAACAGTATTCGTTTCAAATACTGACATTATTGATTATTTAGATTGAATTTATTCAATTTAAATTAAAATATATTTTTTTGATTCAAGAAAATATTTATTTGATAACGGACAAGTAATCGCTTACTTAAATCAAATAAATTTCTTTTCAATTTACATTCAGAAATAATGGTTCATATTCATAGCCTTAAGTTGTTTAATCCTCTGAGCAGTTACTATCATTTGTTATGCCTATTTATTTAATTAATGTACTAGTAACCTGATTACATGCATCGTGGGAGAAAATACCTGCAATCTAAGCTTAAGAAGCTTAATAAACTTCAACCAACTTAACCTCAATTTACTCACCACTCTGTACTAGATTTTTCAAAACCAAACTTACATAATTAAGGTGCTTACTTCGGTTAAAAGTAATGTACAGTAAATTTTCACATTAATTCATGAAAATTAAATAATATTAAAAGTATAATAATAGTTATAATTTTATGAACAAATGATAATAAATAATCATAGAAATATTTTTAACAGTTATTTAATAATAATTAATTAATATAATAGCAATGATAATAATAATAAGTATTATTTTTACTCGTGTTGAAGTTATTTTCGTATTTAACTTTCTTTTCTGTTTAACACATCACATTTGGTTTTATGAGATACAAATTTAATTAAATTAAATTACAATTCCTGAATTGTCTCGCGTACACAACAAAATATTTCAGTGACACGATGAAAAAACATTTTCCCAATTTCCAATCGCAATCGACATGCTAAATTTTTACTGAAATCCCTGTTGTTTGTCGGTAAACGATTTTCATTCGTTTATGACACGTGGATAATGTCAATTTAATGAATAAACAATTAAACATGAATGTATAATAAATATTACGATACATAGAAAATTATTGTAAATATCGGATAAAGTTTAACAAGATCAAAGTGTAGTGAAACTATAATTGACTCTCAGGGAAAATATGTCACACACACTGAACAGACAAACAATATGAGGCGGTCTTTTCTTTTTGATAACAGGAGAAATTTAAATTAAATAGTTCACGTTGATCTCCTCCTATATAGTTGTGTACGTTGGGAAGGTAATATTCAGGGACGTCTCATGTGATCGTTGAGTTGGTGGGGAAGACGTTGGTTTTTGGGAAGACGGCCGTCGATTCTGGAGAATTTGCGTATGACCAATTACTTGGTCATCGTAACTCCAGATCGACGGACGGATCCGCGCCACGCTTCTGAGTGCCGGCCGAGGACACTGAGAGGTAGGAATTTTGTTGATTATTTCTTTTTTTTTTAAATTAACGGTCATTGTTTCTTTTTGAATTTAATTTGGTTTTTATAATTGTGATCTTTTTTATAATAAGTAAAATCATTGTTTAGTATGGCGTTTTGATGTGGACGGGTTTTAAAACAAAATAAGGACGGAAGTCTCATTCTGGGAATTGGAATTTCTTTAATTGATATAAAGGAGGAGATCAGCGTTAATGTGATTGATAATCAATTGATAGTTAAGGAGGAATCGGGAGTTACAATTCATCCGAGTTTCTCATCGAAGATCAATCAGCCTCACAATTTCTTACCATATTGATCTCCCGCCAAATTGAAGAGACCGACGCCTCAATTTTTCCCAGCTAAGTATGGTGAAAACAAATTGAATGATCTGGAGTGAAAATGCCAAGCCTTATATAATTTTATTACTTTTGTATATCGATATAAAATTTAATTAATCAAGTAACTTTTCTTTTTAATAGAGATTATATGACAATTATGATTTTATTGTAATTAAATGATTCGATCCTGATTTATATTTTCATTTGTAAATTTGTTTGACATTTATAATTGACGTTTTTGTCGTATCGCAATTTTTCTTTATGTTATATTTTTATTTGTTTGTATGAATGTGTTGATTTTGTGTGTATGTAATTCATATTGTATTTTTAAGTGGTACCACTAATCTAGGAATTATTAATTATAAAAATAAATCTCGAGAAATTATATTCACATTATTTGGCACATTTTTGATTTTTGTTTGACCTCGATTTATTTTTATTGTGTAGTTTATTTTTTGGAATCGTTATATTTTTATTTATTTATTGAATATTAAATTTTTCTGATCAAGTAAATTGAAAATTATTAAAAGTAAAAATTAAATTTAATTTATGATTTTCCCTTTTAATAAAATAAAAAAGAAAATCATTAAAAATAATTAAATTTTGTTCAAATAATATCAATATTGTGGAATAAATATTTCTTCAAATGTTTTTATTAATTAATTTATTTTATTAATTTATACATGCTTCATATGTTTTCGAAATTTTTACAAATAAATAATTGATAATAAAGAATGAATTAATAAATAAATAAAAGTTTTGATTTAATCTAATTTCAGTCTGACTAAAATGGTTTTTACCTACTAAAACTACTAAAATAGTTCCGTTTGTTTAAAATTTAGGTCTATTTTTCAGTCTGACTATACTGCATGTTTACTACTAATTAATAAAAATTCAAATATGAATAAGTAGTGAAAATAATTTTATCTTAAATATTTTTCACTATACTAAAAGATTTAAATATTTCCGTCTTACTTAAAATATTATTAACTATTTTTCTGTCTGAGAATATCGTATTTTTACTACTTATTTACAGAACTACAAAGATTGAGAATTTTCTTGTCTGACTATAATGGGTTTTACTACTAGAAGTTTTAAAAGATTTCAGTATTATTCAAAATATCATTTAACCCCTTCACAGTTTTTGACGTCTATAGAGGCCAAAATAATTCGTGCCCCCAGTGTGTATAACCGCTATAGCGGCATCGAAAAAAAAGTTATATAAAAGTTAACGAATCTTGCTAAAAATGCCTACTCGGGGGTTTTCGGGGTCGCTGAATCCAAATCCGTTATTGAAAATTTTAAATTCAAAATGGCGGCTTCAAATAACTACTTATAACCACATTCGTAAACTTTTAAATTTTTAGTTCACATCTTGAAGTCGCCATTTCGAATTATAAAATTTTAACCCAATATTCTAATTCAGTGTCTCCAAAAACCCCCAAATGCTCATTTCTAGCCAAATCCGAAAACTTTAAAATTTTTTTGGTCGCCATTTTGAAGCCGCCATTTTGAATTTTAAAATTTCAACCAGATATTCGAAATCAGCGACCCCAAAAACTCCCAAGTGAGTATATTTTAGTCAAATACGGAAACTTTTAAATTTTTTAAGCCGCCATTTTGGAGCCGGCATTTTGAATTTTTAAATTTTGATCAAATATTCGGATTCAGCGACCCCAAAAACCTAAAATATAATAATATCAAGTAATTAAAAAAAAAAATTTTTTTTTGCACATTTGTGGCACGAAAAACTTATTTTGACTACACTGCTAAGGGGTTAATACTAAATTGTCTGACCAAATCGAAGTTTTTCTACTTTTTTACACAACTACAAAGACAAAAAATTATATTTTTTGACTAAAGTGTTTTCTACCAGTTAAAATTTGAATAGATTTAGTATTGCTTAAAATGTCCTTTAATAATTTTTCGTCTGACTAAAACAGAATTTTACTACTTATTTACAATACTGCAAAGAAAAAAAATAATTTTTCTAAATTAAAATATAGATTTTACTACTAAAAAATGTTAAATAATTCCATCTAATTAAAAAAATTATGTACTAGTTTACTGTCTGACTATATCGTAGTATTACTACTTATTTACAGAAATACAAAGATTGAGAATTTTCTTGTCTGACTAAATTTGGTTTTACTACTAATCAAAACGTTGCTTCGCAACACTTTTGATTAGTTTTTTTTGCCTTAACTTGATATCGTTTAAAAACTGTGATTTTTTCAAAATATTTTAAAAATGATTTTGTTTTGATTTAGATACATTTTTTCATAGAAAAAGATTAATCCAGAAATGGATTAATTTAATCTTCTTTTGGTGATAATTTAAGCTGCAACGCTTTTTAATATTTCTTAGTTTACTGTGATAACATTCACTACTTCTTTGTCTGACTAAATCGGAATTTACTACTTATTTACAGAAGTACAAGGAAAAAAATTTTTTTTTTCTAATTTAAAATGGATCATACTACTAAAAATTTTAAAAAATTTCAGTATTTTTTATTGTCAGTAGTAAAATCAAGCATAAGTCAGAAATTATTATTTACTTTCTTTTATCTTACCAAGTAGGAGAACATAGTCAGAGTTGGACCTTAGTCAAGGTACACTGAGAAAAAAAGTTTTTTTAACCCAAAAATAAGTAGTCAACCAAAAAAATGTGTTTGAATGAAACATATTTTATAATTGAATTAAACGTAACTTTTATTGACCCAAACGTGTTGAATCAAATTTAATACGTTTAATTCAAAAGTAATTTTTGGTTGACTGTATAACAAAGATAATTATGTTTGATTCAAACATATTGTTTTCACAGTGTAGGTATATAAATGATATTTTACTTTTTACCGATAATGTGCATTGATTTACAGAAAATGTTTAACTTCGACAACATTTTTTTAAATGTTTATAATTTTTATATTTTTAGACCAATTAATTTACTATGTTCAGCAAAATCGTTTCTCTTTTGTAGATCTTTCCAACAATATAACTCAATTGCCAAAATTTAATTAAAACAAAAAATTATATATACAAAATTTAAAAGGTGGTCCAACTCTGACTATGCTCCTCTAACAAAAGAAAAAGAAGTAAAAAGTCATCGGTAAAAGTGACTATTATGTCACATTTCACTAACTGTTAGTTAGTGAATTATTATTTTAATATATATTATTATTATTATTTTATTTATTTTTCACGAAAAATACTCCAATCTTGATAAGATTTCTCTCAATATTGATCCAATTTCACGCTTATCGTATTTGAATAAGAAAAAAAAAGAAAACTAAGAAGAGAAATTAAGTACTTCGCAGAAGAGAAGGAAAATTGAACATTCTGTCTATATATATATATGTTATTTCCAACAAAATGATTAACTCAATCCCATCCCTTAGCTATCAAAATTGGTCATTCGTATTGCGTCAATAATTTTGCCAACGTGCATCGTAATTTTATGCAATTATGCACATTACCGCTTACACGCGAAATTCACACGGATTTCATTTGGGTTTGTGTAATCCCTTCACTCTCTAGCTCTCCCCATATATTTCGGTAGTTTACTCCTCCATCATTTCACCTGTTCTGACTGTTTAACGGTACATTCCCCCTACTCTGCTTCCCTACCGCCCCTCTTTAAATCCATCGCGGAGATAGCAAGCAAATTACAACCACTGTGTGTAAAATGTAGTGCGCGCCTTGTTTCATTGTGAATTGACGTTAACACCCATTCGTTACGCGTTTACATTATTATTAAAGTGTATTTACATGGCCAGTGGCAAGGCAAGGGCTGAAGGTGGAGGGGAAGGGGAAGGGGAGTATGTCGAGGTATTTTTACGTGGAATTTTAATTTCGACGCGATTTTGAATCATCACGAGCACGTTTGTGGAGGCGTCACACATCCAAGTGCAGAATATCGTCACAGAGAGAGAGAGAGAGTCGATATTTGAATTCAATTTCCCGTGTGACAATTTCGTTCTCGAAAACGTGCACGTATTTGAAAACTTAAATATTGTCAACTCTAAAATATTGATTCAGGTGATAACACTCGTGGGAGGGAAAATTTCAAATTAAAAATTTGAATTGCTAGTGTTTTTCATTCAATTCTTGAGCTTTCCTGATATTTTAGTATATAATAGACGTATTTTTTTGCTTTCTTAAAGTTAATTTTTATTTTATTCAAAAAAGAATTTTATTGCCCATTTATTGACAAACACTGTGAAACTCAATATTCTTGGTCGCCATATTGAATCTGACATTTTTAATTTTCCCAATATGACATTATAACATTCGAAAACAGTGATTTAAATATAAATGAGTCAAAGTTATGACAATTTCAAGTTGTTCAATTGTTAATGGTGATTCTACCAATCGAATCGTATTTTATTTCTCCTAATAGCAATTTATTCAAAATAGAAAATTTTCACTCACTAAAAACTGTAAAATTTGTGATAAAGCACTCTATCGCTTTCTTTCAATAAAATTTCTCATTTCTCTAGCAGCGTGATTTTTCGACTACTCACATACATATGTATACAGATTTGAAGGCAAGCAATACCCTAAAAATTAATGACCTTTAAAAATTTACGTTACTACGATATTGAATTGCCTTTAAACTTTATTGTTTCTCGATATTATCTTTTCTGAAATAGAAAATCACGGTTTGAAAAATTTTGCAAGTTTATCTAAAGGTGTCTATCTGTATTGGTGTATATGTGTATTTTAAAAATCAATCCGAAAGGCGGAAGTCGATTTTCGTTGCGTTGAAGAGATGAAGATGGGTAAAATTCAATATCCCGAATCTCGTCTTCTTCGGCTTGGGGTTAAATCTTTAACTCCCGAGTTACATTGTAGATCTCCGTCCATAAAGCGGATTATACAAGGCCAAGGACTGAATCTCAGAAGTTTAGGATTATTGAGAGTCTCTCGGGAATACTTTATACCATTTACAGAAAAAAAAAATTAAAACATTTTTTAAATTTATAATTTAAACTTCAATATTTGAATGTGATTTCTAATTTTATAATACAGAAAAATTGTTGACCTTTTATCACTTTGAAGGTAAAGTTTACACAGTAAAACGTGAGGTGTTAAAATAACACCAGAATGGATTAAAATAATCTGCAACAGTTTAATCCCTCTAGGATTAAATTAACACCAGAAAGGATTAAAATAATCTATTTTGCTGTTATTTTTAACTATGAATTAAATTTTACTTTAAATAAAACACCAAAGTCAACGATTTGTAAAAATTCAACGAATTTAGCTTCTCCAGGGAGAATAGTAAGTTATTAAGTTCACGGTAAATCGTTAGGTATTAAAATAACACCAAAAAGGATTAAAATAATCCAATTTAGTGTTATTTTAATCCATTTTGGTGTTATTTTAACACCTAACGATTTACCGTGTTAGTTACTAACTTACTAACTAACTTCGCAACACAGTTACTAAATTCAATTGTGTTCAAAAATTTAAAAAAATTCTCGTCAAAATTTCAATTCTTTTTATAAATAATAAAAATCTTCTCTGATATTCAATTATTTTACAAAACTGTAATCAAATTCTTGTCAAAATTTCAATTATTTTACAAAACTTTAATCAAATTCTTGTCAAAATTTCAATTATTTTTAAAAGATTTCTAAAATTCAATGATTTTCAATATCTACTATTTCAATAAAATTTTCCAAAAGAATTCCATTATTAAATATAAATATAATTATATATAAATATAAATTTATTTTTTAATAAAATTCTACGCAAACATTCAATTATTTTCATAAATAATAAAAATTTTTACAGGAATTCAATAATTTACAAATTTTTTTATAAATTTCATCGCAATAATTCAATTACTTTCATAAATAATAACTTTTTTTTACAGGGATTTAATTATTTTTATAAATAATAAAATTCTTTTAGGAATTCAATTATTTTCATAAATAATAAAACTCATTGCATAATTTCAATTATTTTTTATGCAATTTTAATCGAATTTCTCGAAAAATGTAATTATTCTTAAAAATTTTATTAAAATTCGTCCAATGAATTGAATGATTTAAAAAATTTGTTGATAACATTTTTATGAGAATTTAATTTCAAGAAACATGAAATTAATAAATTATTTATTTTTGTATTTAAATAATTGAATTCTCGTAGACATTACTAATAAAAATTGATTTTCATTTCGTAAAAATGAATTTTAGTTAAAATTTTAGATTATAATTAAATATTACAAGCATTATAACGTGGATTTTTAGAAATAATTAAATTTTGAAAAAGTTTCAAATTAAAATCATTGAAATTCTTAATTTTTTCATATTTTTGACAAACAATTCTGTAGAATTAATTCTTTTTAAAAGTTTAATAGAATTTTTATTAAAATTATTTCAAGTTTGTTATTTTCTAAATATTTAATTGCAGAATATCCGAATAATTGAAATTTTGTAAAATTGTATTGTAAACGAATGAATTTGAAAACTATCAAAGATTTTTTTTTTAAATTATTAAAAATAATGGGTTTATTAAAGAATTTTAGTTGAAAACAGTAGAAAAATAATTTTAGAGAAGTTACAAATTATTGCAGAAATTCAATTATTTTCAAGAGTAATAAAATTCTTCTTAAGGATTCAATTATTTTTACTATTAATAAAACTCATTGCAGCGTTTCAATTATTTTTCATACAATTATAATTGAATTCCTTGAAAAAAGTAATTATTTTCATGCAAGTTTTAATAAAATTCGAAAAAAAAATGCAATTTAAAGATTTGTTAATAAAATTCTTTATGAGAATTTAATTTTGAGAAACATTCAATTATTAAATAAATTATTTACTTTTGGATTTAAATAATTGTATTCTCGTAGAATTGTGTAATAAAAATTGATTTTCATTTCATAAAAATGAATTTCAGTTAAAATTTTAGATTATAATTGAATATTAAAAGCAATATAGCGTGAATTTTTAGAAATAATTGAATTTTGAAATTAATTTTTTTGAAAAAGTTTAATTGAATTTTCTTTTATATTATTTGAAGTTTTTATTTTCTAATATGCATTTAATTAAAGAATTTAGGAATAATTGAAATTTCGTGAAATTGAAATAGTAAACAAATGGACTTGAAAATTGCCAAAGAACTTTTTCGAAAATTATTAAAAATAATAGATGTAAAGTGAAATTGTAGTTAAAAATTTTTGAAAATAATAATTGAATTGAAATAATGAAAATAATTTTGAAGAAGTATAATATTTTTATAATATAAAATAATGATTTTATTACTTGATCATTTTTAATTATTATAAAATATGAAGAAATCGATCACTCCGAGTCGAAGACTCGGAGTTATCGATATCTTCATGTTTTATAGTTATAACAAAATTTAATGTTCTAAAATTTCATTCATTGTAAAAAATAACACCAAAATTGATTATTTTAATCTTTTTTGGTGTTAATTTAATCTGCAACACTTTTTAATACCTCACGATTTACTGTGTACCTAATTAAATTTGTCTTAATTTATAATTTTAATTGTTGACATTCTTATTTTATTTTTATGTTTATTATTTTCATAATTATTACTGTTATCATTATCCTCGGTTATGTAAAACTGACCGCTATCGTTCTGGTCGACCTTTTTCTACTCTCTATAAATTTGAATCAGTTAAAAATAATAATTTTAACCTTTTTTTGTTTCTAAATTAGTTATTTTTTTACTGATTCAAATTTAGAAAGTATAGAACAGTCTAGCAAAATTTCCATCAAAAAATTGGAAAATCTTCGAATTTTATTTATTCGGAACACTATTCCATTACCAAGGAAATAAAAATATAATTGAAGAAAATAAAATGTCAATTTTTTTTTCTTTCTATACAGTCACTGAAATTTGGAAAGATTAAGAATGAATGAGAGGTGGAAAAAAGGGGGGTGTGATCGATAAAAGGAGGACTATTGTCGTAAAAGTGAACGGAATCTCATTTGCTGTCGACCTATTCGAAACTTGACTCAAGGGCCTGTAGCCGATTCGAAAAAGAAGAGGGGAAAGGGATTGTAAGAGGAGGCGGGAAAATGAGAGTGATATCGAAATTGGCAATATCGCGAACCTGTCTCCCTTCTCTTCTTGCCCTTGGGTTTACCTCCATCGATCGAATCTGCTCAACCAAGTTTCTTACATTTTTTTTTCTCTCTCTCTCTCTCTCGTCGCGAAGAATTTTCTTCTTTCACGTGACGAATACGACGTAGGTGCGTCCCTTCAATTGCGTGATTCTTTGTCAATGTCGAGAGTTAAACCTCGCTTCTTGGCTACACGAAAAAAAGAAAAAAATTTTGCTACCTGCCATGCCACTCGAAGTGCGAGAAATTTAAACTCAATTATCGCGGATTTTCGCAGAAAAAAATCTTTTACATCCTTGCCAAGAGGGGGGGGGGAGAAGCAGAAGGTTTGAATCAAGATGCTTCAATGGAACGCAGGAAGGTTGTAGTCTTCGTTTTACCAGTCGCGACGAGACGGGCTCACGCAGCCCCCCCGGAACCAATCTTCTCCAACTGAATGAGAATTTTCCAGCTTCAATTTCCGCGTTTCTTAGCTGGACGTTTAGATTGAGTGGCGTGATAGTTAAAGATTAAAGTATCGTCTAATGTTGCACATTCCTTTCGAAAGGTATTGAAAACTTTTCTGATAAAACGACCTTTCCAGTTAAGAATAAACAAATAAAAAAACTTTTTCGTTTTAAATTGTTTTAATTCACTCACTAGAAGTCGATTTATTCGGTTTCAAATAAAATTAAAGCTGGTTAGAAATAGTTGAATTTCGAAAAAGTTTCCCACATCGCGTTTGCATCCCAAGTTCGTAAATATAAAATAAACCCCAACTTTGTGCCTTTTTCACAAAAATTGACAGTTTA
This sequence comes from Leptopilina heterotoma, assembly GCF_015476425.1. Taxonomy (NCBI): domain Eukaryota; kingdom Metazoa; phylum Arthropoda; class Insecta; order Hymenoptera; family Figitidae; genus Leptopilina; species Leptopilina heterotoma. Next base: position 386,195 of record NW_025110880.1, on the reverse strand, counting down.
AATTTTAAATTCATTGGTGACTAGTAAAAGGTTGACGTATGTCAGAGAAATTAGGGAATTCTGGGAAAAGTCAGGGAAAATAAAATTGGACAGGAAAGTCAGGGAACTTTATCAAAATTACTGGAAAAATTATTTAATATCTAAAATTCATAAGAAAATTTTGAATTTTGTTATCAAACGCAACAGGAGTTCACGTAACTTTCACTTTCACTTCAAACAATTTTCAATTTCAATACACCCAAAAAATTTTCACTTTAATTCAAAAAATTTTCACTATAACGCAAAAAATGTTTACCTCCACTCAAAAAATTCTCACTTTCAATCATAAAATTTTCAATTTCACCCAAAATATTTTCACTTTCAGCAAAAAGATTTTTAATTTTACTGTCAATTAAAAAATTTTCACTTTCAATTTCACCCAAAATATTTTAAGTTTTAATTTCACAAAAAATATTTTTACTTTGAATCAAAAACTTTTTACTTTCAAATTCACCAAAAATATTTTCACTTTCACTTTCTATGAAAAATTTTCCACTTAAAATTGCACCCAAAATATTTCGATTGAAAGTGAAATATTTTTTGGCGAAATTGAATGTAAGAATTTTTTGAGTGAAGGTGAAAATTTTTTCTTTAAAAATGAAAGTATTTTAGGTGTAATTTAAATTGGAAATTTTTTGCGTGAAAGTGAAAATTTTTTTTTGTAAAACTAAAAGTAAATCGTTATTTTTCGCGTGTTAGTGAAAATTTTTTTGGTGAAAATGAAAGTGAAAATTTTTTGAGTGAAAGTAAAAGTTACGTGAACGCACCCCAGCCTTTAAAAATAAAAATATATAATTTGATTTTAAATTCTTTCTATTTCTAAATTCTTCGCATGAGATTCAATTATTTTCAATACAATTTTAATAACATTTTTCGAAGGAATTAAATTATTTGTAATATATTTTTATTAAATTCTATGTAAGAATTGAATTATTTTCTATCAAATTTTGATTATATTTTTAGGAAAAGTTTGCAAGATTTCAATTATATTCATAATAGAAATATAATGTTTTCGAATAAACAAATTGATATAGAATTTTTATTACTGCGAAAAAACATTTTTTATAATCTCAAAAACACCAAATTATCATTTCTAAATAATTCTTATTTTTTATAATTATTATTTATATTAATTTTTATATTATCGAATTGTTAATTTTGATAAACATTATTCTGACAATTAGCTAATAATTATAACAATTAAGTTTTCGAATTATTATTCCATATAATTTTAATATTACCGAATAACCCATTCTTATAAAACTTAGTGCTTCTAATCGTATTCTTTTTTAAAATGAGTATATTTTCTTATTATTAATTATTCAAAATTTCAATTTACCGAAATATTAATTTGAAAGAAATTTTTTTGTTATTATTACCTTATTTAAAAACATTGTTTAAAACAATTACCTAATGATATTTAGCGTTGATAATTTTCATAATTAAATATTAAGAGCCTCTTAATTATAATAGTGATATTTATTTCAAATTTTCCGACACTTTTTGGGAGTCAAAAAACGATTTGAAAAAAAATTAGAGATTATAAAACTTAGAAGAAGTGAATGTTACGTAAAAGACGCATTTGGGAAAATAAAAATTATAAAAAGTAATGATTTGTTAAAAATAAAAATTCGAAAAACAAAAAATTATTTAAAAAAGAATTTCGGCAACGAAAAAATTATACAAAATAGTTATTCGAATAAAATAAAGTTAGAAAAAGTGGTTTTTATCACAAAAAAAAGTAAATAGCATAAATAATTATTAGAAATTGTAAAAATTTTGAAAAATGCTAATTCGATTTAATAATAATCATGATAAATGATAATCCAGTAATTCAAAGAAAAAATTTTTGCAACAAATGGTATTTCGGTAAAAAGAAATTTAGAAAAATTAATAATTAGAAAATGTACTATTGTACAATAAATTTTATAAGAATTTGTAATTCGGTAATATTAAAATAATATTGAATAATAATTCGAGAAAATAATTATTACAATTATTAGCAAATTGGTAGAATTTTCATAGCAAATTTTCTTACAAAAATTATCTATTTAACTAATTAATGTAAATAATAATTAAAGAAAGTAAGAATTTTTAGAAATAATAATTCGGAGATTTGAAGATTATAAAAAATACTCTTTCGCAATAATAAGAATTCTATTTATTCGTTATTCGAAAACATTATATTTCTATAAACTGCGATATTCGGATTAAAAAGAATTAGATTAGATTAAAGTAATTTCGCTAAAAAGATTCTGAAAAGCAAAATTGCGGGGTCTATTCATGAGCCTCATATAATTATAATTAACTTTCTTGATATTTTGACGCGTCACATGGTTAGTTGGAAATTTAGAAAACTATTTTAATAAAGTGAACAAAAGCTAAAATCTCATTTGAATAAGAAAATTTTGTATGTATGTAAATAATTCAGAAGTCAACTTATCAAAAGCTTAGGATCAAAAAGTTTTTGGTATCGTTTCCCTATAGAGTTTAGTGATTATGTATAAACGAGTTTAAATTGACGCGCCTCAGTAAACGTATCAGACACTCGACGTACAAGAGCCCCAAGGGATAACACGTATGCAGGTAACGGGGGAAAATATCCTTTTTCACCCCCCAACCCTCCTTTCCTCTCACCCTTGAAACTTGGAAACTATCCTGTCCTATCTGTCGTAGAGAATTTGGAATTTTGTTGCCAACGAGTGCCATAAGCGTGTAAGCGTCAGAGCTTCGGAGGAAGGATATGCGGTTATTCCTGATGTGTATATATCTATATACTTCGAGAGAGACAGAGAGTTGGAATTTGGTTTTGGGCTTTACGACTTTTATGGAACGATTTATTATGAGAAATTCACCTAGAAACTTTTACTGAAGATGCGATTTAGAATGCTCTCTTCGTCGAAAGCCTCTCTCTATTTGTATGCAAATTTTCAAAAATAAATCATTTTTTTATCTCTCTGTGGAGACAAACTGCAAAACAAAGTGGTACTGCAACCATTTTTTTTGTAATTATAATAGAACTCAAATTATAACAAGAAAAAGTTTCTCAAATAATTTCATTCAGTCATATATTTAAAGTTTTTGAGTATCAAACTGAATACGAATTTGAAAATTTTTTGAAAATTAACGTATTTGTCTAAAAATATTTTTTTTTTTTTTTGGGGTCACTAAATAGGAATTTAATGTCAGATTTAAGTAATCAAAAATGGCGGATCGAATATGGCAACCAAAATATTTTAAAATTAACGTATTTGTCCAAAAATATTTTCTCGGGGCTGTTTGGGGTCACTGAAAACGAACTTAGTGTCAGATTTAAACAATTCAAAATGGCGAATCCAAGATGATGACCAAAATTTTTGAAAATATTAACGTATTTGTCTAAAAAATATTTTTTGGTTGCTATTTGGGATCACTGAATCCAAATTTAGTCGGTTGAATTTGTTCGCAATCTTTTGTAAGAAACATTATTTTCTTTAACAGAAAATTATAAAAGTTTCTTGTAGCAGGGTTACCACGCTTTTGCTCATTTCAAATTCCCTGACTTTTCCAGGTTAAAAAAATGGAATTTTTCCAGGTTTTTAAAACTACATTTGTTGCCAACAAAAATTTAATTTTGTTTTTCCCTGACAAAATTAAATTCCAGACAAAATTCTTACTTCTTGACTCTAAAGCATATTCTCCAGTTTAAAAATTATTACTCAGAAAAATGTTCCATTGCTTCTTTTTTGAATAAATATTAAATCATTATTATTTTTCTATAAGAATTAAGATTTTCAAAAATTTTAAATTCAAACCTTTTTGAAATTAAACAATTTTGAAAAAATTGATGAAGATATCGATCACTACGAGTCTTCGACTCGGAGCAATCGATATCTTCATGTTTTATAATAATAATTAAAGATGACCGAGACTGATAAAATCATTATTTTATATTTTATAAGAATATTGTTATTGTAACTTCATAAAAATTATTCACATTTCATTTCAATTATTTTCTAGAATTTTTAACTAAAATTCTTCTTTAACTTAATTATTCATTCATTTTTAATAATTTATGAAAAATTTCTTTGAAAATTTTCAAATTCTTTTGTTTACAATTCAATTTTACGAAATTTCATCGATTATTCGGAAATTCTTCAATTATATATATATTAGAAAATAAAAACTTGGAATAATTTCAAAAAAGTTCCATTAAACTTAAAAAAAATTAAATCTACACAATTTTCAGTTGAAACTATGAAAAATTCAAACTTTCAAAGATTATAATTTGAAATCTTTTAAAAATTTAATTATTTCTAAAAATTCACGCTATAATAATTTTTCTTTAAATTTGAATTAGTAAAAATGTTTACTATTTTGGAATTAGTGACTGACTTTTTGCTTTTGAATTAGAAAATTTTACTATTAAATTAGTAGAAACGACTTTGGTAAATTGGTAAAATTTGCTAATTCAAAAGCAAAAAGTCATTCACTAATTCAAATTAAAAATAATTTTTACTTATTCAAATTTAGAGTTTAATATTCAATTATTATCTAAAATTTTAACTGAAATTCATATTTAAATCAATTTTTATTAGAAAATTCTACGAGAATTCAATTATTTAAATACAAAAATAAATAATTTATTGAATAATTGAATGTTTCTTAAAATTGAACTCTCATAAAGAGTTTTATTAACAAATTTTTAATTAATTAAAATTCTTTTGACGAATTTTAATAAAATTTTTAAGAATAACTTCCATTTTCGAGAAATTAGATTAAAATTCCATTAAAAATAATTGAATCACTGTAAAAAAAATTTTGATTGAATTGAGAAAAGTTTTTGAAAATAATTGAAATTTTGCCAAGAATTTCATTACATTTTTTGAAAATAATTTAATTTTGAAGAATAATTTTATTATTTATAAAGATAATTGAAATTTTGACGAAAATTTTTTTTAAACTTTTGACCATAATTGAATTTCTATGAAGAATTTCATTATTTTTGAAAATAATTGAATTCTTGAGACGAATTTTAATAATATATTGCTTTTTAAATAATTGAATTCTTTTGTGAAATTTTATTGAAATACGTAGATATTAAAAATAATTGAATTTTGATAAATTATTGAAATTAAATTAATTCTACGAAAAATTTTATTAAAATTATTTTGACAAAAAATTGAATTGTTAAAAAGAATTTCATTAAAATTTTTGAAAATAATACATAAATTATAGGAAGGCTTTTTAAAATAATTGAATTTTTTTTTTGTTGATGAATTATAATAAAATTTTTAAGAATAATTACATTTTTCGAGAAATTCCATTAAAATTGTATTAAAAATAATTGAAATTCTGCGATGATAAATAAATATTTTATTATTTATGAAAATAATTGAAAACCTATACAGAATTTTATTATTTATGAAAATAATTGAATTCCTGGTAAAAAATATTATTCTTCATGAAAATAATTGAATTATTGCCGAAGAAATTTATAAAAAAAATTTGTAAATAATAGAATTCCTGTGAAATTTTTAGTATTTAATTAATTCATTCAAAATTGAAATTTTCTAAAATTTCAAATTAAAACCTTTTGAAGTTCACCTATTTATGGAAATTGTAATCGCAACTCTTTTAAAATATTGAATTAATTTTGAAATATTTAAGTAAAATTAGATTTTAAGAATAAAGCACAATAACTTTAGGAAACAATAATTTTCCAGGATTCTGATCAAAATTCCCTGACTTTTCCAGATTTTTTTAAGGTTTATAAAATTTCCTGACATTTTCAGGTTGCGTGGTAACCCTGTGTAGAGAAAATGTAAAAAAAAGAAATGTAAATCTTAAAATTGTAACACTAGTATTGAAACAAAACACGAGGGTAAAAATAAATACTTTCTCTATGAGGAAGTAATAATTTTTTAAAAAATAATTAAGTGTAAAAACATTAAAAGAACGGAAATTCTTGTTTCCCATAAAAGGCATTTTGGTACACAGGATCGAAATTGACAGAAGAATAGCATAGAATTTCACAAGAGAAAGAAAAAATAGGAAATAGAAAGAGGGTACGAAGACTCTGCTTAGAATTAGAAAAGTTTTGCGCAAGGTCGCATACATTGGCAATAAAGTCATCGAACCTGCGTATTTGTGAGTTTGTGTATGTGATGCAACTTCACTTTGTTCAGTGAGACGTGTGAATCTTGCCTCTGTCCAGCTTTTATATATAACCGTATCCTATATCCGAGAAATCGAAACGAGAACACGTCGCGTCTCGATATATATATATATATATATATATATATATATATTTAAGAATAAAAGTACTTTTGCAACGAGAGTTTTGCACTTAGAAAGCTTCCCAAAGTCCCAATCGGGGGCTGTCGTTCAAGACTTGCAGCGTTTGCTGGGTCGTACTTATAGGTTACCGACCCGAACTTAATACGTACACTTATCACGCTGCAATGATCTTGTTAGCAACTTTTTTTTCCCCTCCACCGACCGAGAGCTTTTCGAGCTTAGCGACGACGGTTAAAAGGGTAAAACCCCATTTTATTGGCTTTAGAAACCTTGGAACTTTAGCGTTGTTGTGCAGGGCCTTTTATTGCCGAAACTCTCTTGGCCTCTTTCTCTCTCTCTCTCTCTCTCTCTTTTTCTTTCTCTTTAGATATTTTGTCCCTAAAATATCTTTCGAGGCTTCTTTTTTGAACATCTTCTACTTTCTTTCTTTTCATAATTTCCTCTCTCTATATATAACTATTTCTTTTGTCATTAAAAAGCTCTTTGTACTGTTATCAGCAAGGGAATTTCTTTTGATCTTTTTTTCTTTATTGCATAAATTAGCGTATGCTTCACTTTATGACAATCGGCTTTCTTAAATCTTCATCTCCACATGAGGAATTGCTCAAGCGTTTATGATTTTGGATTTGCGAATATGAGGGTGCATTGTTAAATACATAACAATTTCCTAACTCGAGGAGAAATTTCAAATTTTTCTCTGAAAATTATTTTTATTACTACTAATCTTATCTGAATTTAAAATTTACGATACACTGTAAAAAAAGGGAGTTAAATTTTAACTCCCCCGGGGGGTCTATAAAAGTCGCACCCATTGGGGAGTTAATGCCAGGGGAGTTAAATAAAGAGAGTTAAAATTTAACACCCAAATGCTAACTCCCAAAAAAAAAATAACTCGCGCGGGTGTTGAATAAAGGGAGTTAGAAATTAACTCTCTTTTGGAGTTGATTTTTAACTCGAAAAATTTCACTCCCAACTCCCGAGTCCGTTAACTCCCTAAATTTTTTACAGTGTATGGTAAAATAGTTCCAGAAACTGAAGCATTTTATGAAAAAAGTCAAAGTTTAAATCACGCCATATTGGATCCACCATTTTGGATTTTTTAAATCTAGTTTCAAATACGGTTGATTCAAAAACTCCCGAAAAATATTTTTAGACCAATATCACAGTGGGATGTTTTTTTAAATTTAGGTAGTATATTTTAACTCGAAAAATTTCACTCCCAACTCCCGAGTCTACTACTGTTCAAAAATATCTGCAGCCTACAATTTTTAACCGATTTGAGTGTCCTTTGTTTTAAATTGAAGTAGAATAAATTCTTAAGACATCCCTCGAGGACTATTTTTGCGAGATTTTAATTGTTTGTAATTTTTTTATTTTAATCAAAGTTAACAAGTTAATACAATTTTTTTTAAAAAGGACGTTTATTTTCTTATTCCGTTATTGCACATAATCTAAATCAGTTCAAATTAATCCAATATGACCACCAGACAATTAATAAAACATAAAATAATTTATTTAAATTGTTATAAACAATATTAATTAACAAATAGTTAACTTTGATTCCTTTCCACTAAAAAAGGTTTTTTTCACATTTATTTTAATTTAAGTTTATTTCAAGAAAATATGTCCTTTTTGTTTAAAAAAGTAACTTATTTAAATTGTTATAAACAATATTAATTAACAAATAGTTAACTTTGATCCCTAGCTACAAAAAAATGTTTTTTTTCCACATTTTCTTTTTAATTTAAGTTTATTTCAAGAATGTATGTATTTTTTTTTTGTTTAAAAAAGTAACTTATTTAAATTGTTATAAACTTTGATTCCTCTTAAATAAAATTTTATTTTTTCACGTTTAGTTTTTTATTTAGGTTCATTTAAAGAATATAAAAATCTATGTGTAATTTATCATTTTAATTTCACAACCTATTTAAAATAAGTACTTATACTTGCATTCTTGTATTTTTTAAATGAACCTAAATAAAAATGTAAACCTGAAAAAAAATAATAAGTAAATAAATTATTTTATGTTTCATTCATTGTCTGGTGGTCATATTAGATTAATTTAAACTGATTTAGGTCATGTGCAGTTACCCTTTAATTTAAAACAAAGAATACTCAAATCGGTTAAAATTTGTAGGCTGTAAACATTTTTGAACAGTAAATTGTAAAAAAAATTCCACTGTGCAATAGGTTAACTTTTAAAAGATTCGAGGGCCATATTAAATCCCTTTTGAATTTTTAATTTTATAAAAAATCAAATTCAAAAACTCAAAAAGTTCAAATATCTAAATCGTATTTTTTGGAAAAAGCATTTCTTCACCGTTCTTGTTCAGAAAAAGCTTTTTTTTTTATCAATATGCGATCTGAACAATAATAGAAATTTGCCAAAGTGAATAAATATTGATTTAGTTTAGGACTTTAATAACAAAATTTAATTCAACTAAATTCTACAGTAAAATAAATTCAAATTGATGCAAATAAAGGATTAAAGTTTTTGAAAACAAAATTTAGAAACGGCGTGATTGCTTGCCTGGTGCAAATATATTCTGTCCAGGAAATAGAGAGAGAGGTGGCCATTGAGTTTCGTTCACTTGAAATAAAATTTATTCACACTCCTATGAACCTCTGAAAGGATTAAATGGGAAACTTGTCTATCTATTAAATCCACATTCCCAACACGGACATATACATATATGTATAAACTAATACTAAAACTAATTAAATGTAGTAATGCGGTATAACTATTACTAATTCGAGTTAACACCTTCTAATCAAGGTACACGTATTTGCCCGTGCTCTTGATACATGACATTAATTCATTAAACTTGTATATATGAACCTGCCTTCATACACATATCTGCTTAGCGCAGCAGCACTGACCTCGAAAATAATCATTAAATTACCATTCGACTATAATTAGCGCTACATGCATAAATTTATCAGATTGCTGCCGGAATTCACAGCGAATAATTTCCCAAGTAAATTTACATATTATAGACATATAGTTTATGATAAATTGCACTAGAATATACACATCTTAATTTGATGTTCAAAATATAATCTTAAAGTAGATACATATTTAATAAACGAAAAACCGATTAAGATAAATATTATTTAATATTTAATATGAACATACCTTATAGTATATGAAATAACGAGCAGACTATTAAGTCGAGACTTTTTGTAAAATATTATATAAAAATAAATTAATCCCTCGAAAAGCAGTGAATTTAAATTAGCAAACAAAAACTGAAGTATAACTTACAATTAAAAGAGCAAAAAAAAAAAAAACAAAGTGGTGAGCTTTTACACTCACATGTAATTAATTAATGAAGAAAGCACAACTCTCTCTCTACCCCTTTTGAGGCATGCTTTCTCAAGATTGTTTGGGACTCGAACACGTGGCCTCCCAAAGGGAGAGAATTTCAAACTCCGAAAAGCAAGTGAAAATGAATAATTAATCTTCACTCACCGACATCTTGCGAACCACCCCAGGTGCCCAGCTGTGCCTGTCGGGCTAACCTGGACAAAGCATCAACGTAGACGCGTGAAGCGGCAGCAGCACCTAAAAATAAATGAATAAAGAAAAATAAAAATTTCCATATATAATGTATATTATATGAAATGAGACGTTGAATAATTTATCAGTCTGTCAAATTAAATAAGTATGCTTTTTGTATAACATTTTTTCTTTTTCATTTATACTTGAAGAAAATCGGAAATTGTTTAATAATTTATGATTCCGACTCTTAATTAGATACTTAACTACTTAATGTTTAAGTTAATTACTTTTATACGTGTTTGCTATTTTTACCTTTTGCTACTGAAAATAATTAAAATTACCTTAAAAATCGATTATACAGACTTTTCAAGTATTAATTCATTGGACAAAATGATCATTGTCAACGTGAGTGTTGTTTCTTTGTCAATAAAGCATTAATATTGGAATTATAAGTTTTGTAATTTATTAAAAAAAAATTCAAAACAACATATACTTTATAACCGTATAGTTAATAATTTATCGATTTAATTTTAATAATAGGTATTAAATAATGTCAATAAATTAATAAATTGTCTAAAATATTTGAAAGTCCACTAATTGGTTCACTTCTTTTCACAAATTGGGACAATTAGAATGTAAGCGTTTTCAAATTGGTACTTTAACATTTTTTTTTATAAAAACACAATATTTTACTGTATTATGAAGAAGTTTACACCGTAAGCCTTAAATATAAGCCTCCGCGCGCATAAACGGATATACCTCCAGGAGCATATATTTGCGCCTGCGCGAACACGTGGTCAAGGCAAACTCTTTCACAACACAGCTGTAGGTAAACACTTTGCGCAGACGCAAGTATATCCTCATGGAGGCATATCCGTTTATGCTCTCGGAGGCTTATATTTAAGGCTTACGATGTAAACTCCTTCTATGACAATAAAACTTTATTTAAAGTTATATTTGCTTTAAGGGAAGGGACCGGTGAAATTTCAATCCTTCGATAATTACGTTGTTAAAAAGAGCCAAATTTTTTTAATGGCATTATTTAGGATCCAAATTTATTCTATATAGTTAAAATTGAAAAAAAAATTTCGGCCATTTTGGAAAATTTATTTTTTTAAAAAATTAAAATTTTTCATAATCCATACGATTGATTATTTAGAATCATAAGAAAAGCCTATAAAAAATTTGGCAACGTAAAAGAATAAAAAATGTGGAAGTAGATGAATTTTTTAAGAACTAATTGTAAAATTTGAGCCAATCAAAAATGACCATTTTTAGGGGTATCAACATTTTTTTACACTTTTCCAGTACCTGAAATCATATAACACTATAAAAAATTAATAAAAGTATAATTTTTAACTGATTTACAATTTTTTTCTATTTTTAAAAAAATTAAATTTTTTAAAAAAATCCAAATTTTTAAAAAACCATACGATTGATTATTCAGAATTATGAAATTATTATATAAAAAAATCGGTAATGAAAATTAATAAAAAAAATTTGAAACCGTAAAAGTAGGATTAAAAAAATTCAAAAAATTATCATGAATATTAAAGTGTCAAAAAGGTCAATGTAAAATATGTTCATTTAATAGATATACTAAAATTAAAAAAAGCTTTTTTATTACTTAATTATTTAATTAAAAAAATTTTTTTTTTTGTTGAAAAAGTGTCAATCTGTTTTTCAAAAATTTTTTATCCGACTTTCACAGTTTTAAATTTTTTTAAAAAAATTTATATATCACAATACCTTTAATTAATTTAAATTCTACATTGAATAGAGATTGAAACAAGACCAAGAACGCTAAAAAAAGTTAATTAGTTTTCGAGAAATTAAAAAATTACGAAAAGCATGCAAAATCCAGTTTTTTTTCTGTATCTGACAGAATAGTCAACGAAAATTCTTCGATCAGTCAGTTCGATTTGTCAGTCTTTTCATAATTTCATTAGCTTTTAGGAAAAAAATATGAAAAATTTTTGTCATTCTTATTTTCTACGTTTTAAGCATTTTTCCACTCATGAAAAAAGGGGCGTTCTGATACTCACGGACGGTAGTGTACTTTTACAATATATGCAATTTCACATTAAATTAGAAATTCGTAACTTGAAAAACTCCCGAGTAAATATTTTTACAAAAATTAAATGACCGACATATTGGATCCGCCATTTTGAAATTTAAAATTCTTTTTGTTTATTAAATTTTTACTTTCGTTAGTAATATAATTCATTTTTTTTTTTTTTTTGCTTTAACTTTGACAAAATTCGCTTTTTGCTACAGAAAAACCATTTAAACTGCAGGTCTTAAAAAAGTTTTGCAAGTGTTGAGAAAAAAAGATAAGGAAAAAATAAGGCAATAATTGTGAAAAAAAATTGTCGAGAGGGGGAAATTATTTTGAAAGCTAATTTGGCGGAATGATTTTAGAAATATTGCGAGTGTGGGGAAGAGGGGTGAAGTCAGATCAAACTTGTTGTCGAAGGCTGGGTGTAATATTTCAGCTGGCATGTTACAGAGCAGATGTTACAATTTGCAAATTTCCAGAGCAAAACCACGCATGCAAACAGCCCTCTTTCCCCTCTCATTCCTTGAAGAGAAGTTGGAATATGGCATGAGGGAACAGATTTTCTGGGTATTAGCAACCTTCCTCTCCTCTAACATGGAGTCTTCAAGTCCCTTTATGTAACTGCAGAAGGGAGATTGCGACCTTATATACCACACACAAGTTGTTCGTGAAAGAAACTCAAATTCACACTCATAAAGGGACTCATTTTACTTTTTTGCCTTCTTTTCTTCTCTCCCTTTCTTCCTCAAACTTTTTTTCTTCCTCTTATCCACTTTTTCACAATTTAGTCATCTCACTTGTATTTCTCATATTGAGGAAAAAAATTCACACCATTGGTTTGTAAATGAAACGGGGTTCTCTTTTTTTTTGCAAAGAAGTAAAAAAAATTCTTTGCTCCTTGGAAAAATGAAGAACGTGTAGATTCTGATAGAAATTCTGAATCTGATTCGACCCAATTGCGCGTTCTGACGATCAGCCGAATTATTTCTCCGATAATTGAAAATTAAGCTTCGCCTATAGCTATATATATGAAAACCGAGTTCAGTGACTCAATCATAAAGCTTTAGAAGATTAGAGTTGGTTTATACAGTACTAAGTAAATAGAAGAATTTTTTTCAACCTACGGAAATTGAAGAAGTGGAATAACAAAAACTTCAAACTCGATATTGCAGTAATAGGTATATATATAGAATGGCTAGGGAAAAACAATTTCTCAAGATAGGACTTTTTTAGAGAAACTATTTCTTTCTTCATCAGAAAAGAAAAGAGAATGAGGTGAGAAAATAAGAATTTCTTTAGGTATTTTCTATATATTGAAAAGAAATTCTGGAAAAGGGGGTTTATTTTAATAAAAATTTGTTTCATTTCATATTTTTCATTTTTTCTTTTAATATTTTTATTTATTGTGTTTAATGTAATTTATATTTTCATATATTTGAGGGCATTTCAAAAAGTACCACTTGCAATAAATGACTATCGCGGGTTGAGCACTTTTCATATATAATTAATTTTATTTAAAAAACTTTAATTATAAAATGTTAATAATGCTTTTAATAGAGAATTTCTCAAGCTTTTAGATGATAAAATGCTTTTTTCTAAAAAATATTTCTTGGTTTCAATTCCCATTTAACAACTTTGAGTGTTAATTCCTCAAAGTATGGCATCTTCAATTTTGTTAAAAGTTGTCTCAAAAGAAAAGATTAGATTCTCTAGTTTTTACCATCCAAAGATTATTTTAAGTTTTTTAGTGGATACAGAGAAAAAAATATAAATTCGTTTTTTTACCGAATTTGGTATAGGAAACATAACCCTTTTGAATTTCATGTAGCAGAATTGAAATTATTTGTTTCTTTTTAATTCTGTTAAATAGATCACTTTGTCAAAGTTGTTAAGCAAAAATATAATCTTTATTATTTAAATTGTTATGCATCTTTTTTTATATATAATTATATTAATAATAGAATTAATAACAAATTAATTACCATTTAAAAATTTTATTGTAAAATATAAACGCAGTCTAAAAGTAACAATTTTTTAAATTGTTAAGAAAAGTAAGTTTTTCACTTTACGTAAAATTAAAATAATATTATAGTTGATTAAGATTTGAATTATTTCAGATATTTAGTTACTTAGATAAGTTTTAGATATGATTTGAAATAATATTATTTTGAATGAAATATTGAAAAACACACTTTTTATTTTATTCAAAAAAAATTTAAAAAAAAAACAAATAATTTGTATAGCGTGAAATTTAAGAGGATTACGTTTTCTATGCTAAATTTAGTAAAAAAATATTTATATTTTATTTTGCTTGCTCATAGATGAAGCATTGTATTGTCAAAATTTTCGATTGTGATTTTTTGACATATTTCGATGTAATTTGAGAATTTAACCTCAGAAGTTCAAAAAACGTGTTTTTGAATAATGTCCGTGCATACATATGTGAATTATTATTTCTATTCTAAAAACCAAAAATCGTGAAAAAAATCATTTTTTACTTTTTTGTTTAAAAATTCTTCTGTAACAATTAAACTATTATAACCATCTTATAGAGTACAAAAAAAATACATTTCTTGGAAAAAGGTTTTTCATCGTTTTTTAACCTATTTATCAAAAGTTACTTTTATATTTCAATTATTATTATTAACTCTACGAGGAAGCAAAGTGTGTTTATGGAAAATAAACAGAAAGAAAATGAAAAAAAAGAATACAACTTGGCAGTGGTTTTCTTCTCTGAATCCACTAAAAAACCCAAAATAATTTTTGGATGGTAAAAACTGGAGAATCTAATATATTTTTTTAAAGACAACTTTGAACAAAATTGAAGATGACATACTTTGAGAAATTAACACTCAAAGTTTTTAAATGCGAATTAAAACAAGAAATAATTTTTTTTTTTAAACTGTTAACCGTCTTAAAGTTTTAGAAATTCTCTATTAAAAGCATTTATTTACATTTTATTTTAAAAGTTTTTTTTAAAATAAAATTTGGTAATGAAAATTTTCAGGTGGTAACTTCATGAATTCGAATAGCAGTAGTTCATTGCAGTTTTAGTCAGACAAACCTTAAAATTAATTTAATTGTCCTGCTCTCTAAATTTGAATTAGTTATTATAAAATGTTTACTAATTTGAATTAGTGACTGACTTTTTGCTTTTGAATTAGTAAATTTTACTAATAAATTAGTAGAAATTACTTTTTTTTAGTAAAATTTACTAATAAGTTAGTAGAAATTACTATTTTTTAGTAAAATTTACTAATAAATTAGTAGAAATTACTATTTTTTAGTAAAATTTACTAATAGATTAGTAGAAATTACCATTTTTTTAGTAAAATTTACTAATAAATTAGTAGAAATTACTATTTTTTAGTAAAATTTACTAATTCAAAAGCAAAAAGTCAGTCATTAATTCAAATTAGTAAAAAATTTTACTAATTTAGATTTATAGAGTGAAAGACAGTGATATTGGAAGCAGTAGAAAGAGACAGTTTTGATCGGACAGACCGTTAAACTTATGTAACATAAATAAAAATAAGAAAAATGAATAGTAGTAGTAAAAGACATTTTTCACCAGACAAATCATTTAAAAATTATTAATTAGAATATCAGTAGTAAACTTTAGTTTTAGTCAGACAAACATCAAAATTTGTGTAAATTTCCAGAAAGGCAGACTTTTTTGCCTAAAATTATTAAAAAAATTAATATTGTGATGATGAAATGGATGTAATATTAAAATTCTTCTTTTCTTCCTAAGTCGGAAAACTTTTAAAAATACTTTTAAAAATACTTTTAAAAATACTTTTAAAAATACTTTTAAAAATACTTTTAAAAATACTTTTAAAAATACTTTTAAAAATACTTTTAAAAATACTTTTAAAAATACTTTTTAAAATACATGCATTCGTAATAACTTAACAATCCCAGCTTTTCATGTTAATGAACGTTATTCCAATTTTTCAAAAAAAAAAAAAATTGTTCGCTAATTGGTTCTTTTAATGAAAAAGTTTAAATTGCTAATCAAGCCTCCGAAATGGAAATAGAGAGATATTCTCGAGGCAGCATTGAAATCGCTGTTGCGGGGCAAAACGCAAATAGCTGACACAATAGATTTCTCGCCAAACCAACCCTTAACCGAAATCTAAGTACGAGTTTCTTGTTTTCAAAAGTTGAAATAGGGCACCGCGTGCAGATAGTAGAGAGGTTGAAAAGAGAAGTGGATCGTTAACCAAGTAGAGTTTGCGAAAATTGGCTTCATTTCATTTTTCACAACCTCCCTTCCCCCCCTCTTCTACAAAGCCGATTCTGAGAGTCTAAAAAATTTTTTTTCTCCTTTGTCTCTCTCCTCTTCCTTTTTTTCTTGTTCGTCTCCCTCGCCTGGTTTTCGCGCCCCTACTAAATGTTAAGTTTCCACGCGCTCACGAGAAGTGTGCGGTTGCTGAATTTATGCTTCATTCGTATATATATATGTAGCGTTAGGTATACACACGCGGCCACCACCCAGGAAACGAGTGGAGCGTAAGTTATCTTGCTCTTGAATGCTACCCCACCGCTTATTTATTGTTCTAGACCAACGCCGTTATCCTAGTTGTGTGTATATGAGCACATCTCATTTTTTTCATTTTCTCATCCACACTTTTTTTTGTCTTTGCAAATTTTTTTTCTCTCTTTTCATTTCACACACTCGAGTGAGAGAAGTTTAATATTAAAAAACACATTTTCCTCTCTCGATTCGTATTTTTTTTTTTTTTTTTTTTGCTGACAATTCTTGAGAATATGGAATTAAAATAGAAAACAATTCTTGAATTAAGATTATCAAAAGAAGAAAACTAGGCGTGTTTTTTAGAAAAACTTTGTATTTTTAATCGCGGAGACGTAAAATGTGATAGAGACGACTATTCAAATGGAAGAAACTAATTGAAGTCAATCTGAATTGCAATTTGGTTTACTCAGGGGGAATTAAATGTCGTTGAATCCAATTGAAATTTGGTTCTATCCTTTCATCGTTTTAACCCTCCCACCCCTCCAACTCCTCCTCGCAATTCCTTTCCTTTTCAAGTTCGTCTAACCCCTCAACTTGTGCGATTACGCTTGCTCGCATTCTTGTTACACCTTAACAACAAGTAACGAGCCTATTAGGACCATCGAGAACTTGAGTTAATTCACTCTTCGCCTCTCTCTGACGTTAAGAAACTTTCTCATTACCCTTCACAGAATCCCTCGGCCTAATTACCCTTCTGGAACGAAGGAGAATTAATGCGATCTCTTCGCACGTCGAAAAAGGGTCGCGTGAGCGCGGTACACTGCTTGCGACACAATTTATTATATATATCGCACCCATACGGATATGTGAGCTTATTAATCGTTTTCATAAATTATTATACGCCATACGAGAGAGGCGCTACAAAATATATTTCAAAAACAATTCATAAATTCTATAGAGACAGTCAATCATAAAAAAAAACATTTTTTTTTGAACTAATTAAATATATAAATATTCAATGATGTGGAAAGTTCCATTCATAATAATTAACACCTTCGCAGTCCAGTTAAAAATCGCTTGTGGGCCAAAAACTCCCAAGTAAACATTTTAGACAAATCCGGCAAGATTAAAAAAATTTGGTCGCCATATTGGATCCGCCATTTTGAATTTTTAAAAACGGACATCAAATTCAAATTCAACGACTCTAAAAACCCCCGAGTAACAAGTTTCAAGCGAATCTGGCATTTTTTTAAATTTTTGTAGTCGACATTTTGTATCCGCCATTTTGAATATTTAAATCTGACTTCAAATTCAGATTCAGCGACAACTGACTTAGTAACATATTTACTAAATTCAATTGTGTTCAAAAATTTAAAAAAATTCTCGTCAAAATTTTCAATATCTACTATTTCAATAAAATTTTTCAAAAGAATTCCATTATTAAAAAAAAATTTGAATAAAATTCTACGCAAACATTCAATTATTTTCATAAATAATAAAATTCTTTACAGGAATTCAATTATTTTCAAATTTTTTTATAAATTTCTTCGCAATAATTCAATTATTTTCATAAATAATAACTTTTTTACAGGGATTCAATTATTTTTATAAATAATCAAATTCTTTTAGGAATTCAATTACTTTCATAAATAATAAATCTCATTGCATAATTTCAATTATTTTTAATGCAATTTTAATCGAATTCCTCGAAAAATGTAATTATTCTTAAAAATTTTATTAAAATTCGTCCAAAGAATATAATGATTTAAAAAATTTGTTGATAACATTTTTTATGAGAATTTAATATCAAGAAGCATGAAATTAATAAATTATTTATTTTTGTATTTAAATGATTGAATTCTCGTAGAAATTACTAATAAAAATTGATTTTCATTTCATAAAAATGAATTTTAGTTAAAATTTTAGATTATAATTAAATATTGAAAACATTATAACGTGGATTTTTAGAAATAATTAATTTTTGAAAAAGTTTCAAATTAAAATCATTGAAATTCTTAATTTCTCATATTTTTGACAAACAATTCTGTAGAATTAATTCTTTTTAAAAGTTTAACAGTATTTTTATTAAAATTATTTCAATTTTTTATTTTTCAATATATATCTAATTGCGAATGGGACTCAATGCCCGTAAATGAATAAATAAATAAATAAATTGCAGAATTTCCGCATAATTAAAATTTTGTAAAATTGAATTTGAAAATTTTCAAAGAGCTTTTTTAAAAATTATTAAAAATACTGTATTTATTGAAGAATTTTAGTTAAAAACCCTAGAAAAAAAATTTAATTTTAGAGAAGTTAGAAATTATTGCAGAAGTTCAATTATTTTCAAGAGTAATAAAATTCTTCTTAAGGATTCAATTATTTTTACTAATAATAAAACTCATCGCAGCGTATTAATTATTTTTTATACAATTATAATTAAATTCCTTGAAAAAAGTAATTATGTTCATGCAATTTTTAATAAAATTCGTCCAAAGAATTTAATGATTTAAAAAATTTGTTTATAACATTTTTTATGAGAATTAAATTTCAAGAAACATGAAATTAATAAATTATTTATTTTTGTATTTAAAATTTTAAATAATTTAATTCTCGTAGAATTTACTAATAAAAATTGATTTTCATTTCATAAAAATGAATTTCAGTTAAAATTTTAGATCTTAATTAAATATTAAAAGCATTATAACGAGGATATTTAAAAATAATTAAATTTTGAAAAAGTTTCACATTAAAATCATTAAAATTCTTAATTTTTCATATTTTTGACAAACAATTCTGTAGAACTAATTCTTTTTAAAATTTAACAGGATTTTTATTGAAATTATTTCAAGTTTTTATTTTTCAATATATATTTAATTGCAGAATTTCCGAATAATTGAAATTTTGTAAAATTGTATTGCAAACGAATGAATTTGAAAACTATCAAAGAACTTTTTTAAAAATTATTAAAAATAATGGGTTTATTGAAGAATTTTAGTTAAAAACAGTAGAAAAATAATTTAATTTTAGAGAAGTTACAAATTATTGCAGAAGTTCAATTATTTTCAAGAGTAATAAAATTCTTCTTAAGGATTCAATTATTTTCACTATTAATAAAACTGATCGCAGCGTTTCAATTATTTTTCATACAATTATAATTGAATTCCTTAAAAAACGCAATTATGTTCATGTAAGTTTTAATAAAATTCGACAAAAGAATTTAATTATTTAAAAATTTGTTACTAAAATTCTTTATGAGAATTGAATTTTGAGAAACATTCAATTATTTAATAAATTATTTACTTTTGCATTTAAATAATTAAATTCTTGTAGAATTTTCTAATAAAAATTTATTTTCATTTCATAAAAATGAATTTCAGTTAAAATTTTAGATTATAATTGAATATTAAAAGCAATATAGCGTGAATGTTTAGAAATAATTGAGTTTTGAAATTAACTTTTTTGAAAAAGTTTAATTGAATTTTCTTTTATATTATTAGAAGTTTTTATTTTCTAATATGCATTTACTTAAAGAATTTATGAATAATTCAAATTTCGTGAAATTGAATATTGTAAACAAATGAATTTGAAAATTGCCAAAGAACTTTTTCGAAAATTATTAAAAATAATTGATATAAAGTAAAATTGTAGTTAAAAATTTTTGAAAATAATGATTGAATTGAAGTAATGAAAATAATTTTGAAGAAGTATAATATTTTTATAATACAAAATAATGATTTTATTACTTGGTCATCTTTAATTATTATAAAATATAAAGAAATCGATCACTTCAAATCGAAGACTCGGAGTTATCAATATCTTCATGTTTTATAATTTTAAAAAAATTTAATGATCTAAAATTTCATTCATTGTAAAAAATAACACCAAAATTGTTTATTTTTATCTTTTTTGGTGTCAATTTAATCTGCAACACTTTTTAATACCTCACGATTTACTGTGATATTGATATTATTTTATTAATTTTTAATGTTGTTATAAATATTAATATTAAATATTAATATGTAATATTCTCAATATTATTTTCAGAAGTTGATCTCAGTTTTAAAATTGAGTTTCAGTTCGGAATTGTTGAGGGGTGCTGAAATTTCCCATATGTATCGTTTCGTCTTCACTTAAAAATGTACCACTCTAGAGTTTATAGAAGCAAACCGGATGATATATTAGGGGTTATGTTGCATCTTTAATGTCTTAACGGAGAAGAGGTTCAACGAAAACCCTGCATAAGAGACTATGTGTGGAATTTATGGTACACGTTGTTTTTCGCCTTTAATTTTAGATAACTTCTTACCTTAAATGAAATTCATGTGCCAATCTGTCTCTCATAGTTCACTGTATTAAATTTTGAAGATTGAAAAATACGATTTAAAAATGCCAACACTGTGTATTAGACATTGAAAAAATGTTATTTTTATGGACTCAGCTCTTTTTTGTAAAGTGGCTTTTACTACAAAATTTTTTATTTAATTTAATTTAAATTGTTGATATACTAAATATTAGACAATGTTACACTTTCAATGAAAGAAACTTTTCGTCTTTTAAAAGAAAATAAAAAAAAGGTTGCAAAATTTAGTTTCATGGGATGTCACAGTTCATGAATACTGATTTTCGTGCTTATTCGTTTTGAGAAGCTCACAAACGCAGATGAGAGTCAGTTGAATTAGACTGGAGATGAGTCTCAAGGGGGAATAACAAAGTCCCCAGGGACAAAAGGAGGAAGGTGTCGGTGCGTAACGGATGTCAATATAATTACTGCGAATGCAAGTGGGAATAACAAATTTAACATCATAAGACAACAATAACAAGAATCAAGTAATTTTGATGAGAGAAAAAGTCTTTTAGAAAAGCTCACCTTTAAAAATTCAACCCTCAATAAAAAAAAAGAACGAGAGAAAAAAGTAAACCTTTTTATTTTACTTTTTTTTCCCTACATCGTAGAAAGAATTACGATTTCTTTGCTCTCGAACACAGCTTTCGAACACACTGAACCTTCAATATCGCAGCATTTTTTTTTCTCTCTCGACGAGATATAAATCTCACCCTGTCCCTCTAAACGAGAAAATATGTTTGATGTTCCAATTGTCAATCGAAAGGACCAAAGTAGAAATAATGTTTTCATTTAAAACATTGTATTCTTTCCATTAAAATGCAATTTATTTCTTTGTCTTTTCTATTTTCTTTAATTGATAATAAAAGTTTGTTTTCTTCTTAATTTTTAAACTTTATTATTATTTGAAATTTTATTTTTAAATTTAGATACCCAACTGAAAAAGTTTTATAGAATTTTACTAGAATCATTCTACAATTCTATATGAATTCTAGTGAATATTCTATAGAATTTCACTAGAATGATTCTATAGAATTTTTACATGAATTCTACTAAATTTTAGTGATTTTTAATGAGAAAGAATTCTTCGACAATTTTCAAAATCCATTTATTTACAATATTCAATTTTACAAATTTCAATTATTCGTAAATTCCCCAATTAAATATAATTATATGAGTAAATAAAAGCTTCAAGTAATATAAAAAAAATTCAATTATATTTTTTCAAAATAATTAATTTCAAAATTCAATAATTTCTAAAAATTCACGCTATATTGCTTCTAATATTCAATTATTATCTAAAATTTTAACTGAAATTCATTTTTATGAAATGAAAATCAATTTTTATTAGTAATGTCTACGAGAATCCCTAGTAGAAATTTGTCATAGTATCTTTAAGGGCACTGGACAGTTCCACTGGAAAATTTCGAGGCACTTTACAGTTAAACTGGCTAAAAACTATAAAGTGATGTCACGCTAATTTCTTCAAGTTATTGTCCAGTCAAATTTTACAGTTTCTGATCATCAGTCCTGTAGAAAAACTATACAAAATAATTCACTTGGAAATGTCAAAACTTTCTTTATATTGACGTTACGTATTAAACACGTACAAATTTGAAAATATAACGTTAAATTTTTTTGTCAACAAATTAAATAAATTAAAATTTTACGAAACTATATTTTTACTGTTGGTGTATCTATTGTTCCGTATAATAAATGATTTATAATAAATTATCTGTAAAATTATTTTTAAATAACTACATAATTAAAAAAAAATATAAAAATTACTGATTCTTGAACACATGTCATTTTTTTACATTAAACAACATTCACTTTTTCCTTTAATTAAGCACAACACTGAAATAAATATTATTATTTTATCACACTACAAACTTATAAGTAAACCCTAATATGAAGAATTAATTCAGTTCAAACGAAAAATATCTAGCGGTTTCGGGGAGCGAACTCGGGTCACACTGGGACGAAATACCTAAACGCACGCTTTACGCATCACGGCCGTTCTAGTCGATGGACGATTCCGGAAAAATAAGAACCATACTCTACCGGCAGGTAAAGCAGTTCCCTTTTTCATCTTTTCTAGCTCAACTGGCGAATTACTGGACAGCTACTGCATAACACTCTAAAGTTGAACTTATTGATTATTACTGTATAGAAGTTCTGTCTGTCCAGTTATTCTCATGGTACTGTCTAGGCGTTCCGTGAAATTATGTTTCAAAGTTTGTCGTGGCGTTAGCGCTACCGTCAGTCCAGCAACTGAACAGTGTTGTGTAGACATTTTCCATAAATACATCAGAGTATACACTGAAAGAAATAATTCGCGGGTGTAACTAGAATTATGTCTATTTTTTCCGTAAGGAATTAGTAATAAATTGTTACTGTCTACTGTCATTAATTATAGACAGTTCTGTTATTCAGATTGGAGAGCTATACATATGTCAACGTCAATTCATCAATGTAAAACATAACCTCACTTTATTGGACCAATTCTAACTTTTTGTATGTAACAGGTTTGTTAAATTAATATTTATACATATAATAAGAGTATATAATCTTGAAAAGAAATTGTCTTCTGAATTTAAAAAATTAGTTATTTTAATTAACTCAATTAATTGAAGCGAATTTTAAAAAAATTTTTTTTTTCTAAAGGAATTGTCATTAAAAATAAATTTTGATTGAAAAGAAATTTTTATTA
Organism: Leptopilina heterotoma; assembly: GCF_015476425.1. NCBI lineage: Eukaryota > Metazoa > Arthropoda > Insecta > Hymenoptera > Figitidae > Leptopilina > Leptopilina heterotoma. The sequence goes on along the minus strand of NW_025110880.1, from coordinate 362,778 downwards.
TTAAATCAAAATTTTAATATTAAATAATTTAAAAAATTTGTTATTTAGTTGTCAACAGTAAAATAAAAGAACAAAATTAAAATTATAAAAACTATAAACTGTAAAACCAAAAGATTTATTTTATAGAAAATATTTCGAAAATGTCAATACACAACTGTTTAGTTACTGAAACTGGCGGTAGCGCTAACGCCACGACAAACTTTGGAACATCATTTCTCGGAACGCCTCGACAGTGCCATGAAAATAACTGTACAGGACTTCTATGCAGTAATAATCAAGTTCAACTTTATATTTTCTTTAACAGTGTTATGCAGTAGCTGTCTAGTAATTCGCCAGTTAAGCTAGATTAAACTTCCATGACTAAAACTGTACAGTAACTTGAATAAATCTAGTCATGCCACGACAAATTTCTACTAGGGATTCAATTATTAAAAATTTAAATACAAAAAAATAATTTATTGAATATTTGAATGTTTCTTAAAATTTAATTCTCAAAAAGAATTTTATTTATTTATTTATTTGGTATATAAACGGGTGAAAAGTACCATTTACATAATATAATACATATGATACATATGAGTAATATCTAGATTCTATAAATTAAACATCGGCCAGTACAGAAAATTGTAATTATAAATTTTTATTTAAGACAATTGCTCGTAATGCGGCGACAACTCTCTCTATTTTTATATCAAAAAAGTCAAGGCTACTAGGACAAAGATTCGCTTCCCTACAGAGTCTAGTAATAATAGAATTCTTTCCATAATTAGTTCTATGTTTTTTAATATAAAACAAATTATAGCCTCTTAACCTGAGAGAGAATTCTAGGACAGTTCACGATGCCGTGTATAATTTTAAACAAAAAAAGCAAGTCATTATATCGAAATATTTTATATCAATATAATTTTAAATATTTGAATTCCTAAGAAGAATTTTATTACTTTTGAACAATATTTAATTTTTGAAAAGAATATTATTACTCTTAAAAATAATTGGATTTCTGCAATAATTTGTAACGTCTCCAAAATTAAATTTTTTTAGTGTTAACTAAAATTTTTCTATAAATACATTATTTTTAATATTTTTTAAAATAGTTTTTTGAGAATATTCAAATTCATTTGTTTTTAACTGAAATCCATTTTTAAATCAATTTTTATTAGAAAATTCTACTAGAATTCAATTATTTAAATACAAAAAAGTAATTTATTCAAGATTTAAATGTTTCTCAAAATTGAATTCTCATAAAGAATTTTGTCAACAAATTTTTAAATAAATGAATTCGTTTGACGAATTTTAATGATGTTTTTAATAGCAGTTACATTTATCGAGGAATTTGATTAAAATTTTTTTAAAAGTAATTGGAAATCTGCGATGAGTTTTACTATTTATGAAAATAATTGAATTCCTAAAAATAATTTTAATATTTAGAAAAATAATTGAATCCCTGTAAAAATTTTATTATTTAGAAAAATATTAAAATAATTGAATTATATTGCGAAGCAATATATAAAAAATTTGTAAATAATTGAATGTTTGTGAAATTTTTATTATTTTATGAAAATAATTAAATGTTTGGGTAGAGTATTATTAAAAATTTTTTAAATAACACAGGGGATCGATTCTGTAAACTTATTCAGGTTATTTATTTTCTTATTATTTATTTACTTGTTAATTTACTTGGTTATCACTCGAGCTGAACCTATACGAGTGAAGTTTACCTCAATAGTATAATTTGTTTAGTAATTATGTAAAGTTAAAGTTGTTTTTTAAATTAATATTTATATTAATATTTCTAATTCAATTTCTAATCTAATTAATTAGAATTAATAATTTTAATTAAGTTTGGTAATTCGTGTGGATATAAATAAACATATTTTAGTGTTAATTTACTTAAATATTTCTCAAATGCATTTTTGTTGTTTAACACAGCTTATCAGGAATTACAAGAAAAAATGTCGGTTTGGAAAAAATATCTTACCACATTTTGGAAATTAATAAATACAATAGAATTGTATATCTTTATGAAATAGGGAGTTGAAGTCTTAGTTTCTTCAGTATTTGTTTGCTTTTGGAAAGTTTTAATCAAATTGTTGATAATATTTTACTGACAACTGCTACAGTTCCCATGTTCTTCTACGGCGAGAATCTAAGATGAGAAATATTATTAAATATTTTTTTCTTTACACATTGATAAGAATACTAAAAATTCAAATTGTCTTACCTATTTGAAGATCTTTTTGCATCAGAAAAGTTCTGTTCTATCTTTTTAATTTACAAATCGATAAAGAGGCTTCTTTCTTGAATATCTGCTTTTAATTTTCGCTGTTATTACTTCAAGAAGAAAAACAATGATGGAAAGAGAGTATCCAATGACTAGTACTGAAAGCAATATGGGTAACAGTTTATCCTTAGTAATTTCTTCTGGTTTTGGTATCTCACTCAATATATGTGGAATATTTTTATAGAAATCTTTAAGAAATCCAAACTCCGATGCTTTTAGAATTATTTCCTTGAAGCGATCGATGTAGGGTGAAAATTGATGTGATGTGAATGTACTGTATCCACTTCCAATAGTCTCCTGCAATATTTTTCCATTTAGTTTACCGTATTTAGCTTCATATTTCGTAACATGATATGTAGCGTCGTTTATAACACAGCAAATATTCTGGTAATTAGCCAATTGTTTTAGACACGTTTCTTCTTCGCCAGATGCAAATTTCATACCTTTTGCTATCCAGTTACTAGCATCTAATAGTGATGTGTCCAGTAAAAAATAAGTATTTAGTTTCTTAAAGTCAACTGTACTTACAGATGATATATTCGTTTTCATAAGTTCTGCAAGAGTTGAAATTTCAGGAGTTGAATGTAAGCTGACGTCAAGAATGACGGAGTAAAAATAACTTGTGTAGACAATGCATGTAATTAACAGTGAGCCGAAAATTGTTCTTTCTGATAAAGTAAGTGGTTTCTCGGATGTTCCCATTCCGATTACAATCTGAAAGATGCTTAACGTTTGCCAAGCTCTCTTCTTGAATTTTAATAAAAATACTGCGAGTCGTATTAAGCTAATCATACAAATCGTTGCTATGATCATGTACCAAAATTGTTGTGAAACTTCAATGCCTTCGTTACATTCTAGTCCTTTTGGAATAACAACATTTGTTCTAACAATATTCAGAACTAATGTATTCTGACGAAAATGAAAGTATGGGTGAAATTTTTCTTGCAAACTTAACGTCAAATCAGATTTTTTAACTAAACCATTAATCAACATATAATTTTGTACTTTCAGGTCTGCTTTAATATATGTCTTGCTTGCAATATCTATAAATTGTGACACATTTGATTTAAAATTCATTGCCTTTTCAAGAATGTCTAGTAATTTCATTGAACTGTTGTATTCAATTTCAGATGAATCATAAACAGATTTACAGTCTACTTCTAATCTATATCCATTGAGATTCTTCAATTTATTTGGAAACCATTCACTTTTAGCTGATAGCAATTCGTGGGAATAATTTTGATAAAAAAGATTTAGATGACTCAGAAATGGTGATATTAAGGAACTTGATTTGATTATTTTATGCGGTTGTTCATTACTGTATGTCAAAACAGTAAAATCCAAATATCTCAATTTCCAGGCTTTAGATAAAATACTTTCATTAATCGTATAATTTGAAGATGCAGAATTTAGAATTAATGTAGAAAGTGGAATTTTTAATGGATAAGCCAATTTATAATAATAATAGTATTTATTTAGAAAAGAGAAATCAACGTCCAATTTTGACAATTCGTAAACAAATAGTGTTTTGTAAGGTTTTATTGACTTCGTTAACTGGTTTGAGACATTTTTCATTTCATTGTAACTAAAGATTTCAGATGAAAAATGCGAATTGACATTCGTTATGGTTGATTGTAGTATTGGATCCGTAATATTTTGTATATCGTCAACAATGTATATAACCTTACGTATTTTTGATTCTTCTTTTAAATACTTTAGCAGTCCATCCAAGTAAGCATTTGTTGGTGAGGTATCTTGAATTTCTCTCAAAAAAATAAACGTAACCAAATATATGCTACTAACTTTCATCCTTAACAACCGATTTGTTCAAATGATAGAAATAGACTGCATAGATTTTTGTGTTGTAACAAGCAATTCTAAATTCTAATTGAATCTTTTGTGTAATAATTAAGAAAGGATACTTTTGAAATGCATTGTCACAAATATAAATTAATTAAATTGAATGAGAACGAAATTATTTATTTTTGATTACCTTCCACATAATCACTGTCTTATTGCATACAATAGCGAAATAATAAAATTCAATAAAAAGCGAATTGCTGTCGATTTTTATTGTATTCATATCATAAATATAACGGTAACCCTCTTTTATAGTTTAGATATGTTGACAGGATAATTTTCTATTTAAGGTGGATTGAATAGTTGTCAAGAAAATTTTTGGGTAGCATTCGCATTTAAATCTAGGGTTCTGTAATTAGGCCTGCAAACATAAATGTAAAAAATATTATAAAAATAAAAATATTGTACGGGGTAAATTCTTATGAATAAAATTATTTTGACAAAAGTATTATATTGTTAAATAAATTTTCTTAGCAATTCAGAATTTAGGAACTTTGATATTCTTTAGAACTACTAATTAACTAGTTTTCATCCAAATCTATCCAACGTAGTCGGGCGAAAGGTAATGTATTTATAAAAAGGAGGAATAAATAAGTGGATTATATTTTAAACCAAACACAAAAAACATCATATACTATACTTTAAAAAACCAAAAAAACCTTTACATCTATTATAACAAATCTATCAAATTTAAAAATTCATCCAGATGAAAAAAAATCCGACTTTTCTGATAAAATTTTCAAAGAAAGAAAAAATCTAAGATGGTTGGAGTTTTGCAAAAGAGGTAAAAAATCTCAGAGCATTGTTTAAAGCAACTTTTCTTTTAATCCCGTCGAATGTGGCTTTTGTACGAAAGAGCGTGCGGTTTTTGGTGATGTGAATTCGCAAAATGGTGTTTTTACATATATATATATATGTATATATAAACGTATAAAGGGTCATATTTGCATGTTACCTCAAAGTAAGAGTGGAATATCCTTAGTCTGGGGCAAAAGAGAAAGAGAGAAGAAGTGGTTGGGAGCCAAGAAAGCGACTTAAAAAGCGCTTTCGAAAGCTTAACATTGATATTCCGCAGGAGTGCTCACCTAATGCTCAGCTTTTGTCTTCCTGAGCAGGGCGATTTTAACTATGGAGTGGGACGTAATGGGACACGCCGTTTTTTCTACCCTTGTCTCGACTGTTCCACTCTAAATTTTAGAAGCTGCAATCATGACAGCCAAGAAGGAGAAATGTACTCAATTCGAGGGAGGGGACGCTCGAATTAAATCGAACGTGGAATACAAGGTTGGGAAGGCTAAGTAGGATACTAAATGTTAACTGTAAACAATTTTGAAATTGCAGAAATTGTAAATTTTACACTTTTTGTTTCTTATTTTTGCTTTATACTTTATAAAGCAAAAATAGAGAACAAAAAGTGTAAAATTTACAAGAAAAAAAATTCATTTTCGTAAAATTCTTTAAATTATATTGAATTTAATCTGTAAGTTTGACGTAAAAATATCTTGTCTACTAATGTTTCTAATTACTCAAAAGCTATGTACTTCATTTATGCTTCCAATTTCTTATTAACAAATGCAAAAGATCAAAATAGTTTTGTCTGACTAAAATTCACTTTTCCTACTAAAGTAACTTTTTTATTATTATTTACAATATAAAATATAAATTGTCTGGAATTTTTGCTTATTTTTTTCAGTCACCTTCCATTTTCAGATAGTTAATTAACTATAGTTTGACTAATAATCTAAATTATGTAAACTTTTCACTTTTTTATTTATAAAAAACATTAGAAAATTGTTAATTGTTAAAAAATTATGAATAAGAAATAGAAAATATACCTATTTTATGCATAATTTTTTATTTCTCAATAACAATATTGTCCACAAACTCATTCTTTTCATTTAGGAGAAAAAGTATTACATATTCCCGTTTTTTAATATTTTTGTAGAAAATTCTCAATTTTCATAAGGAAATAATTTGCATCATTTCTATTTTTTAATTACAATTGTTTTAATAAAATTCAAAGTTTTTTTTAAAACTGAAGGAAAAACATTTTCATAAATCCTATTTGTTAATTACAAATTTTCATAAATCCTATTTGTCAATTACAAATTTTAATTGTAATGAAATTAACAATTTTTGAATTTTTAGAAAGAAAGGAAAAAAATTGTACTCAAAAAAATATTCTATACATTAACTTAAGAATTTTTTAATTGTAAAATTATTCGAAAACTTCAAAACTTCGTTTTTAAATAAATATTTAATTATTATTATTTTTTCATAGAAATTAAGAATTTTTAAATTTTCAAATTCAAATTTTTTTGAAATTCAACAACTTATAAGAATATTGATACTGTAACTAGTTCAAAATTATTTTTATCATTCTAATTCAATTATTATTTTCTAGAATTTTTAACTAAAATTCTTCTCTAAATAAATTATTCACAATAATTTTTGAATCAGTTCTTTGAGAATTTTCAAATCCATTTGTTTACAATTCAATTTTACAAAATTTCGATTATTCGGAAATTCCTCAATTAAATAATTAGAAAATAGAAACTTCAAATAATTTTTAAAAAAATTTATTTTCGACTTTCAATTTAATCTTTTAAAAATTCAACTATTTCTAAAAATTCGCGCTATTATGCTTTTAATATTCAATTATTATCTAAAATTGTAACTAAAATTCATTTTTAAATCAATTTTTATTTGAAAATTCTACTAAAATTTAATTATTTAAATACAAAAATAAATAATTTATTGAATAATTGAATGTTTCTTAAAATTTAATTCTCATAAAGAATTTTATAAACAAATTTTTTAATATAATTGAATTTTTTTTAAAAATTTTAATAACATTTTTAAGAATAATTACATTTTTCGAGGAATTTGATTAAAATTCTATTAAAAGTCATTAAAATTCTTTAATGAATTTTATTATTTATAAAAAAATAATTAAATTAATTAATTTTTTTTTTAAATAATTGAATTCATTTGGAAAATTTTATTCAAATAGTAGATAATAAAAACTATCGAATTGAGGAAATTTTTTGAAAATAATTGAAATTTTGCCAAGAATTTTATTAAAATTTTTGAAAATAATTGAATTTCATAGAAGAATTTTATTATTTATAAAGATAATTGACATTTTGACGAGAATTTAAAAGATTTTTGAACATAATTCAATTTCTGCAAAAAAATTTAATTAAACTAAAATTATTCTATAAATCCGTTATTTTTAATAATTAATTAAATATATAGTAAAAACTAACTAATTTCAGAAGACTTTGAATTACTAAAATTTTTCATAAATGTAAGTTTTCTTTTCTAATTGTAAATTCATTAAAAATTGAAATTTTATGAAATTTTAAATTAAAACCTTTTGAAGTTGATCTATTTGTGAATATTCTAAACGCAACTTTTTTATAACAATTCAATGAATGTTGAAATATTTAAGTAAAATTATTCATTAAATAATTTGTAAGTAATAATAATTTTATGATATAGTTCTTGAAGAATGAAGTTATTTAAAAAGAAATTTTTGTCAGAAACAAAAAAAAATTGAAAGTATTGTATTAAAATTCATGGTAATTTCATAGCTTATGAGGCAAACAAAAAAGACAAAAATTCAGAATTTTCTTATAAATTCTAAAAATTTAATGGTTTCTACTACTTTCAATAAAAATCCCTGACTATTCCTTAAATCCTCTGTCTCAGAATATATGATTATTATAGTTATAATAGTGTTAAAACTATATTCCAATTCATACACTGTAAAAAAAGGGAGTTAAATTTTAACTCCCCAGGGGATTCTATAAAAGTCGCACCCATTGGGGAGTTAATACCAGGGGAGTTAAATAAAGAGAGTTAAAACTTCACACCCAAATGCTAACTCCCCAAGGAAAAAACAACTCGCGCGGGTGTTGAATGAAGGGAGTTAGAAATTAACTCTCTTTTGGAGTTGACTTTTAACTCGAAAAATTTCACTCCCAACTCCCGAGTCCGTTAACTCCCTAAATTTTTTACAGTGTATTTTATTTTTATGGAAAAGTTTTTAAATTCTATTATATTTTTAAAATTGCTAATTTTATTTTAAAACGTAAGTTAGAAATTAGAATTGTTGTTAGTTTTAATAAAAAAGTAGTAAAATTTGTTCAACCAGAAATAATGAAATCAACACAAATATATTCAAAAATTTAAATTTTACTTTTGTGAATAGTGTAAAAGTTATATTTTCCTCCGATAGAAAAAGTAAGAAATTAAAAACGGAATATATGAATCGAAGCGGAAAGAAAAGAAAAAATATTGAATATGAAAAGTAGGATATGAACTGAAAAGTGAGATATAGAATGTGTAAAATAAAAAAGTAGATATATATATCGAATATGGAAATGCTCTTCAAAAGAAAAATATTCGAAAATTAGTTTAAATTTGTCGAATGATGGATTATTGCGAACCAGGAGTAGTAGAAAAAGACGAATTTTACTGGGTATTGGTTTATTGTAGCTTTATATAGGATTTGATATATATACGAATGGGGGTGAAGTCAAAAGAGAGAAAGGTTTACGGTGACTGTTGCCAAACGTTTCCAACCCCTTGAACAAGGCAGTTACCACACTATGTCGTATTTATAAGGAGGCGTGTTCTAGAGGGGGAGAAAACAGAGAACGCGCCGCCAATTTTCAGTGTGATATCATTCTGGTACCTTCTTACACTTGGCCGCATACTCGCGTCGATCGTCCCAATTTTTCTACCCCATAGCTCTTAACGAGAACGTGAAGTGAAAAGTGATAGTCGTTTATTCACAAGTGCTAAATTCCTCCTCATCCTAAAATCCAACTATCCCTTGCTTTAGTTCTCCAAGAATCACGAGCTTAACAGAAAAATAAAGATCAAAGATTACAATAAAATTTAGCACTCTGAAAGAAATTTTTCCTTCATAAAATACTTCTTTACTTTCTTGAGAGAGGGAAGAAATTTGTCTCGTTTTTATTTACTGGTCATAACTTTTTGTTTACTCTTTGTTTCTTTTTTGGAATTATAATTGCTTGTAATTAATACCACGTTAATTACCAAATTTTAATTAATTCATCACACTGGAAAAATTTATTTGATTCAATTAATTCAAATTATTTCAAAAATATTTACTTGTACAGTAAAGCGTGAGTTGTTAAAATAACACCAGAATGGATTAAAATAATCTGCAACAGTTGAATCCCTCTAGGATTAAATTAACAACAGAAAGGATTAAAATTATCCAATTTTGTGTTATTTTTTACTATAAATAAAATTTTACTGTTTAAATCAAACACTAAGTCAACGATTTTTCAAAATTTTAAGAATTTAGCTTCACCAGGGACAATAGTTAGTTAGTAACTAACTTACTAACTAACGAGCCAACTAACTGACTTTCTAACTAACTAACTTACTAACTTTCTAATTAACTTACAAACTTAATAACCAATGAACTTACTAACAAACTTAATTACTAATTAACTTACTAACTCACTAACTTACTTACTGACTAACTTACTAATTTGCTAACTTACTAACTTACAAACTAACTTACTGACTAACTTAATAACTTACTAACTAACTAGCTAAATAATTTACAAACTAAATTAATAATTAACTTACTAACAAACTTCCTCAACTTAGTTATTAACCAACTTACTAACTAGTAAGTAAGTAAGTTAGTTTGTAAGTTAGTTAGTAAGTTAGTTAGTAAGTCAGTTAGTAAGTTAGTTAGTAAGTTAGTTAGTAACAAACTTTCTAAATAACTTAAACTTAATTACTAATTAACTTACTAACAAACTTCCTCAACTTAGTTATTAACCAACTTACTAACTAGTAAGTAAGTTAGTTTGTAAGTTAGTTAGTTAGTAAGTTAATTAGTAAGTTAGTTAGTAACAAACTTTCTAAATAACTTAAACTTAATTACTAATTAACTTACTAACAACTTACTAACTTATTTACTAACTTGCTAACGCACTAACTAACTTACTGACTAACTTATATACTGACTAACTTACTTAATAACTAACTTACTAATTAACTAGCTAACTAATTGACAAATTTAATTACTCATTATCTTACTTAACTAAGTTATTAACTAACTTACTTAACATAGTTACTAACTAACTTACTAACAAACTAACTTACTAACTTAATTACCAATTAACTTACTAACTAATTTACTAACTTACTAAAGTGCCGTGAAGCTAGCGACCCGCCAACCGCCAGACGCTTGACAAATCCATAGGCGTCGCAACTAAATAATACGAAATGATCAATTCTTCATTCTTTCTTTCTTGCGATAATTTATTTCACTATAGAGTTGAATACGAATATTCTACGAACTTAATTTAACATAAAAATTAATTGTTTATTAACAAATAAATTTTTTAACAGCTCTTAGCTTCGTAAAACTCGAAAATTCGATTGTCTGCTAATTGGCGGATGGAGTATTTTGACTAGTAATTTTGACAAAATTATTTTACAAAAGTAAATTCATATAAATTAGCATATAATAAACAATAGACAACAACAAAATCAGTTTTTTATTAACAATTGAATGTTTTAAAGCTCTTAGCTTTGAAAACTCAAAAATTCGATTGTCTGCTATTTGGCGGATGGAGTATTTTGACTAGTAATTTTGCCAAAATTATTTTACAAAAGTAAATTCATGTAAATTAAAATTAACACATAATTAACAATATACAACAACAAAATCAATTGTTGATTAACAATTGAATTGTGTAAAGTCAAACAATTGAATTTGGTCGCCATATTGGATCCTCCATTTTGAATTTTTAAGAACGGACATTAAATTGTAATTTAGCGACCCCAGAAACCCTCGAGAAGTAAATTTCGATTAAACCGCATTAATCTTGAAATTATCCGCCATATTGGATCCGCCATTTTGAATTTTTAAAATCTGACATCATATTCGTAATCAGCGACTTCGAAAGCTTACCTTGACTAAGGTCCAACCCTAACTATGTTCCTCTAATTAATTAGCATTTTTACATTTTTAATTTTTAATTAATTTATTATAATTATTAAGAGTTTTCTTCAATTTTCTACTAAAGTAAAATATGTAAACTATAAATAAACGAAATTCTACGAAACTTTGTGTCGTATATTGATGATATAATCAGCATTCTGGGAAGCTAATACAATATTCTCATTAAAGTAGAGGGGGGAATATCTTTATTGAATGTGCGAGAAGGTCGCCTTTGAATAGAGATGATCAAGATGAACGGCTTGAGAAGCTGGGATTGATCACTTCTCTTTACTGCGGATATCAGAAACAATGACGAGTTGTCCTCTCGTATATATTCAGAGGTTTTAGAGAGAAGAGAGTGAGAGGACGGTAACTACTTGCGATAGATGCGGTTGATAGTGAGGTAGCACCTAGCTTGTACTTCCCTATCCTATGGAAATGCTGAGCAAGACCAAAATTACCTCAGCCTTTGCTTCTCAAACTCCTTGTTTGCGGCGAAGCTCTACCTTGCTTTGCTGTTCCCTGTCAGTTGGTAAATACTCTCGAATCGAGAGAATATTGAAATTAACTCCAAAATCTCGTTTTAATAACTTCTCTTATTACCACGATGTCAGCAAAAGCATTTCCCCAAAGGGTAAAAAAAAAAGAAATAAAAACGAAAAATCGATAAACAACTCTCTTTTTTTCTTTACATTTAATATAAAATACCTTTGACAAACTTCACCCTCAATTCTATGTATATTCTTTAAATTAATCTTTCTTTTATTTGCATGTTCTTTCACATACATCAAATATAGTTTTCTCATATTTAATAAAATGTTTGAAAAATAATTTTTTTTACTAAAAAAATTAGAAATTGTTGAGTCGATGGTCAAAAAACGGTGCAACATTGGCGCAATATTGGTTCCGTCGCGACAAGATCAAATCTGAATCCCAAGTTTGTTTTTCCCCCTCTGAATGTTATATTAAAAAAACGTAGAATATTGGATTCGTGACAAGTTTTCTTTTTTACAAAAGCCTCAAAAGAATGTCCTAAACTCCAAAAAATACACGTCCAATGACAATATAAGAGCATAAAAAATAAACGACTTTCAGGTTTTTCAACCACGAAAACTTCACCCTTAGTTTAGAACGTTTTATTCCAACTTTGCATTGCAAATTCCTCGCACCGCGAAACATTCTCCAAGAGGAGTTTCGACCCCAGCGGTGAAAAAAATACCATCTCCAATTTTTTTTTCTATCCCTTTCTCTTTTTTTCCCTCTTTTCCTACACCACACTGGACATCGGATGGTAATTGGAATCTCTGAATTATTGACGTGACATTGCGGAAACAGAGTGCGCAAATGGTGAGACCTTGGCAAGGTCGAGAGTTGGAACCCTTTTTTGTATTCTGTGAACGGTTAACCATGAGGTCAGTGCTCTTGATGTAAGAGTTTCCCACACGAATTATTATTATTATTATTATATAAGTTCCTTTACGGGATTATGACACTTGGTAAATGAATTTAATCAAGAAGAAATATAATATAGAAGGTTTTTTTGTTAGAACAAAAATACAAGGAAAAAAGAGTAATATATGAAGAAGAAAGGTTCCATGATACAGTGATAAAGTTTTCTTGAAAGCCTTCGGCCATTTTACTTTCTCCTCTATGTTGTATAGTGTTTCATAAAATCACTTTCTTGACGTGACTTCAATTTCCTTTACAACACTTTGATTGAACTGTTTCGGATAATGCGAAAAACCGGTATCACTTTTCGCTTTCAATGCAAAAATGTCGTTATATTACACCTCTTTTTTTCAATAATCTAAGAAAATATTCTTTAAAGGAAAATTTTTTTACTGATTTCTAAGAATTTTTCAAATGAAAATTCATTAGCAGTGCAAAATTTTCGAATTCTTTTATTAAATGAATCAAAATATCATTATCTTCGTTGTTATTGCTTTGTATAACATTTACAAATTTTTTTCAAGTGATCTCATTTGATTGCCTAGAAAAATATTTTTTAAATGATTAAGAGAATTACAATTAAAAATAAAATTAAAAATCTCTCTAAAACAATGTTTTATAATGTAAATAAATAAAATTCTTATAATCAATTCATAAAATTATAATAAAATTCTTGCAAGCGATTCAATTACTTTCAAATAATTTTTGAAATTCCATTATTTTCAATATCTACTATATTAATAAAAAATTTCCCAAAAAATTCAATTATTAAAAAAAAAATTTCATACAATTCTTTACAAACATTCAATTATATTCAAAAATAATAAAATTTTCACTTGAATTCAATTATTTAAAACACAATTTTCATAAAATTTTTCGAGAAAAATCAATTATTTTAAAATTTTTTTATTAAGTTCTTTACAAGAATTCAATTTATTTTTATAAATAATAAAATTCTTCTTAGGAATTTAAAAATTTTAATGAATTTCTTCGTAACAATTCAATTATTTAAAAAAAAATTTTAATAAAATTCTTCGTAGAAATTTAATTACACTGTAAAAAATTTAGAGAGTTAACGGACTCGGGAGTTGGGAGTGAAATTTTTCGAGTTAAAAATCAACTCCAAAAGAGAGTTAATTTCTAACTCCCTTCATTCAACACCCGCGCGAGTTATTTTTTCCTTGGAAAGTTAGCATTTGGGTGTGAAATTTTAACTCTTTTTATTTAACTCCTCTGGCATTAACTCCCCAATAGGTGCGACTTTTATAGACCCCCCGGGGGAGTTAAAATTTAACTCCCTTTTTTTACAGTGTATATTGATAAAAAATTTCCCAAAAAATTAAATTATTAAAAAAAAATGTCATACAATTCTTTACAAACATTCAATTATATTCATAAATAATAAAATTTTCAGTGGAATTCAATTATTTAAAACACAAGTTTCATAAAATTTTTAATAAAGTTCTTTACAAGAATTCAATTTATTTTTATAAATAATAAAATTCTTTTCTGTAATTCAAAAATTGTAATGAATTTCTTCGTAACAATTGAATTATTTAAAAATTTTTTTAATAAAATTCTCCGTAGAAATTTAAATAATTAAAAAATTTGACGAAATTAAATTATTTTTAATTGAATTTCCAAAAAGAATTTAATTATTTAAAAACAAGTTTTAATGAAATTCGTCGAAGCAATTCAATTATTTTCATTATAATTTAAATAAAATTTAATTATTTTTAAAGAGTTAGACAAACTTGGATGATAGAATTCACTTAGGTACTCTTAGAAATTGTGATAAACTCTTTAGAAAAATAAAATAAATCTCCAATACAATTTTAATTTTCTTCAAAACTATTGAATTTGCATTTTTACAAATTTTATTTTTTTATTATTTTCTAAATACACTGTAAAAAATGGAGTTAAATTTTAACTCCCCAGGGGATTCTATAAAAGTCAATTTTAAGAAATATTCAATTATTCAACAATAAATTATTTATTCTTATATTTAAATAATTAAATTCTCATAGAACTTTCTTAATAAGAATTAATGTAAAATTTAGTTTTTGTTAAAATAATTGAATATTCGAAGCGTTATAGTGTAAATTTTTAGAAATAATTAAATTTCAAAAAGATTTTTAAATTGAAAACTTAAAAAATTTTATTTGAATTTGAAAAACTGTAATATTTAAATTTTTATTTTGAAAGAAAATGATTAAAGTTTTGAATAATTTTATTAAATTTTATTAAAAATTCAACAAAACAGTAAATGAATTTTGGATGAATATTACAGTGTTGTAATTTTCAGAAATAATTAAATTTCAGAAAGGCTTTATATTGAAATAATTAAAAATATTTTATTTCCTATGAAGAAGTAAATATGTATTTAAATATTTATTTTAAAAAAATTCTTGTATATTATGAAAAAATTAAGTCGTTGAATTGGCTACTTTTTTAAAGTTAATTTTCCGAGTACGAATCCTGTGGGTGTTTGACACCCATACTAAACCTTTGCATTCTAAGATATTGTTTAAAAGTTACATTTTTCTTATGTTTTCTCGAATTCGAAATTTCTTTTAATATTAAGATTAAAAAAAGGCAATGAAACTTATTTTTTTCAAAATAGATGTACTGAGCTACCTAAGATAATTTTTTTCAAAGATAATATCCAATTACTGCTTACAAAACAGATTAAAGTCCTTGGGTGTCAAACACCCATACGTTAAGAATGGTTTAGGAAGTGTGCACTTTAAGTGTTGAAACATTGTTTAATTCTTTTCATGAAAAAACTATACTATGTAAAAATTATTCAAAGCTTTTACTTTTCCATGATATTGACTGTCCCTAACCCCCAAATGATTTTAAAAAAATGTCTTAACCCCTTAACTGTCAGGTCAAAATACAAGAAATTGACTACACGTATCAGGAAAAAATTAAGATTTCTGAAATAAAATAAATTCGCTTTAAATTTATTACTTGGTCAATTAAAAATTTTAAAAAACTTATAACCCTGAAAACACCCGAGTAACCAATTTCAAGCGAATCAATATAAAATAGAAATAAGATTTTGGTCAAAGGCTTCAGTAACACTTCTGGCCAGAAAGGGTTAATGAATTATCTTAAATTTGATTTTCGTTTCTCATTTGCAGTTTTTCCTAATAATTCAGAATTTTTACAGCACCTCATTGAATTGAACTTTGAGGCGAAGCGTTTTCTAGTTTCCAGACAGGCTGTTGTTTTTTTTCTCTCTCTCTCTCGCTCTCTTTCTGCAAAAAAAAGTCGGTATAAACGTGCAAGATAAGAGGAGGAGTTAGCGAACTCGTAGGAATTCCCTGTTGCTTTCTCATTCTGGCGGAGGTTGCCTTTCCTATATGTATAGTAGTAGCACACTAAACACTTGAAGGTAGAAAGAGAAGATTATTATACCGGAGCAATGCTTCCGCAAGAGCGTTGCTTGGCATTTATCGTTATTCGCGTTAATACCAGAGTCAGTTGTGTGTTAGGGGGAGCCGAGAGCCGCGAAAGGAGAGCAACACAAGAGTGTACACTACACAACGCAATTAAGGGGCAGCTGCTTTTCTTCCATTCACTAATACACGTTCATTTCTGTGTGCGACCCTTCAAAATTCATTTACTCGCCATACCATCAAAATCTAACATTACCATTCCCCATAGTCATTCTTCTTCTCTTATTTCAACAAAACCCTAAATTAACTATCAACAATGAAATATTATCCATTGCAGAGATGGGCATTGTCAGTGCAAAATTAGTTTTGAGAACTTCATTAATCCAATGTTTAAACAAGTGTTTAATGACAATCTGTATTTAGATACAATTATTTTTCTCCAACGCCTGTAGTGAGAGGAGTACTTTTTTTTGTTAGAAAAGCGTGGCGAAAGTAGAACTTTTTTCAACTCCTTTGAAGAAAGTAGCGAAAGTGGATTCAGGGTGCGGAAACTAAATTTTAGCGTAAAGTAAGAAAAAAAGTAAGTAAATCAAGTAAAATATTTCCAAACGGTCTACAGTTTAGTGAACAAATAAAATAAATAATTAACAGCTACTTGGATCGGAATTATTTTGTTTGATCATGAAAAGAATTCGTGTCGAACAACATATAGGGTAGCAAAAAACATGGGTCTATTAAGTGGGATAATTCGAAACAGCGATATATTCAAGACCTGTGTAACGAGAGTCATTTCTCAAAGTGAAACCACTGGAGAAATGAATAGAGCTTTCGAAATCTCGCCTTCTCTCTCTCTCTCTCTCTCCGCCTCTCCTTTTTGCCTCCTCTATTTCTCATCCACGATTCGTCATCAATCCTTTTGTTCCCTCACTTCCGCTCTTACCCAGAGTCTCTACATCTATATTATAAACTTGTGCGAGCCTCCAATTGTTTTCATGCATTAGCTCGTCGGTCCGTTTGTCAAAGTTTGACGACCATTTCAGAATTCGCGCCAGCTTGCACCGGGATACTATTCGAGATATCGATTTCAAGTGTCTGCTATTATGAATGTGACAAAATCGTCAAAAAAAAGTCTCGAGGACGGTGGATTCGTTTTTGTCGCCAATATTGAACCAAGATTGTGAATGTAAAAGTAGAATTCGCATTTGAATCAATATTTGTCAATTAATCAAAAAAATAATTAGGAAAAATCTATTGACAAATTTCTACAGGGTTGCCACAGGTCAGGGAATTCAGGGAAAAGTCAAGGAAAGTAAAATTGGTCAGGGAAAAGTCAGGGATTTTTATTAAAAGTACTGGAAAAAATTGAATTTTTAAAGTTCATGAGAAAACTCTGAATTTTGATGTTTTTTTTTTGTTTGCCTCGTAAACTATGAAATTACCACGAAATTTATTTATTTATTTGAAAAATATACGGGCAATGCCCTTTCGTACAGAGTACTAATTACAAGAAATAGCATACAAAATTAAACGGCTGCCTTATTGTTACAAATATCAAGAATTTCACATATTTGGAAAGGAAAAAAAATATTAAAAATAAATAAAATTAAATCAAAAAAATTAAATATAAAAATTTAATACAAAACCTTCAATTTTTTCTATTTCTGACAATAATTTCTTTTTAAATAACTTAATTTTTCAAGAACTATAATAAAAATATGACATATAAATTATTTAATGAACCATTTTTTCAATTTTTATAAATTCTAGACTGATAGAAAAATTTTAGTTAAAAATACTAAAAAAAATTTGAATTTTGCACGGAGAGAAGGGCGTAGACAAATACTTGCTCAGTTAAATGTACTAAACAGAATAGTCGATTTTAGACTGACTAAACTGGTAGTAGGATTTACTAAACAGGCGTTTAGTCATTGTGACTACTCAGGAAAAAGTTAATTCAACTGCACAGAAAGTCAAATGGACTAAACTGTTTAGTAAAATGTGAAAATATTGAAATATTGTTTTCTACATTTAATTTTGCAATAATTTCAATAGTAGTAGAAAGTCAACGTGAAATTTTTATATTTTAAGGGCATTTGAACCATGATGACGTCACAGCCTTAAAACACATGCTTTGCAGAACCTATGACGTCATAATGGTTCAAATGCCCTTAACAGGAAACAAAAACATAATTATAAAAAAAATTTCGAGCAGTTAATTTGCTTATTTTTAAGAGGTTATGTTGATTTTTTCTGTAATCACTACAGAAATTATTTTTCAAATTAAATATAGAAAACTGCATTACTATTGGTAAACAAATGTTTGGCAATAATAGAAGCGTTTCGTTCAATTTCTAACCTCAAAATAAACACTTCGTGAATATCGAAACTTATCTGCAAACGCATTAGCGCCATTTTGAAAAAACAATGTACTGCGCAGTGTTCTGTGAGTTTAACTAACAATAAGCATTCAGTGTCTCCGACAACACTGTTTAGTAAAATCGACTAAACGAAACTAAATGATGTTTCTTAAATGTAACTGAATATTCAGTTATTACACGGAGAGAGAATATATATTAAATTTTGTAAAAATATTTTCAAATTGGGGAAAAAGTGCGACAAAGCGAAATTTTGATATCAAAAAATACTAAACTTTAAAAAAACTTATGTGAAATTTAGTATAATTATATCAAATATCAAGAATATTAATTAAATTCTAATATAATTTTACTAAATTTCATATAAGTTTTTTTAAAGTTTAGTATTTTTTGATATCAAAATTTCGCTTTGTCGCACTTTTTCCCCAATTTGAAAATATTTTTACAAAATTTAATATATTTCATAAAATTTTTCTAAAAATATCAATTATTATTTAAAAAGATTTTTTATAAAATTCGTCGCAAGAATTCAATTATTTAAAAAAATTAACAAAGTTCTTTTCAACAATTCAATTAGTTTTTTAATAATAAAATTCTTCACCGAAATTCAATTATTTTCATAAACTTAAATGAAATTCGTTGCAAGAATTCAATTATTTATATAAATAATAAAATTCTTCAGAGAAATATTCAGTTATTTTTAAAATTATTCAAAAACATCAATAACTATATCTAATAATTTTTAGAGTGAATCAGAATAGTCTTTAGGGTCAGGGAAAAAGTGAAATTTTTGTCTGAAAATCAGGGAAAAGTCAGGGAAAAATAAAATTAAATATTTGTGGCAACCCTGTTCTATTTCCAATATATGGGCCCAAGATTGTGATTGCATAAAAAATTTAAATTTAGACTATTATTTGCTTAAGATTTGGCAAAATATTGGCTAAATTTTTATTGACAATTTATTTAGGACAAATATAACGAGAGTATAAATTGGGTTTGGAACTGAAATATTTAGACCAATATTGACCCAAGACTTGGACAAATATTGGACCAAACTTTAGAACTTTAGAATTTTAATTCAGATTGCGAGTTTTTAAATTAATTTCGAATTCCAATAATTAGGCTCATAATTTAGTCAAATTTGATTTTAGTTTTGCAGCCATTATTCGCCCAAGATTGAAAGTGTATAAATAAACTATTAATTTAGACCAATATTGGCTCAATATTTAGATAAAATTTTAGGGATATTTACCTAATGTTCTTTACCACATTCAAAAATAATTTACAACCAAGAACAAAATTTATTTTATTAATAGGTAATAATAGCAATAATAATAATATTGAGTTGACTGATTGGGTGCATATTGGGGCCAATATTGGAAACAATTATTGTAAAAATTAGACAGAAAAAAAGAGATATTTTTTTCATAGACAATTAAACTTTTGATTTTTTTCAGTAATTTGAGATATTTTTTTCAAAACAAAAATAACAAGTAAATTTTTTTTTAAATTTAATAATTTTGAACGCGAATAGTAGAAGAGACATACAAATAAATGACGTCTATTGTACAATCAAAAAACAAGAATCAGAGGAGTGTAAAATAAATATACGGCAATAAACCGAGCCAACAGGGGAGTAAACCGATAATACTTCGAAATTGGAAGAAATTTAAAAAAAAAACATTGAAAATAAATATACTGTTCGTGTAATAAAAATTGATGTTTTTTATGAATATAAACTACCTATTCTAAATGATTTTTCTCTAAAAATATTTTAAATCACATTTTTAAAAAATGTATAATAAAAGTAAATTTTTTTCCAATTCCTGGCTCCAAACTGGCTTTCTTTCTATACGGTTTCCGATTATAAAAATTAAATATAAGTAGAAAATATTTCAATATGTAAAATAAATGAAAAAATTAAATTAATTATTAACTAATTTAATTAAATTAAATAAATTCCATAAAATTGTAATACGAAATATAGATAAGAATTTTATCAATAAATACATTAATTTTGAAAAGTATTAACAAACTAATTTTAATTCAAAATAAATTATATTTAGCATACCTGACTACAGCTGTATTTATTAAAAATAATTTTAAAAATCCCCCCTCCCAATTCAAATTGAGAATAAAACATTGAACATTATTTCCTCCCCATTGTTACTAACAAGTCCGCCATGAGGTTAAATTTACTGCCGATGATAAATTTTACTCGTCTCTCGCTCAGAACCATAAATGCATAAAAGTGTAATGATTATAGAAGAAAAGAACCACTAGAATAATGGTCGATAACCTAAACGACGAGAAATAAGAGATGATCGTAAAAAAATTCTACATTGTCGTTGTGAATTCATACTCCCTAGACTTGAATGCAGCATCTCAAAGAAAAAGAAGAAAAAATGAAACCGATCTTGTCATCAAATTGTCAATCGTAAAACCATGGAATGTTTTTTCTTATATCAAAGCGTCCTTGAAATAAAAGAAGGAAATGTTTTATGAAAATAATATTACACTTTAGTTACTGCCTTGAAAATTCTTTAATAGTTATGCTCGTAATGTTTAGCTATTCGAAGAAAAAGGACATGATAATAATGAACCAAAGAAGCTAATCATAATCACCTAACGGACAAACAGAAGTTCCTCATAAAACTTGATAATACTTCTAGAGTGTCTGAAATTACAAACAACTGCAAAGGAAACAATCTTGAATCCATTAAAGAAAATAATAATATAAGTACAAAATGAACTATTTAGTGCGTCATTTAGCAATGAAATATGGTTCGTCTTCTGTTGAATAATTTTTTAAAATCGTTATTATATAAGCGTTAATATATTTTTTTTTCTTTTAAATTCCTACAGTACAGAATAACAATTGTCGAGGATAATGATCCCAACAACAGTATACATACATCATTCTTAGTTTTTATTATTATCTTCTTGAAACAAAATGTTCTAAAGCACTTCGTCTTGAACTTAATTATCGTAAAAATTTTTAATAGCTCAAAAGATACTTTCGGGTAAAATGTTATCTCTCATACTTGTAAAAGTTGTGAGAGAATAAGTAAATCCTTAATTTGATAGATAACTTTTAATGTTTTACGTTTTTAGTTTTTCATGTTTCTCATCTGGATATAGTACATACCTACCTGTATATATACTTTCGGTTTTCTTTTTTTAAAGCTATGAATATTTTTCTCCTTTTTAAAATTCTCTCCTTTTTTCTAATTTCCTCGTCTATTATATATAAGATGGTTTAAAAAGTTTACCTGTTCGAAAGTTTACGCTGTTTCCTGTTGCAAAAGACTCATATTTTGTTTTACCACAAAATACAACTAACTTCCATGCAACTTCTTTAACCATAGTAAAATAGAGTGAAAGATAGTTTCTTATTTTTCAGGAACTTACCTGAAACAAAAAAAAAGAACAATATTTTATTATTAAAGTAATTCTTAACAATGTTTTTACAAAAAGAATCGTTCAAATTCAAAAGAATGCAACACTTGAGAAAATTATTTATTTCTCATATCTTTTTTGGTGTTTTGAAATTTTTGCTATTGTACATTTCATAAAAGTAAATTATTGATAGAAACTTTTTGAAAATTTTATACAGAAGATTGTTGTCATAGGATTTTATAAAGATAATAAAAGATTTAATACAATGTGCTTTTTATATAAACTATATTAACAATTCGCGCGCGCGGATAACTTTTTACTTACTTTTATAGATAAAAGTAGCAATTTTAAAAATAATAGAACGTAAAAATTTGTAATTCAAATTTATTTTCATAAAAATGAAATATGAATTGAAATATAGTTTTAATATTATTATAACTATAATAATCATATATTCTGACACAAGGAATTCAGGGAAAAGTCAGGAATTTTCATTAAAATTATTGAAAAAAAAATTAAATCTTTAGAATTAAATTATGAATTTTTGTGTCTTTTTTGTTTGCCTCATAAACAATAAAATTACCACAAATTATAACACAAAACCTTCAATTTTTTCAACTTCTAAAAATAATTTCTTTTTAAATAACATAAATCTTGAACAACTATCATAAAATAATGACTTATAAATTATTAAATGAATAATTTTACTTAAATATTTCAAAATTAATTGAATTTTAAAAGAGTTGCGCGTTTATAATTTTCTTAAATAAGTGAACTTCAAACGGTTTGAATTTGAAATTTTATAAAATTTCAATTTTAAATGAATTTAATTAGAAATTTTAAAGAATTTAAATTTTTGAAAAATTTTAATAATTCAAAATCTTCTAAAATAAGTAAAAAATTTTTAATATACCCCAAAAGAAATCAATTATTTAAAAATTTAGTAATAAAATTCTTTATAAGAATTAAATTTTAAGAAACATTCAATTATATAATTTATTTTTGTATTTAAATAATTTAATTCTCATAGAATATTTTCATAAAAATTAATTTAAAATAGAAATTTTAGTTAACATTTTTGATAATAAAAGTTGTTTAATTTCAAAAAGGTTTAAAATTTAAAATTTTTGAAAATCTTAATTCCTGTGGAAAAATAATAATAATTGAATGTTTATTTAAAAAAGAATTTATTGATGTTTTTGAATAATTAAAATTAAAGAAATTCGTCATAAATGTCACAGAACATTTTTTTGAGTAAAATTTTGCCCTTTATTTTCTAAAAATTCGAAAATTTTCAATTTTATTTAATTAATTATTAAAAATAATTTATTTATAAAAGAGATTTAGTTAAAAACAACGTACAAAATTGAATTTTGAAGAAGTTACAAATGATTGCAGAAATTCAATTATTTTTAAAATTAATAAAATTCTTCGTAGAAATTAAATATGTTCAAAAATTTTTAAAAAATTCTCCTCAAAATTTCAATTATTTTTATAAATAATAAAATGCATCTTGAAAATTCAATTATTTTCAAACATTTTCCCCAATTCAATGAATTTCAATCTACTATTTTAATAAAATTTTCCAAAAGAATTCAATTATTTAAAAAAAAATTCAATGTAAAATTCTACGCAAACATTTAATTATTTTCATTACTAAATAAAAATTTCACAGGAATTCAAATATTCACTTTTTTATAAGTATCTTCTCAATAATTCAATTTATTTCCTAAATAATAAAAATCATCGCAGAATTTCAATTATTTTTAATACAATTTTAATCAAATTCGTTGAAAAATGTAACTATTGTTAAAAATTTTATTAAAAAAAATTCGTCAAAAGAATTTATTTATTTACAAATTTGATAAAAAAATTATTTATAAGAATTAAATTTTAAGAAACATTTAATTATTCAATAAATAAGTTACTTTTGTATTTAAATAATTGAATTCTAGTAAAATTTTCTAATAAAAACCGATTTAAAAATGAATTTTAGTTAAAATTTGAAATAATAATTGAATATATAAAAATAAATTTGAAGAAGTTACAATAATAATATTCTTATAATATAAAATAATTATTTTATCTCTCGAACATCTTTAATTAATTATAAAAAATGAAGAAATCGATCACTCCGAGTCTTCGACTCGGAGCAATCGATATCTTCATGTTTTATAACAATATTTTTAAACTTTATTTATTTCAAAAAAGTTTGAATTTGAAATTTTTGAAAATCTAAATTCCTATGGAAAAATAATAATAATTAAATATTTATTTAAAAAAGAAGTTATTGATGTTTTTCAATAATTTTGCAATTAAAGAAATTCGTTAATAAATGTAACAGAAAATTTTTTTGAGTAAAATTTTTTCCTTTATTTTCTAAAAATTTAAAAAGTTTCAATTTCATTTTCAATTGAAATTTGTTATTAACAAAAAGAATAATTTATAAACATGTTTTTCCTTTATTTTTAAAAAACTTTGAATTTTCTTAAAACAATTGTAATTAAGAAATAGAAATGATGTAAATTGTTTCCTTACGAAAAATTGAAAATTTTCAACAAAAATATTAAGATACGGGAATATGTCATGTATTTTTCCCAAAATAAAAGAATGAGTTTGTGAACAAATATTGTTATTGAGAATTAAAAATTATGCATAAAATGGATATTTTAACCAAACGAATCTTCAAAAACTTTGGATTCGAAAATTTTTTACAGTATATAAATAACAGAAAATTCTGCAGACTGAATTCTAGAATCTTTATATACCTAGATTTAAAATTTTTTTTTTTAGAATCAATAATCTATATTATAGAAACTTTTAAAAACTGGATTCTAGAATCATCTACAATTAAAATTATCTTATATTTAGAATATTTTCTACTTCTAGAATATTTCAGTCTTAATTTAAGAATTTAATTTAGTAGAGATTGTAGAATATTTTAGTTTATATTCCAGAATCTTCTGCAATCCAGATTTTAGAATATCTTTCGATCTCATTTCTAACAAAATCTAAACAATAGATTATTCTAGAAATGAATTTATTTCTAACACAATCTAAACAATAGATAGATAGATAACAATATAAACTATAGTTTAGATTGTTGAATATTTTATAGTCTCGATTTAATCATTTTCTGCAGTTCAGACTGTCGAATAATTTAGAATCATAATAATCATCATAATCTAGAATCATCTAGAGTTCAGACTGTCGAATATATTTCAGTCACGATTCTAGAATCTTCTGGTCCAGATCTAATCTAGTTACAGTACAGATTGCAAAATATTTAAGAGTATTAGAGGTTATTAGAATATTTCCCCCTAATTAGAATATTTTCTAGATTGTAGAATCTTCTACATTATAGATTTTTATTTTATTCATATTTACTGTGAAATTAAAATTTGTAAATATCATTGAAATGAGACTAATTTAAAGCGAGGATTTTTGTTGAGATTGAAGGGAGGAGAAAAAATTATTTCTCCACGTATATCGATGAAGAGATACAGACTCACACACAGGCGCTGGTTAATTAATAGTGAATCTTCTTCTTTTTCTTTTTTTAATATCGGTGGGTTCGTAACATATGCGCGAGGGAGGTAAAGTGAGAAAAATTACAGCACGTTGCACCACGTGGCGACACCTGGCCCGCCGATATTGGGGATAATCTTTCCACCTCTGTGGCATAGAGTGGAGATGATCAGGAGAGCCTCGACTCTAACCCTGCAGGGTGGTATTCAGGAGTCGAGTGGGCACTCCTCCCTGCAGACATTTGCAGACGTGATGGCATTCGGTGTCTCATCCCCGGTCACAATATTCTCTCTCTCTCACTCTCTCTCTCCCTCTCTCTGTTATAGCTCGACCCCTAGATTAAAATTGAACCCTCCTCTTTTAGCTCCTGGGGCAAGTCATTAAGGGGTGTACAATTTAACATAAACTTATAAATATTTAGCAAACATAATACAATAATGGTGAATAATCAGTTGTAATCGATTTTCTCCAATTTGAATTTATCGGAATATTTGTGGATTGTTCATTCGGCGACATTATGCATTTTTATTAAGACTCTTTATTTTTTCGTTATAGTGAATTTAGAAAAAATAATTAATAATACTGAGAAAATCTCTGACATTCATTTACATATTATTATTCTTGCAAAATTTCTTAGTAAGCTTACGACTAGCATTTCTTGCAAGCTTGTAGAAAGCCTACCACAATCTTGTTGCGAATATCTAGGAACATTAACCCCTTCACAGTACACTGAAAATAAAAATTCGTGAAGTGGGCAACTAATTTTCAGTTAGTCAAGATTTTTTCTTGAAATTTATGTTTTTCTGTCTTAAATAATAAATAAAAAATACAAGTTAAACAGTTTTGCAAAATTCGATTTTATATGTTGTACTTATTGTTAAACAAACTTTTTTGCAATAAACTAATAACCTAAAATTTAATGATTTTTAGTATGATTATATAAAAATAACACGGTTTTTAATTGACATTTTTCATTTTAAAATTTAACGTAATTTGGTAAAATTATAAACAATTTATTTAAACAAATGAAAATAAATTCAACTTCTGGATCTGTTATTTTATTTTTCAAATTTGAATATAGTTCCTTACTTAATACCCAAGTATTTCAAAAAATAAAAAATTTGTATTTTTCATTTGTTCAAAAGATATAAATTATTATGTTAATAACAATAAGCATTAAAAAATCGTAAAAATATTTTTTTTACCTTCATTAATTAAGAAAATTAATCAAAAAACCTATTAAAATAATGTTTGAGTGTTTCTGATGTATGAAAAAAGTATAACAATTTATTAAATTGTTCAAACAATTAATTGTTGTTATTTTTTTTAATCTGTACTTGGAGCTAGAAATTTGTACTTTTTTCTTAATAATTGTGAAATTTTTCATGAGTAAAACACCTACTAATAATAAAAAAAATTAATTAATTAAACATTGTTTAAACAATTAATTGTTGTTACATTTTGCATAAATTGTACTTAAGACTAGAAATTTCTAGTTTTTTCCCAATTGTGCAAATTATCATAAAAAAACATCTAATGATAAAAAATAAAAAATTAATTAATTAAACATTGTTTAAACAATTAATTGTTGAAATTTTTTCATAAACTGTACTTAGGGCTAGAAATTTCTAATTTTTTCTGTATTGTGCATTTCCTTGTAACTACTACATGCAAGTATCAAAGAAAAACTAAAAATTAAATATTTAAACATTGTTTAAACAATTTATTCTGTTAATTTTTCAATTTACTGTACTTAAAACAATAAATTCCTAGTTTTTTCTCAATTGTGACATTTTTTATATAACTTAAACACTTAAGTATAATAGAAAAACTAAAAATTTATTATTTAACCATTGTTTAAAAAATTTATAGTTTTTAATTTTTCAGTTGATTGTATTTAGAAAAAACTAGAAATTTCTAGCCCTAAGTGCAGTTTATGAAAAAATGTCAACAATTAATTGTTTAAACAATGTTTAATTAATTTATTTTTTATTTTTTATCATTAGATGTTTTACTTATGACAAATTGCACAATTGAGAAAAAATTACAAATTTCTAACTCCAAGTGTAGTTTATGAAAAATGTAACAATTAATTGTTTAGACAATGTTTAATTAATTTTTTTTTTATCTTTTATCATTAGTAAATGTTTTACTCATGACAATTATTATTATGTTAATAGGTTTTTTGATTAATTTTCTTAATTAATATGAAGCTAAAAAAATATTTTTATGATTTTATGATTTTTTAATGCTTATTGTTATTAACATAATAATTTATATCTTTTGAACAAATGTAAAATTCATGCAAAAAAGTTTGTTTAACAATAACTAGAACAAAAAATCGAATTTTGCAAAACTGTTCAACTTGTATTTTTTATTAATTATTTTGTTCATTACTAAACCAATGTTAGTTCAGTGACCAAATTAAATGCTTGGCACTGCACTGGTTTGAAATACAATATTGGGCCAATATTGAACCAATATTGTCAATCAGATTTATAGCTGAATCGTTGGGTTTGCAGCCATAAATGATATAGTAAGTATCGTACGTACAGTAGCAGTAGCGTAAATATCCAGCAATACTAAATTGTACTATCATTCAGAATTATGACAGCAATTACGAAAAATATAATTTGCAGTCTGAATAAAATAAACCATCGAAAATTTCTTCTTATCAACACTTTATATAATTTCACAATTGCAATTATTCTCATAATGTATGAAAAGTAAAAATTCTATATTTCAGAAAATGTAAAATTTTCAACTTGAAAATAATTCCAACCATTAGTGATCAAAATAACTTGAAGTTCCAATTAAGGAGACAAGCTGATCTCATTTACAGTGAAGCACCTCATTAACGATTATTTGTGACCGCAAATATTCTTCTTCTTCTTTTATTTTTTGTCAAATGAAAAGGAATTCGTATCCTCTTATTAATTTTCTACTATAGTTTATTGCTCTCGTTTTCTTTGGGGTAAAAAAATTTTTTTTTCTTGCCATTCTTATGCATATCATTAAAAGAGAGTGCTTGGTCTTTTTTGATATATTTCAAAGAGGGGGGAGGGGATTCTTTTTTGATCTTTGATATATATATATATATATATATATGTGTGTGTGTGTGTGTCTTTTGTGTAAAATCCAAATGAACTCTTGTCTCTCTAATTTCACATCAGTATCATGAACTAGATAAACCATAGAATAGTCTCAGAACTGCATCAAAGGGGTCCTTCTATCCTTTCAAAGCGAGAGAGAGAGAGAGAGAGAGAGAGAGAGAGAGAGAGAGAGAGAGAGAGAGAGAGAGAGAGAGAGAGAAAGAGAATGCCCACATCTGCATCAAGCTGGAAAGTCGAGTAACTTCCTTTCATCTTTTGCTCACCTTTCCTCATACAAAAAAAAGAACACTTGAGGTGACTGGAAATATTCTCCATTCTTCTAAAAGATAAACAATTTTCTTCAGAAGAAAAATTTTTATTTCCCTCAAAAAAAAAGGAAAGAATGGAACAACTCGATACTATTATACAGAAATAGGGGGAGGGGGGTGAATAGAGAAGAATAACTCTCTGAAGGCAGTAAGTGGACTGAGGTAAAATGTAAACTTCATTCTGCTGAGGACAATGTTCTCTCTTGCGATGGTGTAGGATTCAATTATTTTCAGTCGGGCAACCTTGGATTCTACTACTGCGCCATAGTAGTATTCACAGTTTCACTCTGATGGTATAGACACGCGCACTTAATTTCGTTTCAGCAATTCGACTCTTTTTCACTGTCGAAACTTGTTTGCTGAATTTCAACGGCATTGCTCGTCATCAAGAGAGTGCTCAATTGCACGAGAGAAAGTCGATTCGACAAAATTCCAAGCCGATGGGGGGGAAGTAGAGGTTCGTTAGTATTCTTCTTTTCTGCAACAATGACTATATATATATGTATATATAGGGATGGAGATCAATAAGTAAAAATCTGCTGATAAAGCTCAAGACATAGTCCAAGTATTCGCAACTGATACTTTATTTTTGAATCAGAAAATTTTCAATTTCAATCTCTTTGCTTGTTTCATTAAATCAATATCGAACATACATATCGCGTTATCATCAGAGTTCAACTTGAAAAGTTAATTCGAATTTTTCCCAGCGAGAGAAACTTCTGACAGTGAAAACATATCAATTTTTGTACGCATTGCATTTATTGTAAAACATCTGAAAATGATAAACCATTTGGGAAATTTTAAAATTCAATTAAAAGTTTTTGGTTTCTGTGAATCGGAATTTTTCTCTTTTTTGCTAAATAATGCAATAATCAAAATGGCGTTGGCAATATGGCAGACATATTTTAAGAAAGTGATCGTTATCACTTGAAGATTGTCACTGAACTTCTGAACATCACTGAAGTGAAATAAAGAATCAAAAATGTAAAATTCAAAATGGCGTATCCAACATGGTGGACGATTTTTGAAAAATGCTAGATGTCACCTAAAAATTTTCACTTGTGGCTTTTTTGTTGTCGCTGAAAAACTCAAGAACGAACAAGTAATTTTAAAAATTTAAAGTAGTCAATTATTTGAAAAAATAAAGAAATTTTTTTCCCCTGAAAATTTACATAGTTGAGAGAAAATTTACATAATTAATATAAAAACGTACAAAAAGAT
Source organism: Leptopilina heterotoma (assembly GCF_015476425.1). Taxonomy (NCBI): domain Eukaryota; kingdom Metazoa; phylum Arthropoda; class Insecta; order Hymenoptera; family Figitidae; genus Leptopilina; species Leptopilina heterotoma. Next base: position 332,837 of record NW_025110880.1, on the reverse strand, counting down.
GAGCTTTGTATATAAATGTCTCCGGTGATTAGTGTTTCTAAGGTTCGTTTGCATTTAGGAAACCATCAACGCTTAATCGCATTCTCACCCTCTTGAGAGAGGGAGACTGCAGCTTCCTGCGAACCTCTAAAGATCATTCAAATTCTTAACAAAATAATTAAAAAAGAAAAATCATTTCTCTTACTTTATTTTTTAAACATATTTTTACATTTTATTTAATTAATAATATCCCTCTCAATCAAATGAATTTTAACAAATTAAATCAGAGAAGAGAAAATAAATAAAATAAAAAAAGAAATCTCTAAATGAAAAAATTACTCATAAAATAATTTCGCAAAAAAAACTACCTCAAGTCTCATGGTGAGATAGAAAAAAAAATATTGACTACATAATAAAATCTGAGTATTTTTTATAGAGCATATAAAAGAAGATATAACACATGATTTATCCCCGCGGTGACATTTATTAATGTCATAAACAAGACTTGATCAAAATCTGTTTCTTACACTTGTTCCGTCACGTATGCACACTTATTCAACCAAAATAACGTCAAGTTATAGTTAGTATAGAGGAAGAGAGATCTTTTACGCATAAAACCAAAGAACGTTCCAAAAACATCTTCCACTTATTTTCCTAGTTCCTGCTAAGAATAATAATGAAATTTAATTAATATTCATGAGTCGTTTTGGATCTTTTGTAAATTTAAACCCTTTCTCCATAGCAAGTTGCATAGTTATTTTCTTCCCTATAAAACTATAAGGGAGAGTCAATAAGAATTAAAAGCAGGAAGAATCGAATTTTTTCCGACCATTATATAGAACTCGTCTGTCAGGTACAATTACGTATCTTCTCGACCCCTTTTACAAATCGTAGAGGGTGAATCGTGCATAGGATGAGAGAGAGAGTGAGTGAGTTTATACGGGTGTGGCGCGTGAAATCAACATTCGTGAAAATAAATTCCCTTGGAATGGGGGTGAAGGAAGGGGTTTGAAATGAAGGTGGCACGCTGAGTACAAAATAGGAAGGATACACACGAACGCTAAATCATTCCCATTCTTTTTCCCGAATGCCCTTACACACTAAAGTGAGCCGAATGCCTCGCGCATACTGCCTGTATCTACTTGAAATGGAAAGGGCGAACTTTTCCGTCACTACTGGCGACAATTGAAATATTTAACATTCCTCGATTTTTCTCCCGTTTATAACTGGAATTATATGCGCCAACGTATTATTATTACTACCATTATTGCCAATAAGAATAAATTATTATTAATAATGTTATTAACAATAACTTACTGTTATAATTCTTAAAAATATTAATTGTCACGTCATCGCGACGTATTTATATTTCTAAAATAATATTCTGTAAAGTTAAAATCTGAATCTTTTTTATGAAGATCATCAACGTTTTGTCACTCTCCTATAGGGTCACTCACCTGTCTAATACAGGGACTGAACACCTGCGCCTAAATTTAATCAATTAAAAAAAACTGACCCAGAAAGTGGGTGGCATTGACATTTTGTTCCATTGAAAGGAACTGTATAAAAGGTGCCACCCTCACCAAGTTCGCTACTCCAGAAATTACCGTCTAATCAGATACCTGTGTTCTTCGTTTCAGTTCTGCAACCGCCACCAAGGTAACTAGTTGTGTACTGTCATCAAGTTTCTTCTTCGACTCCAGTCCAGAAAACCTCTTGAAGTACCAAGTGCCTTCTTCGAGTCTCGTCTTAGTCAAATTCATTCAAGAAGATAATTTCTACTACGAGGCACATTTATATTTTTCTAAGGACTGCATTACCACGACATCAACGTCAAATAAATAATTCGGTCACTCCAAGGCTGAGGGGTGTTCAATCTAATTTGCATCGACATTTGGACTCCGGACCTTTCACTTTGGCTGACCCGAAAACAATTTGAGGGAAATCTACTGCATTATCCGTTTCCGCTAGTCAAGGTATTTTCTTCGACCTCACACTGAAGGAGGTATCACTGGCTGAGTCTACGACCCTAATAATAACTTTAAAAGGTAAATTACTAATACTTTAAATTCGTTCCTATTTAAATTCCCTTTGATTCCATCTGCGAAGTTTAAAGCCGAAAACTAGTTCCGTAGGTTTGAAGCTAAGTCCACTTAAAGTCAAGATTGGTTTTTAGTAGGTGGACCAGACCAAGAGCGGTCAACCCCACAATAAAAATAATTATTCTAATAATGATAACTCTAATACTACACCTAATAAATCGTGAGAAACTTTTAGTGATCTACTAAATAAACAAAAAAAGGGGGTCATTCGTTGAACGCGATAGTTAAGGATTATTTCGCACCAAATCAAGACGAAGTAGCTACTACAATTCCGATCCATTAATATCGCTCAGCCAACAAATTGGATTAGAGAGAATCCATTTAGCCAGTATAGGCAACCTCGCGAATCCCTTCAAGAGGCCCCAGACACCCCAGTTCTAGTTTCACAAATCTCCTTTTCTTTTCGTTGACAGATTACAATATAATTCGAGGCGTTTCCTCAATAAAACGGTGAGAAAGAAAGAAATAGCTTTTTCTTTCTTTCCAACATGAAAAAGCTATCTCTGTCTTTCTTTTTCAAATAAAAAACGAGAAGAGAGAAAAAGAAATAAAGAGAAGTCGAATGAAAAAAGAGAATATCTAAGGAATAGTATCGTGAATGAGAAATTGAATCTACTCCTGGCTTTTTCATCACTCCCTCTAATTGAATCTTCCCTCTCAATAATGACCGGTATTTAATGGATAGGATTATTTCCTTGAAATAGAACCCAATTTTCTACCAATTACCACTATATAGTAATAACTTCTTATTAAATACTCATTTAAAAAATAATTTTCTATTATTCAAAGTTTTAAAAAATTTTTAAGTTATTTTGAGTTTTGTGGAAATAATTATCGTAGTCCTAAAAACGTTCCAGTCTAAATTCACTATTTTATATTTTAAGACTACATAATCGATTGGTCATAATTCATAAAATTACTGAAATAAATTTTGAGGTGAAACAGAATCCTCAGTTGAGAAAAATCGACCCTAAGCGTTGCTCTTAATTGTCAGTCCAGTAATTATCTTATTGAACCATCTGACTTAGCAATAATTATAAGTTTATTATATGCAAGTATCTACTTTCTTACCAGGCAATTCTTCAACCCATGGAACTACCTATTGGCTTCAAACTTCGTGGGTGAAGGTCCCGATGTGTTGCTCTCGTGACCCTTTCGTGTGCCGATCTTCTTCCGCACTATTTATTTCTGATGCTGCCAAGAGTCTTTTTGGTCTCTTCAAGGGACCAACTACAGACTTCGCATCCACCACTGCTTGGTTGGCATCAACATTGTCGCCGAACGTTTCTTTATACAAAAAGCAGCTTGGGCTTCTTCAACAAGACGTAAACATATGACCGGCTTTACCACACCTAAAGTACGCAGTCGATCTGTCTACAGCCTTACAACAGTATCCAAGGCACCTATTGCACCTAACGACCCTAAATCTTTTTCTGATTGGGCACGAAATAAAGCCCACCTTTATGCGTCGCAACTTTTCAAGCTTTTCATCTTCTGCAAAGTTCGTGACTACAACAGCCAGCTTCAAACCAAGCTTGTTAGTCTCTAAGACCATCACTCTTCTACCAACTGATGGTGTTCCTAAAATCTGCACCAAGGCTTCCTGAACTTCGGCATTCGAAGTAAGGCAATCCAGGTCGCGAATCTCCAGATTATTATTATTATTCCCAAATGGAAAAGGCTGCAAACATTCCGCGGACTGTCAACTTAGTCTTGTCTACAGATTGTCTGGTGGTTCAAAAATACTAAAAACTGTTATTTCCCAATTCTTAAATCTTTTTGGTCTTTTTTGACCGGAAGAAGTGCGCCACTTTCGGCAACATGGTTAGTGTTGTAGTCATAATTTTTTAGTTAAAGTTGTCTTTGTACAAGAAGCAACTTACCCTCTTCTTACAATCTAACAATTTGTGAGAAATCGGTGACATTGTACCACTTGGACTTTTTTCTGAGTTGTGCAGAACATCGTCGATTTTTCCGATTTTCTCGGTTTCCGTCTGAAAAGTAGAGAGCGTTCTGTAAGCGCACATCATCCTTGTAAGTCTCTGCTTGCTTTGACTGTGCATTCTTAACGAGGTTCAGAAGAATATTTAGACCGTCCTTTAGTTTCATATTGATGATCTTCTGAATGTCACAAATTTTGATCATCTTTCCTTCTGAATCATTTGCAGACGTTCTACTTTTTCTCTCCTTAAAGAAACTGAAGCATCTCATTCCTCTTTAATAGTCTCGTTATCTAACGATGTATACTTTCCGCACTACTGACACTCAGCAAACTAGATGTGCTTCCTCTTCTCTCCAATTGCTTGACGTCTAACCTTTCCACGATTACCTGTGGTACAAAAAACTGTGCGTCGTAGATCACTATTAATTATCAGACGGGGTGTGATTTCCGGTCAACATGAGAAAATTATATCAAATTCAATGCTTCAAGTTTTTCTCCTATGAAAAAAGTCTACAGAGTCAGCAAACTTTACGTTGCCCTTCATCGGACTCTTGTCTCCAGAAATTCTACAAAAATTCTGTTTGTTTATAAAATTATAAATTATGGATTAATGGTATTTTATATTTTTTGAACCACTTTCTGTAGACAAGAGTCCCCGGATGTCCTTTAGTGAAAAGACCCACCACCACGTCAAAATCTACCAAGTATTTAGAAGATTCTTGTTAGCGGACATCCATCGGCTGATCAATACAATACTTAACAAAAAAATTAATAATTATTTTACTACTTTTTAATACAATTATATTTGTTTGGAAATAACCCATTTTAAGTAATTATTACCATTTTTTAGTGTACTTATAAATATTGTGTAACATTTAATATTACGTAGAATACAATATATTAAATGCTACCTAATTAATAATAGAATCTGAAGAACAAAGAAGAAGTCTCACTTCTCATTCTTATTAACGATAAATTGTGTACATATACATATATACATAGAGATTGTGCACTCTAATAGTGGAATTCTTAAAAAAAAATTCCAATAAATCAGCAAAGAATGTAACTTTACGTGCTTATTAAACGAAATGACTGTTTTCAACGAATGCAAATTTCCTCAGGGCACTCTTTCGCTCGTTTATTCAGGATCTCTTTTTCAAGTTTCATTATTCCGCATAAACGGAAACCGTAATACAAATTTATGCGAAACCTGCGCCCTTGCTGTTAAAGGAATAAATTCACAACCGGGCCACAATGACTTTTCAAATCAAAATGTGTTCGCTTCTTTCTCTCCCTTGTCTTCCAAATTTAATTTAAATGGAGATAAAGTACTTGGTTCCTTTTTTTTCCTAAAAAAAAAAAAAAACTTATTTCTTTTTTGGCTAAATTTCGACTCTATATTCATTATTCATTTTTTGTTCAAATTAACATTAGATATGTTTGACAAATTAAATTTTGAATAGGTAGGGAAAAATTTTAATAGATGATTGTTTTATTCTTTATTTTTTTATGGAATTTTAACGTTTAGAGAAAATTTCTTTTAAATACTGTTTTTTTTTGGAAAATAGGGGGTTTTTCGTAATTGGTGAACGATGTATGATTTTAATTTAAAAGCCCCTCTGGGCTAAAACTGTCAATTAATTATTAATATCAAGATAATGGAGAGGCGGTGAATATTCCTCGTCCTGGAATAACACACATACATATATATTGGTCCTACACTAATTGCGCCATTTATATACACGGGGGCGAGAATCCTCTTAACTCTGACATTTAGATCGATTACTTCCGGTTAATCAAGACTCCTGACAATTTCTAATTAAGTCAGATAAGCAAAATCATTGATCAAACACAATGATTAATTAGTTCAAATATACTTTAGGGTATTGAAATCTATTTAGAATAACTCACTTACACACATCAAAAGCTCCTTTATAGATCGAATAATTAAAAGCGATTATCAGTCTTTAAACAAATAATAATCCACAATTATTTTCTATTAATCATTTTTTGCGTAATTACCATTTTATTGACAGAAGCTTTCTAAAAAGCAATTTTTTCTTTTAATTTCTTTTTCAAAAATTGTTTCTCGTTCTATAAAAAAATATTATCACAATTGATTGCTAGTAGAAAAAATATTTTTTTCTAAAAATAGAAGAAGAATATTTAAAAATTTTTTCCATAAAAAGAGAAGAAAAAAATTTGAAAACATTTATTTGTACCTACATATATAAATAGAAATCAAAAGGACGAAGTGAATAGTTGAAAAGAAAAAGACGTTGAAGGAGGATTAGATAGCGACAAGATTTATCATAAGTAGTGAGAAAGAAAAAGGACAAGTGGACGTGAACGCGATCTTTGTGGCTCAGTGAAGAACGTAATTTGAAAAGTTTTCTCGTTAAATTGAGCAAAATGTACAGGACGATGAGGTGTCGAACGAAAGTGGGAGGAATATAGACCCCGAGGCCAAATGCCCCACGAAAACGCGGATGAGAGTTTAAACAATGATGAGCGGAACTGATATTTTTTTCTTCGAGAAAATGGACTTTATTATTATTATTTTTTTTTTTTTTATTAAAATTATAAAACTTTTCTATATGATCCACGAAAGCATCAGTGTTGAAATGCATACACACTTAAATTCATAAATATATATACATGCGCATGACGTTGTCAACGGAAATGAAGACTTTTTTACGCTCACGACCATATAAAGTAACCAAAATGCGAGCCTTTATTCACTAACTACAGAAGAGGAGAAAAAAAAAATTCTCCTGCCTTGTATATTTTTATGAAACAAGCACCGGACAAAAATTTCACAGAAAAATATGGATACTTTTAACAAAAAATATTTAGACACTCGTTGGAAACAAAGACAAAATACAAAATTATATAAATATTTTAAAAAAGAATTTATAAACAAGTAAATAAAAAGATAAGAAATAAATTTCATAAATACTATAAACAAATAAATTTTTATAATGAGAATTTTAATAAATAAATAAATAATTTAAAAAAGTGAAAATAATCGTAATTATGCATAATAAAAGACTAATTATAAAAATTGAATTTTAATAATTGACATTTTTCATAATTACGTAAATGAAAAAATAAACAAAACAACAAATGTAAAATTATATCCTTGGGTCAAAATAATTAGTTGAAAATTAAAATGAAGCGGAAAACGATTGCAATGAGTGTATAAATATAATTTTCTGTTAAATGCTAATTAATAAATTTATTATTAATAATTTTCCACGTAGAATGTAAATTAATTTTTCGTTATTATTCTGTGTTTGTCATTAAAAGCTTCTAGAGATAAAATTTCATTAAATCTTTGATTCATTGTAAAATGTAATAAGCGACAAACATTGAACATCCAGGAATAAAATATAGTAGAAAAAACAGTGCAATATATAATTATGGTCAGACAAATATGTAGACCCAGTTCACTTGACGCAAAATAAATCATACTAAACTACCAACATTTGCATTTGTCTTGCAATGCAAGAAAAAAATGTAAACAAAAAATTTAAATACTCTTCCATTTTACTTGACAGGTGTATAATTAATTATTTAACTGTTTCTTGAAAATTCGTGAGCCATATTGCATCCACTATTTAGAACTTTTAAAAACTGATAATAGATTCGTAATCAGCGACCCCGGAAACTTCAAACAATTTTGATAAATTTTTGTAAATTTATTCGCCATAATGCATCCACCAGTTTAAATTTTAGGAAACTAGCATTAAATTCGTAATAATAAAATTTCATTTCCAGGTAACAAATTTCCAGGAAACTCTTAAAATTTTTGAAATTTTGTCCGTTTTTTTTGAAATTGTACGATACGATACAATTTGGATAATTTTCGAGAAATTACAAATGATTGCAGAAATTCAATTATTTTCAAAAGTAATAAAATTCTTCGCAGAAATTCAACTTTATTCACAAAATTTTTAAAAATTCTCGTCAAAATTTCAATTATCTTTAGAAATAATTAAATTATCTTCTCTGAAATTCAATTATATTTAGGAATTTTTATGAAATTCATTGCAAAATTCAATTATTTTCATAAATAAAAATATTCATCACAAGAATTCAATTGTTTCCAAAAATTTTAATAAAATTCATTGCAATATTTCAATTACTTTGAAAAAAAATTTCTCAATTCATTGATTTGTATATTTATTATTTTAATTAAATTTTCCAAAAGAATTCAATTATTTAAAAAAAATTTTGACAAATTTCTACAAGAAATTTCAATTATTTTCTAAAATAATGAAAATTTTACAGAAATTATTAAAAATAGAATTTGCATAAATTTTTTCGAAAAAAAATCAATTGTTTGAAACTTTTTTATAAAATTCTTGTCAGTTATTAAATTATTTTTAAAAATTTTAATAAAATTCATTGCAAAATGTCAATTATTTTTAATAAAATTTGAATCAAATTCCTCAGAAAATGTAATTATTTTTAAAAATGTTATTAAAATTCGTCCAAAGAATTTAATTATTTAAAAATTAGTTGATAAAATTAATTCAATTTTAAAAAAACATTCAATTATTGAATAAATTATCCACGTTTGTATTTAAATAATTTCAAAAAAATTCTCTTCAAAATTTCAATTTTTTTCAAAAATAATAAGATTCTTCTTCTAAATTCAATTATTTTCAAAAATTTTAATAAAATTCTTAGCAAAAATTCAATTATTTTCAAAAACTTTTCTCAATTGGATTATTTTCAATATATTTACTATTTTAATAAAATTTTCCAAAAAAATTCAATTATTTAAAATTTTTTTTTTTAAATTCGCAAACATTTAATTATTTTTATAAATAATAATAAATTTACAGAAATGCAATTAGTTATTTACAAATTTTTTATACATTTTTTTCGCATTATTTCAATATTTATTTTTATAAGTATAATATAATTTTTTTTAACAGGGATTCAATTATTTTCATTAATAATAAAATTCTTTTTAGAAATTCAATTATTTTCATAAATAATAAAATTCTTTTTAGAAATTCAATTATTTTCATAAATAATAACATTCTTTTTAGAAATTCAATTATTTTTATAAAGAAAATAAAACAGATTGCATAATTTCAATTATTTTTAATAAAATTTTAATCGAATTCCTCGAAAAAATTCTTAAATTCTTAAATTGTATTAAAATTTGTCAAAAGAATTCAGTCACTTAAAAATTTGGTTATAAAATTTTTTATGAGAATTTAATTTTAAGAAACATGCAATTATTCAATAAATTGTAATTTTTGTATTTAAATAATTGAATTCTAGTAGAATTTTCTCATAAAGCATTGATTTAAAAATGGATTTTAATTGAAATTTTAAATTATAATTGAATATTAAATGCATTAGAGAGTAAATATTTAGAAATAATTGAATTTTGAAAAGGTTTCAAATTAAAATCTTTGAAAATTTGAATTTTTTATATTTTTAACTAATAATTCTGTGGAATTAATTTTTTTTTAGAAACTTTAATTACGGATTTTTTTAAAAATTATTTAAATTTTTTATTTTCTAATGAATGTTTAATTGAAGAATTTACGAAAAATTATTAAAAATAATGGATTTACAGAAGATGTTCAAGAGTAATAATATTCTTTGCAAAAATTAAATATTGTTCCAAAGTAATAAAATTCTTCTTAGGAATTCAATTATTTTCACAAATAATAAAACTCATTGCAGAATTTCAATTATTTTTAATACAATTTTAATCGAATTTCTCGAAAAATGTAATTATAGAATTATTCTTAAAAATTTTATGAAAATTCGTTTATAACGAATCTTTATGGGAATTGAATGTTAAGAAACATTCAATTATTCAATAAATTATTTATTTGCATTTTATTTATATTTAAATAATTTAATTATAGTAGAATTTTCAAATAAAAATTGATTTAAAAATGAATTTCAGTTAAAATTGTAGATAATAATTGAATATTAAAAGCAATATAGCGTAAATTTTTAAAAATAATTGAATTTTGAAATTAATTTTTTTGGAAAAGTTTAATCGAATTTTTTTAATATTATTTAATGTTTTTATTTTTTAATATTTATTTATTTGAAGAATTTACGAATAATTGAAATTTCGGTAAAATTGAATATTGTAAATAAATGGATTTGAAAATTGTCAAAGAACTTTTTCGAAAATTATTAAAATTAATCGATTTAAAGAAGAATTTTAGTTAAAAGTTCTTGAAAATAATAATTGAATTAATAATGTTTCTATCACTCGGTAATCTTTAATTATTATAAAACATGAAGAAACCGATCACCCCGATTTGAAGACTCGGAGTTATCCATATCTTCATGTTTTATATTTATGGAAAATTTAATTTATATTTTTAAGTAAAATGTTCTCTTATTTAACTCTGACTAGTTATAATTTTGACAGTAATTGATCTGTAATTTTTCATTTTTGGTCCATAATGTCCGTATTTTTAAATACTTTCACTGGTTCGAGCCCTGAAAACCCTTAGTAACGGATTTTTAACGAATTTCATCAATTCTTGTAATTTCATCTTCCATTTTTAATTTTGAAAAATTAACATCAGATTCGTAATATCAGCGACGCCGAAACATGCTTTAAATGTTCAAAGCATACATAGAATTCTAATTTAAAAAAAATGTATTTCTATATAATGTAATAAAAATAAAAAAGAAGATTTTAAAAATTGAAATTTAATTACTATCTCTGCGTGAACTGAAGTTTAATTTAATTATTCAACGATATTTATACAATAGAGAAAAATAAATTTTGTACGAAACACAAAGTTGAAAATTGGGATGTATGAACATTTTCGTAGACTGGATAGCAATTACAGTTTCCGTGTTTTTACTGTTTAGAGAAGCGGTAGAGTCTGCTTCTGACACCTCAATATACGTAGGTTACCAAATTCGTAGGAAAATCTCTCGCGTCACCCCCACCTACAACGCACAAAACCCCCTCTCTCATCCTCAACTAACATTAACTCTCTGCGTGCAGACACACACATCCGGTCTATTAAATAAATTCTCTTTCACTCTCCAAATATTTATTTAACAAAATTTTTACCTTGAAAACTAATTATCTTTGACTTTTGACCTAAACTATAAGGTTGTATTCCTTCTGACCTGTAAATTTGTCTTGAAAATTTATTTTACTCTTGATATTTATTTTCTTTACATATAACTTGTAAACTATTTATAAGTGGATGTTTTTCTATTATCAGAATAGAATTTTTCTATTATTTAGGTCAGAGAACTTGACCTAAATTTTTTAGATCGAAAGATGAACGTTTGCACTTTAGGTCAAAAGTAGCTTAATTCATGAAATTTGAGTTTGAGGAACTTTTTTATAATATATAAAGTGATGGAATTTTTAGTTTCGAAGATAAAATTACCCCTCCTTATACATATATACAATTCACCGGAAGTTGTGAAAACCGAAGGTGCCACGCAGCGTGGCAAAATAGGATCAAGACGTCAAGGTCCACCGGAAATGAAGGCAGTACACGACATGAATTCCCTGTTCCTGAATACTAAGACCCTTTAGATTGCGTCCCAGTCGAATAATCGATTTTCCTACATCCACTTGAGTTGGAATTTATCGCCCTCAATAGCAGAGTCTCGAGATTTATTTCGACATCTTTTTTTTTATTATTTGTTTAAACGATAATTCAATGTGTCTCAATTTTTCAATTTCCCAGTTTGCGATTTTTTCTTTCCAATTTATTAGAGATTTTTCAAAATGAAAATAACATGAACACTTTTTTTTTAAAATTCGATTCCAGTATGTATAAAATTTTTTCAATTAGGGTACACTTAAAAAATGCAAAATGCAGAAAAAACAAAAAAAATTTAAATGTTGAAAATTTTGAAAATTAATCTCTAAATTCCTTTGAGTATAAAGTTTCATGATAATTGAATTAATTATCGAAACTTTAAAAAAGTTTGTAAGCCTGGCTGAAATTGATTCTTACTACTTATATACAAGAATAGAATGTCTGATTGTAACTTGCTTTTACTACTTTGAGAATTTATTTAAATGCTTCAGACGTTTTAGTAGTAACATCAAGTGGACCTTGCTCCTACTACTTACAAAATAATAATTTACATGATTTATACTTTTTTTAAATCATTAAAAATAAATTTAAAATGGCTGACTAAAATTCGCTGATACTACTTATTTAAAACTTAAAATATAAATAAATAAAAAAATATTTAAATTAAAAATTTATAAATTAATATTATTAATAATAATTATTGATAATTATAATATTTATTATTATTATTATTATTAATTTATAAATTAAATTAAATATAAATTAAATGTCTGACTATACCTTGCTTTTTCTACTTATATTATATAAAATACAAGTTTGATACGTCTGACTCAAATTGACTTATACTACTTAATCTGAGCTTTATAATCGTAATTCTGTTCGTTGTTAATTTAAAAGTATCAAATTCCAACGAATTGATACCAAAAATGTGTATCAAATTAAAAATTGATACAAATTTTTGGCATCAATTTGATCTACTTTAGTATCAATTTGATACTTTCAAGGAAATTGGGTTGAAAATAATTCGAACTAAAATTGACTTCTACTACAACGGTAAAATTTACAAAAAGAAAAATTATGTCTGACTGTAACATACTTTTACTACTTATAAGAAATATTGAGATACATTTAGATGGTCTGACCATAATTTCCATTTACAACTTACACCAATATTTACAACATTTTTTTAAATTTCTGTCTAAACTTGTTTTCTTCCACTTATACAATATAAACAAAATTTTACAGTGCAGGAAAAACTTTTGAATAGCAAATTTTGAATTAAAAAAAAAAAGCGCGCACACTAATAGCCCAAGGCGTCTCGAGGCTTTTTCACTTTCTTCACCCGTTTCCTTTCTGGAAAAACTTATAATCAAAGCATCAGCTCAGACATATCCGACGATGAACTTGAAAAGGGAACGAAATTCCTTCTCGCTCCTCTCACCTCACACTCTCCTTTCCAAGTTAACTACGCGACTTCCGCGCCTAATTCGTGGGAAAAGGTCCCGGATGCAGGATAAGAAGCATTGACGACAAGAGAGAGAGAGAGAGAGACAGAGTTGCCTCAAAGTGGCTCGAATACGTTATAAATTGGCTAAGACTGACTTCGACTGGTTTAGTTTGAAGAAGAGGCGATCGAGAGGAACTTGAGACTTTGCTAGAATTGAAGGGAATGGAACGCGAACGAATTAATTCCCCAAGGACGAAAACTCGAGGACAAAGCCAAGGGATGATTCAAAGGATACAATTAAATTCTAGACACTCTCTCCCTTCGAAATTCCCTCCCTCTCTCCTCGAATAGTATTTTGATGGACCCATTTCTGTATTATAATGCCTCTCGCACTCAATGAATCCCCCGCGCTCACTCTCACTATATTACATACTGACAAATGAAGCACAAACCTCTGGCATCAATACCAACACACAGCTGTCATTTTCATTATATATAATTCACCAAAAGGGAGAAGAGAATTCAAATAGAACTAAATATTGATTTTGAATTTATTCTCCAATTTCAGGAGTGAAAAAAGAAGCTTTAAGTGTACCATAGTGTCACGTACATTTTGAGTATAGATATACAGTCTGTGTGTGGGGCTTTCTTTTCCTTATGTCCACACGTGGGTCTGAGAGGAAATAAAAGGAAGAATGAGAAAATAAAAACGCACACTATTGAAGAGAGTGAAAGAAAAGTACTTTTTCTATATAGTACTGAACAAAAGCGATGGCAAAGTACATCAGACACGCGTCAAAGCTTTATGAACGAGATAATCTTATTTCAATTTCTTAACTGGATGACGTCTGGAATAATTCATTCTTGTCTACAATGAGAATTTAAATGAGAAGAGAAATTGTCATTGAGAAAATATATAGGTTGACAATGCGACACATATTTAGTTGAAATTCAACGTGTGAAGAAAATTTTACTAAATTACTGCCGACAGTTTATATGATGCAAATGTGTATAAAAAAAAACGTCTTTTTCACTATGGAGTATTTACAAAACAATTGGATGTAGAATTGAAAAAGATTTTTGTCTCTTAAAAACTGGTTGAGAAAAGATAAGAATTGAGAAAGTAATTTGAAACTTCTTTGTTATCACAGTAAAACGTGAGGTGTTAAAATAACACCACAATGGATTAAAATAATCTGCAACAGTTTAATCCCTCTAGGATTAAATTAACACCAGAAAGGATTAAAATAATCTCTTATTAATCTACTATTTCAATAAAATTTTCCAAAAGAATTATTATTATAAAAAATGTGAATAAAATTCTACGCAAACATTCAATTATTTTCATAAATAATAAAAATTTTTTAAGGAATTCAATTATTTACAAATTTTTTTATAAATTTCTTCGCAATAATTCAATTACTTTCATAAATAATAACTTTTTTTTACAGGGATTCAATTATTTTTATAAATAATAAAATTCTTTTAGGAATTCAATTATTTTCATAAATAATAAAACTCATTGCAGAATTTCAATTATTTTTAATGCAATTTTAATCGAATTCCTCGAAAAATGTAATTATTCTTAAAAATTTTATTAAAATTTGTCCAAAGAATTTAATGATTTAAAAAATTTATTGATAACATTTTTTATGAGAATTTAATTTCAAGAAACATGAAATTAATAAATTATTTATTTTTGTACTTAAATAATTGAATTCTCGTAGAATTTACTAATAAAAAAGGGTTCTAAAAATTAATTTCAGTTAAAATTTTAGATTATAATTAAATATTACAAGCATTATAACGTGGATTTTAAGAAATAATTAAATTTTGAAAAAGTTTCAAATTAAAATCATTGAAATTCTTAATTTTTCATATTTTTGACAAACAATTCTGTAGAATTAATTCTTTTTAAAAGTTTAATAGGATTTTTATTGAAATTATTTCAAGTTTTAATTTTTCAATATATATATTTAATTGCAGAATTTACAAATAATTGAAATTTTGTAAAATTGAATTGTAAATTGAATGAATTTGAAAAATGTCAAAGAACTTTTTTCAAAATTATTAAAAATAATGGATTTATTGAAGAATTTTTGTTAAAAACACTAGAAAAAAATTTAATTTTAGAGAAGTTATAAATTATTGCAGAAATTTAATTATTTTCAAGAATAATAAAATTATTCTTAAGGATTCAATTATTTTTACTAATAATAAAACTGATCGCAGCGTTTCAATTATTTTTTATACAATTATAATTATTGAATTCCTGGAAAAAAGTAATCATGTTCATGCAAGTTTTAATAAAATTCGACAAAAGAATTCAATTATTTAAAAATTTGTTACTAAAATTCTTTATGAGAATTGAATTTTGAGAAACATTAAATTATTCAATAAATTTTATTCACTTGTGCATTTAAATAATTAAATTCTTGTAAAATTTTCTAATAAAAATTAATTTTCATTTCATAAAAAGGAATTTCAGTTAAAATTTTAGATTAGAATTGAATATTAAAAGCAATTTAGCGTGAATTTTTAGAAATAATTGAATTTTGAAATTAATTTTTTTGAAAAAGTTTAATTGAATTTTCTTTTATATTATTTGAAGTTTTAATTTTCTAATATGAATTTAATTAAAGAATTTAGGAATAATTGAAGTTTCGTGAAATTGAATATTGTAAACAAATGGATTTGAAAATTGCTAAACAACTTTTTCGAAAATTATTAAAAATAATTGATATAAAGTAAAATTGTAGTTAAAATTTTTTAAAAATAATAATTGAATTGAAGTAATGAAAATAATTTGGAAGAAGTTTAATATTTTTATAATACAAAATAATGATTTTATTACTTGGTCATCTTTAATTATTATAAAATATGAAGAAATCGATCACTTCGAGTCGAAGACTCGGAGTTATCAATATCTTCATGTTTTATAATTTTAAAAAAATTTAATGAACTAAAATTTCATTCATTGTAAAAAATAACGCTAACATTGATTATTTTAATCTTTTTTGATGTTAATTTAATCTGCAACACTTTTTAATACCTTACGATTTACTGTGAATGTCTGATTATTTCAGATGAATTAATTCTTATTAAATCTTTTCTACTTATTCTATAAACTTCTAAAATTATATTTCGTCTGGCTGTAATTTACTTTTACTACTGAATTTAAAAAATAGAGAATTTTAGTAAAATCTGCAACAAATGATGACTATCACAATACTATGAGGTTAGTTTAGAAAAATTGCAGGAAGCCTGACAGAAAATTGATTCTTACTACTTAGAAAAGAATTTAGAACGTACGACTATAACTCCTCTTTACAACTTTGATGATATGCTTAAAAGATTTTTGAATTATCGGTAGAATATTGCAGTTTTACTACTTACTACTGCATTGTAGAATATTTACTAAATTTTAAATTGCCTGCCTATAACTTTTTTTTATCACTTATTCAATATTAACAAAAACTTACAATGCCTGACTAAAATTCGGTCATACTACTTATTTAAATTTCACATCATTTTACTTATTATGAATTAAATAAACTATTAGTATTTATAAAATATTTAAAAAATTTCGAATGTCTGACTCTCACTCGCTTTTTCTACTTACAGACTATTAACAAGACTATTTGATGTCTGGCTATACTTTTCTTTTACTACTTGCAGATAATTATTCCAATAATTATAATGTCTCATATTAAAATTTGATTATTGTCTGACCTAAATTGCATTTTACTACTTAGGTAGAAGATTATGTCTGACTGTAACATATCATTATCACTTGTGTGAAATTTCTAAAAATTGAAAATATTCAACTTAACCGATTAATACTACTTATTCAAATTTTTGAAAAATTTTCGTAATTCTGACTCAAATTGACTTTTACTACTACCGAAAAATTCACGGAAAATTCATGTCGGACTGAAAGTCGCTTATACTACTGAATCCGATTCAAAAAGTTTTGAAATATCGTATTATAGTTAGATTTCAATTTTTATATTATATTAACAGAATTTAGGAACGTCGAATTAAAATTTATTTTCACTACTGCGACAAAATTTACGTAAAATTTATAAAGTCCGGCATTAACTCGCTATTCTACTCCGCCAATAATATATTTAAAATACTTTAAAACATTTGATTGCAACTTGCATTTCTGGCTTTACAATTTTAATTAAACTTTTTATTGTCTAACTGTTTATTTTTATTGCGACTATATGATTTGTCTGACTATAATTTTCAGTTACTACTTATATAATGTTTACACAAATTTTAGAAATTTTAGAATTTTAGAACCTTTGAAAATTCTCCAAAAATTATCACTTTCAATTTCACCAAAAGACATTTTACTTTGACTCAAAAAATTTTGAGTGAAATTGTTAGTGGAAATTTTTTTTATAGAAAGTGAAAGCTAAAATATTTTCAGTGAAAGTGAAAATATTTTGCGTGCAATTCAAAGTTGCAATATTTACTTTTACTACTTATTGATAGACACAACTTAACTTCGTAAAAGTTTGAATGTCTGACTAAAACTCGCTTGTACTACTGATATTAGCCTGAACAGAACACATTTAACAAGTCAGTCCAAAATTGACACCCTCTTCTTTCCTCAAAATTTCAATTCCACAATCCAATTGTCACAATCTAAACAAAATTGTCTACTTGCATATAGAAAAAAATAAACAAAAACAAAACAATAAAACTAGGAACGTCTTAAAATTTTAAATTAAACGAAGAAAAATCTCAATTTAGATATGAAAACGTCTATATATATCTATTCTTCAAAGGAATGATAAACCATATCAGTAGAGTAAAAGGGGGGTCAATAAAAAAAAATCTCTCTCTAGAAAGCCACTAAAACGTATATAAAATTTACGATCCAAACTGAAGCCCAACTCTCGAGACTCCATAAACCATCAAACAGTTCTTATACTTTGATAAATAAACTGAAAACATTTGAGAGACGTTTGAGTGAGTAAACAGTCAGAGAATTGAAGAGTAAAGTGAAGTGAAGCACTGGTTACGGTGCTTAGAGTTAAGTAGAAAATACGAGAAGTCTTTTCGTAGCCGAGAGAATAAAGAGAGGGGGGGAAAGAAGTGGGAGGAGAGGGGGAAGTCCTTTACAAGGAGTCAGGCGTATTAAAGGATAAACAAGGAAGTAGAGAATTACAGGGTCGTAAGTTTCATACTACGCGCTCTCTCATTCTCGACGTATAAGGATGAGAGCCATGACCGTCGTAAATCTGTCCCTGAGACAACACATTTACGTCGATATTCCAGCTGATGTTGGACAGAATTCTCTCGGTGCACACGAGACACCATAAATACATATACACTCCCTCTCTCTCTCTCTCTAAATGTCACCCATAGCAGGAGCCAAGTACCACCTCTGCTTCTACAATTTCTCGACTACTCATGCACAATTCTACATGTGCTCGAGACCGTGACGAAGCCAGATTTAAGCCCCGCTTACGCAGGAGCTTTCGCCGGCACGGTCCGATACAATATATTTCCCGTGTGTTTCTGGTTGTATACATATATATATATATATTACTGATTTTCACGAGAACTCAAAATCAGGAAATGGGAGAAGCTTGAAATTTGAATAGAGCAACTCATATAAATCCAGTTATTCTCTTCATTCTTGAATGAGAATATATCGTGTAATCTGATTTTCAATTTAATAAAAAAATAATATTTCAACTCTCATGGAAATTCTCATGCATGCAGAGGGGATTATATTCAATTTCAAATTAAACGAAACACATTCAAATTTATTTAACCGATATCTGCTCATTATCGTAGAATTTAAATTCTCAATTTTTCGAAAAGGTCATAAAATTCTTTTTTAACTTTTAATAGAGGCGTATAAATAGAACCCAATTTTCAAATATTTGTATTACCGAAATTATTTATATTATTTAGTACTAGCAACAATTCACGCGACTAACTTCTTACTACCTTTTTTAAATTTAGTAATTTTAAAAATAATAGAATTTAAAAATTTTCTAATTTAAATTCATGTTGAAAACACCAAAGAAAATCTTCAATTTTGAAGAAATTACAAATAATTGCAGAAATTTAATTATTTTCAAAAATAAAATTCTTTACAAAATTTCAATTATTTCAAAGATTTTAAATCAAAATTCTTGTAAGAATTCAATTTTTTTTATAAATAATAATTCAATTTTTCAGGGGAATTCAATTATTTTTTAAAATTTTAACAAAATTCTTCGCAAAAAGTCAATTATTTTTAAAAAATAATGAAATTCTTCTGACGAATTCAAATATTTCAAAAAATAATAAAATTCTTCTGACGAATTCAAGTATTTCGAAAAATAATAAAATTCTTTGCAAAGAAATTTAAAAATTAATTAAAAAATTAAAATTATTTCAAAGATTTAAATCAAAATTCTTGTAAAGAATTCAATTATTTTTATAAATAAGTAAATCTTGCATGGGATTTCAATTATTTTTATAAATAATTAAATTTTTCAGGAAAATTCAATTATTTTTGAAAATGTTAAGAAAATTCTTCATAAAAATTCAATTATTATTTTCATAAGTAAGAAAATTCTTGTGAGGAATTCAATTATTTCAAAGATTTTATCAATTTTTTGGAAAGAATTTAATTAATTTCCTAAATATTAAAATTCTTCTGAGAAATTAAATTATTTTCAAAAATAATAAAATTATTTGCATAATTTGAATGATTTAAAAGATTTTAATCAATTTTTTGGGCAAGAATTCAATTAATTTTCTAAATAATAACATTTTTCTTAAGAATTTAATATTTTTTTTCAATTAAAATCGATGCAAAAATTCAATTATTTCTATAAATAATAAAAATCATTGTAGAATTTCAATTATTTTTTCATGCAATTTTAAATGAATTCCGCGAAAAGTGCAATTATTTTTAAAAAAAATTTTATTAAAATATATTTATAGAATAAAAAATCTGATTTAAAAACAAAATTGATTTTTTCGAAAAAATTTTTAAATAAAATAATGGAATTTTCAAACAATTGCAGAAATGCAATTATTTGAAGAAAAAATAAAATTCTTCTTAGAAAATTCAACTATGTTCAAAATTTGAAAAAAATTCTTGTAAAAATCCCAATTATCTTTATAAATAACAAAATTCTTCTCCAAATTTCAATTAATTTCATAAATGTCAAAAAAATCCATGTCCTAATTTTAATAATTTTCAATAATTCAATTATTTAAAAAAAAGTTTAATCAAATTTTATGCAAACATTTAATTATTTTCATAAATAATAAAAATTTGACTGCAATTCAATTATTATTTTCATAAACAAAAATAATGCAAAATAAATAAATTTTCTATTTCTTAATCACAGTTGTTTAAAAATTTTCTAATTTTCTTTAGAAGTAAAGAACAAACATCTGCATAATTTCAATTTAACAAAACATAGGGTAGAGTGGGGTAAAAAAGCCACATTTTTACTTTTGATGCTGTAAAATCTGTATTTAAAATTTTTTTCTCAAATTTCCAATTGTTATTGAAAGTTTAGTTATTAAGCTTGAAAATTCTTGACGGAAATATTTTTTATCTCATGAAAGGACTAAGTTATAAGAGTTTTACGGAAGCACTGTAAGTGGCTTTTTTGCACCACCTGGTAGGGTGAAAAAGCCACCCTATGATTTTAGCAAAACATGTTATCAATTTAGGTATTTTTATAGTTTTCCTTTATTTATATGACAAATAGTCTTATTTGAAAAATATTTTAATAATTATGAAAGAGTTTTTAGCAAGCAAAATTGAAAATTATATAGAGTTTACCTGTTTTCGATTTGCACTGCCAATTTTTCGTACCTTTTTTAGAAGTTCTCTTTAAGTTTCACCACAGATAACATATTTCGTTGCAACCGTTTATTCATTGTTTATTTTTTTAATGCACTTTGAACTACTTTTTCGTCGTGTTTAATTTATTTTCTTAAATAAACACGAGAAATTTGGTAAAATAAGAAGGTTAGTTTAAATAGAAAACAAGTGAATTTCACAAAATATTCAATGGATTTTTTGCCCTGGCTTTTTTACACCCAAGACCAGTTATTAGAAAAGCAAAAATAAATTGTTAATTCAGTTCAATTTCCAAAAATTAACATTGTATACGTTTTCGGTATACTTTTCTCCTTATGTACAAACATTTATTTTTATTATTCGTTCACTTAATCAGACTGTAATATGTTTGAAAAGTTCACCAAAATGTTTTCAAAAAAGCAACAAAAAATTGAAATTACAATAAAAACAATATTAATCTAGGTACAACATTCAAACTAGATTCAAAAGTTGCGTATTACCTAATAGTATTTATATTCTAAACAGCTGATAAATCGGCTTAATAGTTTTTAAATAAAACTCAAATGGCTTTTTTACCCCACTCTACCCTAATATTTAACAAAATTTTTATCTTTTAATGAAAAGAAGTGAAAAAATTCTGATGATTTCTATTTATCATTACAATTTTGAATTAATTATAAAATAAAAATAATTATAACATAATAATAAAATATACAATGTATCTAAAGTTAACAAAAAACAAAAGTATAAACAAAAGGCAACTTCATAGTGTGAGGGACAGAAAAAATGAATGAATGAATGAAAGAACATTCAAATTATTATATAGTTAATTACTGAAATATAGTGTTTATTTTTAGAAATATGATCAATTCGAATTCGAATTGATAAAAATAAAATTTTTATTTATGCGAAAGAATATTTTTATATTCTTCAAATCATCGAATTATCATTTCTAAAAATTCTTATTTTTTATAATTTTATTTACATTAATGTTTACATTAATGTATAATTCGCGATTTCATTAAAATGAGAAAATTTTCTATAAAAACTTGCTGATTATGTAGTTAATTGAAATTTCCCTTTGACTGGATTTTTATTTTGTAAAATTTATCATTTGATGGAATTATTTCTTCGACAAATTGTAAGTAAACAAAATTTGAATTTAACCAAACGATGTGTATGATTGGAACGAAAAATATACGAATTGATGGAATTTTCATTTAACTAAATTTACATTTAACTGTGTTTTCATTTTTTAAATTTCTTTTTTAAGAGAATTTTCACTTGTTTTGATTTTTATTTGTTTAAAATTATTATGGGATATTTTATTTGTCCGATCGAATTGTTATTTAAAACACGAAACATGTAAACAACAAATGCTCAGGTAAAATGAAATCCGAACGTTCAAAACCTTAGGAGCATTAAATTTTATATAATAAAATTCACAAGTTGTAAAAATAACTAATTTCGTTTTTTTTTATAAATTCGACATAATGGATTATTTTTCATTTATAAAATTTTTCTCTTACTTAATTTAATTTTTTCACTCGATTCAATTATTTATCGACAATAATAAATAAAATGAATTAAACATAATGCAATAACTATTTTTAAATCAAAAATTTTAAAAAAATGTATAAAAATAACAAACAATAGACACTCTTATACAACACTGAGTAAACTGATTAAAATCTTTTCCATAAATCATTTCAAATTTATAGCTCAAAAAAAGAGACGACTAGATGAAAATTATTTAATTTATAATAATTATAAATTTCGCATAAATCATTGTATAAATTGTTTCTACTTCAGAAATAATTTTATCTTTTGTAATAAATTTCTCTTAGCCAATGTTTATATTACGTCAGACAAGATTTACATTCGTTGCAAATAAAAACAATGACTTCACGAGTTAAAAAAAAGTTTATTCTATATATTGTCGACAATAATTATTTTTCTAATGTAATAAACAAAAGTAACGAACAAAATATGTTTTAATTAATTTCTCTCCGTGTGGAATTTAAAGTCCTAATTTTGTTGAGAAACTAATAAAATTAAGTGAAGCTGATAATATTTTGTCACATATTTTCTCATGGAGCAGATAATAAATTAGAATTCTCAGACAAATTTCCATCATTGTCAACACACCACAAAAAATTGATAATTAAATTAAATACTGTATATAAGTTTTAATTAATAAAAATATACTCTTGTTAATTTTCTCTCTTTACTCTTTTCTGTTTCCTCTTATAATTCCTTAATTTCTTCCTATAATTAATATTGAAGTAAAACACACAAATATTTGACGCTTATTAACTATTTAAAGTAACTATTAGTAAGCTTATTAAGTTTTCTAGCATTCACACATTCAATGAAAATTAAATTAGATCTCATTTATTTTTTTCGATTCACAATAAAAAGGAAAAAATTTTAAATTAACAGCTTAAATGATGAACGCTACTTTACTTTCTGTCAAAGTTCCCATTGTTAGCATACTCAACTATAATCGTACTTTGAATTTCAATGACTGTTCGTCGTCGTCCTTACATAAAAGTAAAAGCACAATTAAGAATATTCCGACCTTGAAAAAAATTTCGATCTCTACTTTATAGCAACATCATTGAATAAAATTGATAAATTTTTTATTTCACTCACCATGAAGAGCTTTGAGATACGCTTTGCCTGCATTGATCAATTGCCTCGCTCCGGGATTGAATTTTTCCAGGATATTCTGTAATCATACAAAAAAAGAAGAAAATTAAATGAAATGAAATCTCTCGTTCGAGCTTAATGAGACACTTAAATTAAAATCGTCTAATGCATCAATTACGCTAGAAAGAAGTATGTTTTCGTAGAGTAACTATGGTATGTATATAGGTATACATATATACATAGAAACGAGGAATAAATCTTGTAATCGTATCTAGAACGGTAGACCTTGAACGGCCCCTCCAAACTTCCCCCTAACTCCCCCTCTCCTTTTAACGATAACGACTTTGCTCCAATCAGATTAGTGCAGTTAGATTAATTAGATGGAGGTTTGCGTTAAATTCCAAAGAGCCCCTTGGCTTTGGTACGCAACCTCAATCGATTCCCAGATACTGCATTCTGAAGATGTCTTTGGAGAAGGAGAGTGTGCATATCATGTTGCATAAAGCCACATACAAAATATTTGAAAAAATTTTTTTTACAATTATTACCACGTTTCAGCTTTATTCAAATTCCACAAATATTTACGAAAAAAATTCTAATTAACGACTTTCTCACGTATATTTCTTTTACAATCTTTCATTTATGTTTTTTTTTAATTAATGATAAAGAATATGCAAATTGACAGCTGTCAATTTTTTCTTAGAAAATGATAAATAATAGGCGAAGCGTTTTTTGAAACCAAAATATGACCCCAAAGTTGATTTTGCAAAATTTAAATTTTTTTAAGAGTTATTGTTTAAACAATTTTTACACATCATATTATTGAAAAAATTTTCCTATCGTTCTATTTGTTATTTGATGGATTTTAATAAAATTTGGTATGAGTAATATACAATAGTCATACTTTCGAACAAAGAATATTTATTAGATTTTGTTCATAATTTGTTTAAAATAGCAACAATTATAAACAAATAGAAATAAAATAAACTTCTACGTCTAATTTCGTATTTCTCTGGTCAATTATGATTTTCTTTTTTATCACGAGTATTTATAAAAAAAAGAAAAGTCAGTATATTACATTAGGACAAAAGTTATTATTAATATTTTTGTGACCGCGTTTACTGCGCTCCACAGTGTCAGATAAAAAGATAAAATTTGGTTCAAATTAACTTTTAGACCACAATCTTTAACCAAATTAAGTATTTTCTTATTTCTCTAAGATCTGTGAAAGTCGATTTTAAAAATTTTTAATGTTAATGTAAAGTGTAAAAAATGATTTTTTAAACTTTTCATTTTATTTATTTTGACAGATTTTTATTTTTACTCTCATTTTCACTTTGACAGATTTTTATTTTCACTCTCATTTTCACTTTAATAGAATTTTATTTTCACTTTAATTTTCACTCTCATTTTCATTATGGCAGAATTTTAATCAAATTCTTGTCAAAATTTCAATTATTTTCAAAAGTTTTTTAAAATTCAATGATTTTCAATATCTGCTATTTCAATAAAATTTTCCAAAAGAATTATTATTATAAAAAATGTGAATAAAATTCTACGCAAACATTCAATTATTTTCATAAATAATAAAATTTTTTACATGAATTCAATTATTTACACATTTTTTTATAAATTTCTTTGCAATAATTCAATTATTTTCATAAATAATAACTTTTTTACAGGGATTCAATTATTTTTATAAATAATAAAATTCTTTTAGGAATTCAATTATTTTCATAAATAATAAAACTCATTGCATAATTTCAATTATTTTTAATGCAATTCCTCGAGAAATGTAATTATTCTTAAAAATTTTATTAAAATTCGTCCAAAGAATTTAATGAATTAAAAAATTTGTTGATAACATTTTTTATGAGAATTTAATTTCAAGAAACATGAAATTAATAAATTATTTATTTTTGTATTTTAATAATTGGATTCTCGTAGAATTTACTAATAAAAAAGGGTTTTAAAAATTAATTTCAGTTAAAATTTTAGATTATAATTAAATATTAAAAGCATTATAACGTGGATTTTTAGAAATAATTAAATTTTGAAAAAGTTTCAAATTAAAATCATTGAAATATTTAATTTTTCATATTTTTGACAAACAATTCTGTAGAATTAATTCTTCTTAAAAGTTTAATAGGATTTTTATTGAAATTATTTCAAGTTTTTATTTTGCAATATATATATTTAATTGCAGAATTTCCGAATAATTGAAATTTTGTAAAATTGAATTGTAAACGAATGAATTTGAAAAATGTCAAAGAACTTCTTTAAAAATTATTAAAAATAATGGATTTATTGGTGAATTTTAGTTAAAAACACTAGAAAAAAATTTAATTTTAGAGAAGTTACAAATTATTGCAAAAATTCAATTATTTTTAAAAGTAATAAAATTCTTCTTAAGATTCAATTATTTTTATTTTTTACTAATAATAAAACTCATCGCAGCGTTTCAACTATTTTTCATACAATTATAATTGAATTCCTTAAAAAAAGTAATTACACAGAAAAAAACTGAACTCAAAATGAGTCGTAAAAGTTACTCTTTATGAGCTGCAGCTCATAATTGCTCATAATTCATTCTAAAAATGAACCTTGCAGATGGCGCCACGTTCTATGTCATTTAACATAGACTCATTTTGAGTTGCAACAAAAATGAGTCCGAGTTTTTTCTGTGATATGTTCATGCAAGTTTTAATAAAATTCGACAAAAGAATACAATTATTTAAAAATTTGTTAATAAAATTCTTTATCAGAATTGAATTTTGAGAAACATTGAATTATTCAATGAATTATTTACTTTTGCATTTAAATAATTAAATACTTGTAGAATTTTCTAATAAAAATTGATTTAAAAATGAATTTCAGTTAAAATTTTAATTTTAATTAAATTTTTTTTTTTTTTTTTTTATATTTTTTAAATTTTAATTAAATAGGGGAACATAGTCAAGGTCGGCCCACTTTTTGCCTATTGTTTATAACTTTTTTTTAAAAATGAATTTGTCAATTGAAGTATATGGTTGGAAAGTCCTGTTTAATAGGAACATCTTTTCTGTACAAAGTAAATTGATTGGTTTTAAAATGAAAAAGTTATAAGTTAAAAAAAAAAAAAAATTTGTAGTCCAGGTTGGTCTTTACAGTCAAGGTCGGCCATGTTTAAAATTCAAAGGGCATAAATCGTTAAAAAATAAAATAACATATTTGGAGTTACGGAAAATTGATTCTTTATTGTTTACAGTTTGTAACTTAATGAAATAACAAAATAATAAAAATAAACAATATAAAAAACTAAATATAAATAAAAAAATTCAATTATTTATGAAATTTGTTAATAAAATTCTTTATGAGAATTGAATTTTGAGAAACATTCAATTATTCAATAAATTATTTATTTTTGCATATATAAATAATTGAATTCTCGTAGAATTTTCTAATAAAAATTTATTTTCATTTCATAAAAATGAATTTCAGTTAAAATTTTAGATTATAATTGAATATTAAAAGCAATATACGGGAATTTTTAGAAATAATTGAATTTTGAAATTAATTTTTTTGAAAAAGATTAATTGAATTTTCTTTTCTATTATTTGAAGTTTTTATTTTCTTATATGCATTTAATTAAAAGAATTTAGGAATAATTGAAATTTCGTAAAACTGAATATTGTAAACAATTATGGATTTGAAAATTGCCAAAGAACTTTTTTCGAAAATTATTAAAAATAATAGATTTAAAGTAAAATTGTAGTTAAAAATTTTTGAAAATAATAATTGAATTGAAATAATGAAAATAATTTTGAAGAAGTATAATATTCTTCTAACATAAAATAATGATTTTATTACGTGGTCATCTTTAATTATTATAAAATATGAAGAAATCGATGACTCCGAGTCGAAGACTCGGAGTTATCGATATCATCATGTTTTATAGTTATAAAAAAATTTAATGAACTAAAATTTCATTCATTTCATTCACTGTAAAAAATAACACCAAAATTGATTATGTTAATTTTTTTTTGGTGTTAATTTAATCTGCAACACTTTTTAATACCTCACGATTTACTGTGGCATCGATATTTCAGTAACAGCTTCAGATGGAATCTTTTCTAGTGAAAACTTTCCCTAAATTTTCAGAGGAAGCTAAAAAATATTCCACTAAGAATTTTAGATGAGCTTAGAAAATCTTGAGCTATTACGTGTGATTTATTTAAAATCCCATAAATTTTGTTTAAATTGTTTAATTTTTTATGCTCGTCTGAATTTTTATTCTACTTTTTAATGATGAAATGTACTCTCGCACTTTTGAAAGTAGTTTTAATGTATTGGAGAATCCTTTCAATGGAAAATTTAAGGAATGGTGTACTATATACCATATATTTGACTCTTTCGCAAGGGTATTAAATTTCAGAGTTCTTGAACCGGGGAGAGCATCTTTCTCGTTATTGGAAAATATACATTCACGATATCGTATTCGTAGTGGCTCCTTAGGGCTTCCGAGATATGACGGGTAACATACGATTACTCCTGAGCAGAACGGAACGTTGGAACGCTTTCGGCATTCTTGCTTTGAAGGCAACGCTTTGACACATCTCCCTCTCTCTCACATCGTTTCTCTTACCTTCTTTATCCTTGAGGATCCTTTCACCCTTATAGATGCTAGAATTCAAGACACTGCTTTTGCATGCCAGGTGTCTATAGTTCGCTTACAGCATATATCTCGATAAAATTCAAAGAAATACTAATGCCACAAGTTGGTTGCATTCGTTAGGACACGAACAAGCTATAAACGCGAAGAATGACTCAAGATGAAAAAAGGAGAAGTAAGAGGGAATTGAATGAAAAGTGCTGACAGTGCGAGCCTTTTGAAATATTTTCATTTTTAATTTGTTGGAGAATAAATACTTTGCGTATTTTTTTTCATGACCGGGACAATTATAGATTCAATTAATAAGAAACTGAAATCATTAAGAGGCAGTGAACGATTCTTATGTTACGAAAATATTATTAAAGATAAAAATTCTTCTTCTTCTTAAATGACTTGTGGCTTTGCCGAGTGGCAGAACTGTTAAGATAAAAATTCGCTTTTATACCCGCTTTTTGGTCTCTCGCGATTGGTTGGTTGTGAGCGAGGTGGGGATACTCAGAGACGCGCGCAACTAGATCCCAGTGGAAGAAGCTCTTCTCTCTTCCAGTGCGTGCTCTCGATATACTCTGAGAGTTTCGCGTATGTTCCTATTACATTCTCTAAAGATTATCATGTGTCATCAATTTTTTTTGTTTCAAGTTAATACACATTTAAGTTCGACAAAGATTGAAGAACCGAACAAACGGTAGAACATCAGAGAATTGAAGAAAGAACTGATCTTAATATGTAAAGAAGGAAAAATTCCTGGCATAACAGTTCCTAACTCTATATATGTAGATAGAAAAACAATGTTTATAATTAGTGAATGGTACAATCAACAATTGGAATTTCAACAGCTCTAGATATTTCAATTAAGCCAAAGTGGTAGAAAATAATTCGCCTGTTGGGAGTTCTGATTGAATTATTTCAACTATTTTGGTATTTGTCGAACAATTTAGTTGTCCATCGTATATACGACAATCCTATTCGCTCTTTCCTGAGATATACGTATACACACATACATACGTATCCAGGAACAAAAGGGGGAAACCAAGGTAAACCGAGTTTAATTTACCCGTCAAGTAACGATCGATATTCAACCACATCAGCGTTTGTTCGTTTAGAAGCGCCTTAACTTTGGCGACAGTGGCGAAATTGTGATTACCAGGGGGATGCAAGGGGGGCAAGATCAAGAGAGAGAGAGAGAGAGGGAGAGAGAAAAGTTGTTTCCCACAGGAAATAGATAAAACTTCTATACATGACTTTGGATGCTTTAGATGCTTCTGATGCTTTGGATGCTGTGAGTTTGATGAAGACTTTGCTTATTATAATCGGTTTGTAGGCTTGCAAGTTTGACCGGTATGAAAGGGAGCGACACACAAAGGATAATCGGAGCCGGATAACTATTCCTCCAAGATAATCGGGAGAGCTACAATTCAGCCCGAAGCGACAGGAAGAGCTGCATTTCTAGTGTGTGATTTGTCGTGTAACACATTGAGAGTTAGGGGGCGAGACGAAGATGCTTCCGGTGGAACCGGAAAGAGTCTAACAGCACCCATTTACCTCCTAACGACTTGGCACACAGAGGTGTTGATATTTCTAAAAGATAATGTCCAAATACGCACAATATGCTGACACAAACATTCCGTAAAAAATGCTCAAAAAAATGACAATGAAAATTTATTTTCAAAAGAAAATTTCCCACTATCAATTATCAACCAACACTAAAGTAATTCCATCCGTAATCAGAACCACTATTCATTTCCGATATGCAGAAAAGAATTAGGATTAAAGAAATTATGATTAATATTAGATTTAAGTTTGAAAA
The DNA here is from genome assembly GCF_015476425.1 of Leptopilina heterotoma. NCBI lineage: Eukaryota > Metazoa > Arthropoda > Insecta > Hymenoptera > Figitidae > Leptopilina > Leptopilina heterotoma. The sequence continues at coordinate 302,849 of NW_025110880.1, read as the reverse complement.
TTACAATTAAACTAAATTAGAAATATTACATTCACCTGTACATGTACTTCAAGCAGATAAAGTAAAATAACTAGCAATTTAATAAAAAACTTTTACTATGCAAACTCATAACTATATTAATAATGTAAACGAGATTTTCTATAAAATAATTTTTCATTTCATAATCCCGGAGAAAATGGTTTTTGTAATTAAAACTTTGAATTCATTTTGCGAGTTGCAAATTTTTACAAAGTACAATACTAATTATAGAAGGAATTTATGATCGTTTTGTAATATTTTGCTTATTAATTACAATTAAAATATTTTCACATACAAACATATAAACATAACATATAAACCGAAATATTGAACTGAAAAATAACATACAAGATAAAATGAAAATTATTAGAATTAAATACGGTTTTTTTTTGCTAAAAATAAAATTGGATTTAACTTTAAAATAAATGTACAAGAGTCAATATATATAAAATTTGTTATCGAAAGTTACCAAAGCGCATTACATGGCTAATCCTTTTAAAGACCATAAAAGTCTCTCTCTATAGAGGCACATTAGTTCATTGCAAAGCCACTGTATACACGATCTCATAAATTTTCTAAAGCATCTACTAAATTTTGTGACTCTTTTAACGTAGACGGTTATAGATAGAAAAGAGGCTCAGAATTTGTAGTGAAGTCACGCGTGCAATTTCTCCAACGGTTAAGAAAAAAAGTAAGTACATGTATATAGAATTTTTTTTACTTTACAATATATATATATATGTAACAGAAATATATAAATATAACGCACTGTATTTCCACTTATATATATATGGTATAAAATTCTATTTCACAATTTACTATTTTGTTTCTCTTATATACTTGACAACAAATATATACTTGAAATTAATTTCACGTTCAAAACGTGCTTTGAAATATATTCACGCGTATCTATCACGCAAGCATGCGGCTGAACCGTTAACCATAACTAATATTTCAAAAAAAAGATGAAAAAATGTAGGTATCATTTACATAAAGCGTTTCATTTCACTCCATTTTAACATAGACTGCTTTTCTCTATGACTGAATTGTGAAGATAATATGGCAAGATAATAATGAGATAATAATTATAACTGCTACTGCTTATTAATAATAATAATAAAAATAATAATAATAATAATAATAATAAATAATAAAAGTAATAGTACTTATTAGAATAATAAAAAGAAAAAAAAGAGCTAGAAGAAACAGGATAAAAATAACAAGAAGAATAGTAGCAGGAGGAAAAAAAACAAGAAAAGAAATGAGAAGAGAAACAACAGAAAGAGTAACAAAAAACAACAGATAATAAAATAAAGGAAATGATGATAACCAAGAAAACCATGATAACACTAAGAAAACAATATTTTTGAATCAAACATAATACCTATCTTTGTTATACAATTAACTAAAAATTATTTTTGAATTAAACATAATAATTTTGATTCAATAAAAATTACGCCTAATTCAATTATAAAATATGTCCAATTTAAATGTATTTTTTTGGTTTATTACTTATTTTTGGATTAAAAAAAAAATTTTCTCAGTGCAATAACAAACATTAAAGGAAAAAGAAAAATAAAACAAATGACAACGAAAAAAAGGAAAAAAAAGAAAAACCAAATAAAAGAAAGAAAAAAAATATTTAAGAAAAGTTATTGACGAAAACATTAAAAAGATGATGAATAATAACAACAAGAAAAGAATAAAAACCAGAAAAAGAGTAAGAAGAAAAACAATGTTAAAACTAACAAAAATATAATGGAGAATCATGAAAGATTAGTAAGGAAATATACATTGCAAAAATAAAAAAAAGAAGAAAAACAACAAAAATGAAACAAATGTAACAAAACAGCAGCAAGAACTAGAAAAGAAAATATGATAAAAATAAAAATAATAACAACAAGAAGAAAAAGGTGAATAATAAGGATACGAAGAAGGAAAGTAAAGAACAACAAAAGACAAGTTACAAACAACTCAAAATAACAATGACAACAAGAAAAACAAGGGAAAAATATAAAAAGAAGAAAAAAAAAGAAGAAAAAAATAATCAAGAAAGCCAATAACAAAAATAATTCAAAAAAGTGTAACAACAATAAAAAAAAAGAAGAAAAAAATAATCAACAAAGCCAATAACAAAAATAATTCAAAGAAGTGTAACAACAATAAAAGAAAGTAGAAAAAGAGTAAAAACAATAAAAACGGAAACAAAAAAGAAGGAATAATAAGCAGAATTTTAAGAAAAATATCATCAACAATATGAATAAGAAAATGGAAAAGAAATAATAACAAAAATAAGCAAGAAAAATAATTAAATAATAACATCTTTTGATATTTTATTTTCTTTCTTAAGGTCATGTTATTCAGTATGAAGTTTTTCCATAGTAAAGTATATGGGGCACGTGACCACTGAATAGCATGACCTTAATCAATATATCAAAATGAAGAATAACATTTGACGAAAATTATCAAAAAGAAGAATAACAATAAGGTAAAATAGAAAAATAAGAAAAACAAAAAACGTTAACAAGGAAAATAATAAAAAGGAGAAGAAAGAAATAACAAAAATAAGCAAGAAAACCATTGACAAAAAAAACAATCAGAGAAAGTAAAAAAAAAGAAAAACAAAAAAACGGCAACAAGTAGAAGAATATTAAGAAAAACAACAAATACGAATAATAAAATAGAAAAGAAGAAGTAACAAAAATGAGTAAGAAATATAATAACAAAAATAAGAAAAAGACGAATAACAATAATTAGAGAAAGTAGAAGAGGAATATAAACAACAAAAACAATAAAATCAGAAACAAAAGTGAATAACAAGATGAATATTAAAAAAACAGCAACAAGAGTAACGATGAGGAAAATAATAATATCAAAAAAAAAGGAAAAAAGATATTAACGAAAATATCAAAAAGAAGAATAACAATAACGGGAAGTAGAAAAAGAAGAAAAACAATAAAAACAAGAAGAATGTTAAGAAAAACAATAAGAAAATAATAAAAAATAATAAAAATACAACAGTTAAAAGAATAACAATTAAAACAAAAAAAACATATCAAGAAAAAAACCACAGCAAAAATAAGAAAAAAAACATAAAAGAAGAATTAGAAAAAAATACAATAACAGACACAAAAAAGAAGAAATAAGAAAAAAGAAAAAAACTACCTATATAGAGAGAACAAAATAAAGAATAAGAGGAAAATCAACAAAAATATAACGAGAAGAAAAACGTATCTGAAAATGGAGAAGAAACAGAAATAGATAGTGACAAAAAGATAAAATAGAAAAAAAAAACAATAATAATTACAATAAAAAATAGAAAAAAATTCTCGAAGAATAAAACGTTTTTCTAATCGCATATTATGTAATACACACTTAAATTGAATAAGTTAACAAATAGTTCAACAACAAATAATCAAAAGTAGAATTCCATTGACAATACATATATTGCAGGAAATTTACACAATTATTTCTTTAACAAATCGTAATTTACATAACAAATATTTATACGAGTTATAATTTCCACTGTAAATAGCGCATAAACATTTATCTTATTTACAAATGGAAAATATTTTTCTCGGTTTATTACACTGAAAAAAATTCGGTCGAAATCTTTAACTACTATTACCTAGTTGAGTTGAAAGTTGTCAAATTAATTACTTTTTTAGTTTTACTAACAATTTTTGTGTAGTTGATTTTACTACTTTGAATATAGTTGAAGAATAATAGTTTATATAACTAAAAAAAGTAGTTAAATTGCAAAAACAACTACAAAATCTAATTACATCAACTAAATTCTTAGTTCTTTTTACTACTTTCGGTAGTAAATATAAATTTTTAAATTCAGTTGAGGACCTATTGAATCACTCAGGGTAGTTAAAAAGTAGTCAAATCTACTAGTTTTTTTTTTGAGTGTAAACACTCACAAATTGCATAATGTCACGTGTATATTTTAAAGACAAAATATTATTATTTAATTTTCCTGTACCATTCACCAAAGCGAGAATAATGTTTCAAAACTTCTTGTAGTTTGTTTTAGCAAAAAAAAAACAAGAAAAAATGAAAAAAATAAATGTTCACATTCCAGATTTGTAATATGTTATCTTCGTTTAAAATCAACAACTTTAAACAATTTGCAATTTAGAAAGTTGAAAAAAAAATTTTTCATAGAGGTGAAAATTAATTTCAAAGTCGATAATATGAACATATTTTTTTTTGCCCCAATAAACTAAGTAAATAATGGGAAATAAATTAACTTTTTTTTCTATTTAATATACCTAATTATCGATCATTTCTTCTTGCGTTCTTTTTATTGCTATTCAACTTTTAATTTTTACCGATTTTTCATTAGTTATGATTATTCAATTATTTAACAAATTCACGGGCAGTGCCAATTATAATTTTTTTTATCTTACAATTTTCAAATGTACTAATTGCAAATAATTCTTTTACAATTCCTGCATAATTTTCCATGAGAAACTGATATTATTTTACTGCGAAAATATGATTTATAGGTAATTTTTCTTTACTCACTATTTCCAAGAACTGAAAATTTATTTCACAATTGGTGATAAAATTTTTTTTTCTACTATATTATTTTTCCAGCCCTTGCCATATCGAATTATGAAAAAAAAAAAAAAAATGAAACCATCATCACGACCTCAATTATCCTCTCATCGCATTCTCTTTTAAAAGAAGGAGACAAACGATTGCGCGACGCGAATTTAAAAAAAGAAAATGATAAACATTCGCGAATACTAAAGTAACGTTTACGAAGAAATGTGCAATTTGCTTGTACTTAGAAACCCAATAGTTTGAATCCATTAGATATTCAGTCTCTCTTGCATAAGATGAGCACTGAATGGTTTCTCTCTCTATTTTTCTCTAGTAAATATATTCAAGAACTCCCCACTCCCGCCCCACTCATTCAGTTTCAGTAAACTTGAGATTTAAATTGAGATTGGACCTCTGAGAAAAACCAGTCCCACGTCTATATTGATGATTCCACTTGTCTCTCGTTCTATCTTCGCCCCAGGGTTCAATCATCGATTCTAGATGCTACTGATTACAACTGCATCCCATGTAAACCGCGATAATTTAAACATTATTTCTTAACTCACATATTTTTTCTTGAAAATTACTCAGGTCTAGTTGTAAATTTACTTTATAATTGTTTATAAAACATGATTTCATTTAGTCGATGGCAATTATAATTCTCGTTAATTATAGATAATAATCGTATTATTAATTGCTATATAATTCATATATTTCTTCATTGAATAACTGAACTCCAGGTTATAATTTTCAATTTTTACTGAATTAAGGTTCTTAAAAATACTTCTTTTTAGAAATTAATAGAACATAGTCAGGGTTGGACCTTAGTCAAGGTACGACCTCCGATAATTTTTAAATAACAACACTAGCGCCACCTATGCGTGGGCATAACATGGTCCAACCTTGACTACATTTTTAAAAAATGTTTACAAGTTTTTTATTTTGAGATTAATCAATTTACAATGTTCAGCAAGTGCTCCTCTTCTGGGATCGTTTATATACCACGTGGACAAGTTTTGATCACTTTTTGAACCCCCCCCCCTACCCCTATCTTGGACTTTTGACAACCCCCCGTCCATCCCATAAATGTCCATGTAGACATGTTTTGATAAATTAATATTTTTGATAGAATATAAAAACGTATAACTATAAAAAAGATTTTTTATTTTACGATGGTAAATAAATTGATATTTAATAAAAAAATATTTACGATATTTCAAAATATCTTAAAAGTTTTTTACTACGGGTCTCGGATCGACCTCAAGGCGTAAAAAAGTATATTTCGTCGATTAAAAATAAAAAAGAGTGGAAAAAGTCGTTTATTTAATTCACTGTTGTCTTAAAAAATTTACTAGCAACAATTCGCGCGTTAAAGCGCTCGGCTAACTTCTTACTGTATTTTTTAAAATAAAATTAGCAATTTTAAAAATAATAGAATTTAAATATTTTCTAATTTAAATTTTTGTTGAAAACAGTAAAAAAATTCAATTTTGGAGAAATTACAAATAATTGCAAAAATTCAATTATTTTCAAAGAAAAATAAAATTCGACTACATATGTTCAAAATTTGAAAAAAAAATTCTCGTAAAAATCCCAATTATCTTTATAAATAACAAAATTCTTCTCTAAAGTTCAATTATTTAAATAAATGTTAAAAAAAAATTCTTGTCCTAATTTCAATTATTTTCAAAAATAAAATGCATTCTTCTAATTTCAATTTATTTTCAATGTCTGCAATTTTAATAAAATTTTCCAAAAAAAATTCAATTCTTTTTAAAAAAATTTTAATAAAATTGTATGGAAACATTCAATTATTTTCTTAAATAATTAAAATTTTACAAGAATTCAATTATTTAAAAAAAAAAATTTTAATTCTTCTTATAAAATTTAACTATATTCAAAATTTGAAAAAAATTCTAGTAAAAATTCCAATTATCTTTATAAATAACAAAATTCTTCTCCAGGGTTGCCACAAATATTTAATTTTATTTTTCCCTGATTTCCAGACAAAATTTTCACTTTTTCCCTGACCCTAAAGACTATTCTGATTCACTCTCAAAATTATTCGATAGTTATTGATGTTTTTGAATCCTTATTAATAAAATCAGACTTTTGTCTGTACATTGCATAGAATTCAAAATTTCTATTATATTCCTTCTTTTTACACTCTAAGGTATGCGAAAATACTATTAAGAAAATTATGTGTGTATGTGTATATGTGTGTATGTGTATATGTGTGTATGTGTGTATGTGTGTATGTATGTCCGCAAATTTTCGACCGCGTATCACGGAAAAACGGTTCGATCGTTTGAAGTAAAACTTGGCAGTCTTTTAGGCATTAGCCTAACTTAAAATCCTAGCGATAGTAGATTAAAAAATATTAATATGGACGAAAGTTATGCCATTTTTTCAAAAATTCGAAAATTCGAAATTTTTAGTTTTTTCATATACTTTAGTGAATTGTACTTAAACTTGGTACAGGGTTAATTTTAGTGGATTCTTATTAAGATTTAATCGTCAGAATAATAAAATTTTGAATAACAAATAAAAAGTGTTAGATTTAAATATTGAAAAATTAAAAGTTTAAAAATTGAAATTTTTTTGTAATTAATTTTTATACGGTTGTATTTCTTAGGTCAACAATAAAAATTTGTTGTTGAAATCATAAGTTTACTTTCTTAAAAGCATTCTATTAGGTCAGAATATTAACAATATCCATATAGTTAATATGAGACTTTTGTCAGTATATTGCACAGAATTCAAAATTGCTATTATATTATATTAATTAATGATCAAAAAATGAAAAACTCAAATTTCATTCTGATGACTAAATTGTAATAAAAAATACTAAAATTAACCCTGTATCAAATTTAAGTAAAATTGATGACAATAATTATTTAAAAAGATTAATTTTGAATTTTAAAAATTTTGAAAATATATAGCACTAGCTGTCGTACCCGTCTTCGACGGGTTTTAGTTTCTACCAATACATTTAACAATGTTTCTACCAATCTGGAAAATCAAAAATACCCGGGAATTTAATTTCACCAGAAAATTAATAATTAGTTACCATTAGCTATTTCGGTAGTATGATTATACTATTTGAATAGTCTCCACCCTTTAGCAAAAAATCAAAAATTATCAAAAATTCGAGAAACCGAATTTCTTAAAATTTAACATTTTTTTCTTCTCTTTTATATCATTAAGCTTCATTATTTTTGCACTCTTCAAAAATACTTTACTTATATTTAATAGTCTCCACCCTTTGGTAAAAAATCTAAAATTATGGAAAATTAGCAAAAATTCAAAAAACCGAATTTCTTAAAATTCAACATTTTTTCTTCTCTTTTATGGCTTTTGGCTTTATTATTTTTGTGCTTTTGGAAAATACTTTACTTATTCAATAGTCTCCACCCTTCGGTAAAAAATCTAAAATTATGGAAAATTAGCAAAAATTCAAAAAACCGAATTTCTTAAATTCCAACATTTTTCCTTCTTTTTTATGGCATTTAGTTTAATTATTTTTGTTTAATGTAGCAAATTTCTTACTTTACATACTGATCTTTAAATAAAAACTTTAATAATTTTTCCTGAAAAGCTTGCTTAAAGATTAAAAATCACTATTTTCTTAGAAAAAAGTTGATCTAAAAAAACGAAAAAAAATTTCAAAATACGTCTTTTTTAAAAATTTTATTGTAGAAATGGGTTGTATTTATCTAAAAAAGTTAGCTAAGGATAGTTTTGCATTCATTTTACAAAAGATAAAAAATTTGCATTTTTTTGATTTTTCGAATTTTTTGGAAAAATGTCATAACTTTCGTTCAAGTTAATATTTTTTAATCGGATAAGGCTACTATTGTAAGTTACGTTAATACCTAATAGACTGCCAAATTTCACTTTAATTGGTTGAACCGTATTCAATTGATGCGCGAACAAAGTTTTGCATACAGACAGAGACAGACAGACAGAAATTTTTTTTTACATTTTTAGAATTCTAATGTCTCAAAACGAAAAAATATATAAAAATTTTCAAGTTTGGAGCAATGTACAGATAGTAATCTGATTTTATTAATATAAATAATGTTCGTTCACATTAATAACTTTTAGTTCACTATAGCTACACTAAAAAAAGTTATATGATTCAAGTAATTATAATTATTTGAAAAATAATATCTTATTTAAAAAGTTTTTATTTCGATCTAATAAGAATTTATTTCGTTTAAATAATTTTATTTAGTTAAATCAAATAAATCTTAATTGGATTAATTAAATAAATACTTGACTCTAATAAATGAATTTATTTAACACAAATAATTTCTAAATTTTATATTTTTTCATGGATTGCTTCTAAACTTTCTATAGTTGAGTATTACATGTTATTTATTAACATTTTAGCATAATTTTGCAAAAAATAATACTTTGTAACTAAAATGGAAATATAAAAATATGGATAGCTTTTAAACTTTATATAATTGAATATTACATATTATTTAGTCACATTTTAGCATAATTTTTCAAAAATACTTTCTTATAACGAAGATGTAAGTATAAAAATGTTTTGAATATCAAAAAATTAAAAAAATTATAATTGATACCACCCAGGCGCGAGCTGACAGTGAGTTCAGGCTTTACGAAGCTTGATTGAGACTTGGTCAGTATTGGTTGAAGATTGGTGGGACAGCGAAAGCAAGGCTACTTGAGTCCGGAATAGTAACATCGATGTAAACCTGACGCTCAGTCTTTGTTGAAGACTGGCGTTCAATCTTCAATCAATGCTGCGGAAACCGAAAGCAGGACTGAACAAGACTGCTTCCACTGTTCCCAAATTTACACGCTTCTCACGCGTTCATTCAATATAACGTGAATATATTAATTATTATTATTAATAATAAACAGTATTGTTATTAATATATATGTATTTACATATTTAATGACAATAAGTTATTATTATAATAATTATATTATTTTCATATAAATATTATATGACTAACAATAAATGTCATTTAACATAATAATATTGAAAAATAATTTTAGCAAAAAAAAAAAACACAATTTGTGATAATTTGTACATTTTTTAACTTCATTTTTGACAGACTTTTAATATTATTTACAAACAAGTTCACAAGTTTTTATTCACAACACTTATTAATTATACAGATTAAATAGTAATTTTATTATTTTATGTAACCGCTTATAATGAAAAAATCCGCTCGCATGTGGGATCGAACTCACGTCCCCCCGCCCCAAACGCATTCCGGAAGTCCTAGACGCAACCACTTAATCCGCACGGCCACTGAGTCTCGATGAGACCTCGGGCTAATGTAATATATTAATGCCAGTGCCGTATACTTTGTTACTTATAAGGGCAAAGTGAAAACTATGACTAAAAATTTTACACATACTAATCCTGAATTATTTTAATTATTAAAAATGAATATTAAATAATTCATAATAAAATTGTAATCATTACAAAATTCAACTTTTAAAACATTTTACAATTAAAAATATTTAATGGATAATTTAATAAACATCGATAAATAATTGATATTTTTTATTATTCAGTAACAAAATTATTAACATTTATTATTAGATATATTAATAATATATTATGTAAATAAATATAATTTGGAATAATAATGAATTATAATGTTAAATATTATAATTATTATTAATTATAATAATATTTATTAATTGAATAATAATTATTAAAATTATAATAGTTAATAAATAAATAAATAATAATTAATTAAATTAATATTAAAAGTTAACATAATTAATAAAATGATTAAATATGATGCAGTGTCAGGAATATTTATTGCACATTTTAATTATTATTTATTAATTATCTATAATAATTTTGAAAACATTTATAAAAAAAAATTTTCCATTTAACTTTCTTTAAATATGAATGTTACAATTAATAATATATTTATTTATCAATTGATAACTTAATGTTAATTATTATTATTATTATTTGAAACAATTATTATAATTATAATTATTATAATATTATTTAATTAAGTGAACACGGTAATAAATAAAGATAAACTGAATATTGAGTAAAGATTGATTCAAGCTTGAATCAAGATTAGATGTTCGAGCTTCACTCATAAAGACTGACCGAGTCTTGAATCGAGCATGGCGCGAGCATTGGGTCCAATGTTGAACCAATATTGAACTAATATTGATTGACAGTGATGTAAAGACTGCTTCTACTGTGAGTTACCCACACTGAGCGTTTAAGACTCAATCAACCTTTAATCTATCGTCAGCATTGGTCTTTCGCGCCTGGGCAATTGCTATAAAGCTTAATTCAGTAGTATTTGTGGGCTCTCTGATTTAACTTTTAGAAATATCACTTGATCAATGTAAAGACAAAAGTTAAACACGGTGTTTATTTTGGTTTAAAACAATTTCCGGCTTTGTCCAAATTTTTCCTGGTTTATCCCAATGGGAAGTAAACGATTGGTTCAATAATGGGCCATGCTTGGCGAACTCCGTTCCATTATTGGAACATTAATGGCAACCACCATTGGACCACCAATGGTTTAAACTTGGGATGATCACGCTACTGCCAATGATCGGTAGCCAAGCATCGGGCCAATATTAGTTGCCAAGGAATTGCCAAGGAACCAAAATCGATTTTCAAAAGCTTGATTTTTTATTTGCAGCTAACAAAAAACCAAGATTTTGAAAATTTATTTTTTTTAATTATTAATTAAAATTTATTTTTAAAAAATATATTTTTGAAAAATTTATTTAAAAAAAATATATTTTTCAAAAATATATATTTTTTTAAATTAATAGAACATATTAATTTAATTTTTCACCTCTGGTAAAACAAAGGTGAAAGACTGATAAAAATTCCCTCACCGTATCTCACAGTGGAGGGATAACTGTGAATGTCTTTGCGAGAGAGGAGCACGTACTTATATAGAGCCAGTGAAACAGGTCACAAGCGAGAAGAAATCACTAGCATGCACTCTGGCGGCGCTTGTCGGAAGTGGCGCAACGTTGGTTGCCAAGCGCTGTGTCGATAATGCCACGATATGCATGCGCTCCAGAAAACAGTTCCGACAAGCGCCGCCAGAGTGCATGCTAGTGATTCCTTCTCGCTTGTGACCTGTTTCACTGACTCTATAAGTACCTGCTCCTCTCTCGCAAAGACATTCACAGTTATCCCTCCACTGTAAAATATAAAGTGAGGGAATTTATCAGTCTTTCATCTTTGTTTTACCGGAGGTGACAAATTAAATTAATATGTTCTATTAATTTAAAAAAATATATATTTTTAAAAAATATATTTTTTTAAAATAAATTTTTGAAAAATATATTTTTTAAAAATAAATTTTAATTAATAATTAAAAAAAATCAATTTTCAAAACCTTGGTTTTTTGTTGGCTGCTAATAAAAAATCAAACTTTTGAAAATCGATTTTGTTTCCTTGGCAATTCCTTGGCAACTAATATTGGCCCGATGCTTGGCTACCGATCATTGGCAGTAGCGTGATCATCCCAAGTTTAAACCATTGGTGGTCCAATGATGGTTGCCAATTGTTTTGCCAAGAAAAAACCATTGGGTACCAAGCATGGCCCATTATTGAACCAATCGTTAACATTGGCAACTTCCCGTTGGGATTCGACGGGTTTTTTTTTAATAATACATTTAACAGGGTGTCTACCAACCAGAAAAGACGTAAAATATCAGGGAATTTAATGTAACAGAGAAAAACTGGATCTACTAGCTATACAATTAGTTCGAATTAGACTGTACTATAACTCAAAAAACTGGAGGAAATTTTAGATTGATTTTAATACATTATATTGATTAAAGTACTACAAATTGAGAAATATTGTTTTCTTCATTTGAATTAGTTAAAAATAACTAATTTGATAATAAAAAGTCGGTCACTGTTTCAAATGGTATTATTTTCCTAATGAAATAGACAATAGTAACTAACTATTATTTTTTCCCTGTCAAATCAAATTCCCGGCTATTTTCCTGTTTTCTAGGTTGGTAGATACACTGTTAAGTGTACACGGAGAGAGAATATATATTAAATTTTGTAAAAATATTTTCAAATTGGGGAAAAAGTGCGACAAAGCGAAATTTTGATATAAAAAAATACTAAACTTTAAAAAAACTTATGTGAAATTTAGTATAATTATATCAAATATCAAGAATATTAATTAAATTCTAATATAACTTTACTAAATTTCATATAAGTTTTTTTAAAGTTTAGTATTTTTTGATATCAAAATTTCGCTTTGTCGCACTTTTTCCCCAATTTGAAAATATTTTTACAAAATTTAATATATATTCTCTCTCCGTGTATTATCAGAAACTACAACCCGTCGAAGACGGGTACAACAGCTAGTAATTTTATAAAATTATTCAAAATCATCAATAACTTATATTTAAATAAATATTTATTCATTATTATTTTTCTGTAGGAATTAAAATTTTTTTTAAAACATTCAAATTCAAACCTGTTTGAAATTCATCAACTTATCAGAATCGCCTTCTTCATGTTTTTTAATAATTTAAATTACCATAAAATTTTTCAAAAAAAAAAGTTAATTATTTAGAAAAATCCTAATAAAATCCTTCGCAAGAATTCAATTATTTTTACAAGTAGAAAAATTTCTCAAAAAAATTCAATTATTTAAAAAAATGTAAAAAAATTCGTTGCAATAATTCAATTATTTTCATAAATAATAAATCGATTATTCGAATAATTCATTTTTAGATCAATTTTTATTAGAAAATTTTAGAAGAATTTAATTATTTAAATTAAAAAATAAATAATTTATTGAATAATTGAATGTTTGTTAAAATTGAATTCTCATAAAGAATTGTGTCAACAAAATTTTAAATAATTGAATTCTTTTGACAAATTTTAATAAAAATTTTAAGAATAATTACATTTTTCGAGGAATTTGATTAAAATATTGTATCAACAATAATTAAAATCTTGCGATGAGTTTTATTATTTATGAAAATAATGAAAAATTTCCCAAGAATTTGATTAAAATTTTTCTAAAATAATTGAATTTCTGCGAAGAATTTTATTATTTATAAAGATACTTGAAATTGTGACAATATTTTTGTTTAGTTTTTGAACATAATTGAATTTCTGCGAAGAATTTTATTACTATTGAAAATAATTAAATTCTTCCAACGAATTTTATTTTAGTTTATAAAAATAACTGAATTTCTCTGAAGAATTTTATTATTTATATTTAAATAATTGAATTCTTGGGACGAATTTTTTAAAAAATCTTTTTAAATAATTGATATTTTTAGAAAAATTTTATGAAATTTTGTTTTTTAAATAATTAAATTCCTGTGAAAATTTTATTACTTTATGAAAATAATTGAATTAATTCGAAGAAATTTTTTAATAATAAATAATTGAATTCCTGTGAAATTTTGCCAAAAATTGTATTAAAATTTTTAAAAATAATTAAATTTCGATGAAAAATTTTATTATACATAACGATAATTGATATTTTGACGAGAATTTTTTTTTAATTTTTGAACATAATTGAAATTCTGCTAAGAATTTTTATAACTTTTGAAAATAATTGGATTTTTGTAATCATTTGTAACTTTTCAAAAATTCAATTTTTTTTAGTATTTTTAACTAAAATTTTTCTATCAGTCTAGTATTTATGAAAATTGTAAAAATGGTTCATTAAATAATTTATGTCATATTTTTATTATAGTTCTTGAAAAATTAAGTTATTTAAAAAGAAATTATTGTCAGAAATAGAAAAAATTTAAGGTTTTGTATTAAATTTCGTGGTAATTTGATAGTTTACGAGGCAAACAAAAAAAACATCAAAATTCAGAGTTTTCTCATGAACTTTAAAAATTCAATTTTTTCCAGTACTTTTAATAAAAATCCCTGACTTTTCCCTAAATTCCCTGACCTGTAGCAACCCTATTGATTTAATGAAAAATTAATTTTTATTGTCGCTATTTTTTAACCATGGAATTTGCTCATTATTAGCAATACTTTGTCCATACTTTCATTTCCACGGGGGTTTTCTCCAAAATGTTAAAAACGATTAAAAAGAATTGTAGTGTCGCATGTTTGGAAAATAGTCGAAGAAGTCACCTGGAACAATGATAAGTTTTTCTAGAACTACAAAAGTATTAAAACTGTAACAACTAAAAATTTTGCTGATATAGATAAAATTTGTAGCTGCTTCAGATAAATTTTTTTTTCTCATGCAATCTATTTATCCGCGCCTCCCTCGTATAAAAGATTTAAAATTATTTATAAAACGCATAAAATCAATTCAGCAAAGATGAATAAAAGAAAAAACTTGTTCAAAAACTGGTTGACTAGGAAATAACGATAAGAATCTCTCATGAAAAATGCCATAAAAGAACCATGCTTTTATAATAACAGATTCCATCTTCATCATAATCTTTACCAATAAATAGCAATATTATAAATATTGTCTTTTATTTCTTAACTTTATTCATTTTATTTTGCTCTACAAGAGTATTTTAATAACATTCCAGTTTTAATAACACACATCTTGTACAACGCAGTTCATGAAGAAAAATGTTTACAAAACCCTTTCTATCCAGATACCATTAAAGGCAAAAAAAAAGAAAATAAAAGAAAGAGGAAAAAATTGCTTATAAATTGTATACGAATCTTTAAAAAAAGAAAAGCAAAATATTACAAGAGAATTACGTAATAACTATAGAAACGAATTGCAAGATAACGACAAATAATCAGAAACACTTGGGGTAAAGAAAAATTGATGATAAAGAACACTTAAGGAAAAAGATACGCTTCAAGTATAAAAATAAAGGAGATAAAAATGGAAAGATCAAAAGAAACTTGGAATATTTCTGGGAGAAACTTGAAATTACGGACAAAAATGGCCTTCGAAGTGTAAAACCGCACAGAAGATATAAAATGTAAGAAGCCAATAATAACAAGAATCTTTGAAATAACGTAGTACAATGTTTCTCTCTCTCTCTCTCTCTTCTGGAAAAAATATCACAAGCTAGATAATTGACATCTATAGCAACGAATCAAGATTGCGATTTATAAACAGAAATGAAAAATCACATCAATCATATAATTATAAAGGGATAATTGAGCGAGGAATTTTTGATATAATCAAACGTTTTCAACATTCTCTTCCAGTTTTCTAAGAAACTGCATTCCTGCTCCTTCACGATTAAAAAGAATATTATAATCATTTCTCCCCTCCTTCTCACTCCTTCTCTCTCGTCGCGCGTTCAAAGAACTATTTAAAAAACGATATTAACCATTCTCGCAGAAAACATTTCTGAGCGATGCAATTTACCATCATCATGATCAGTGGGGAAGAAAACCAAAAGAAAAGTAAAAATGAAAAAAATTTTCCCCGCATGCAAACTTTCTTGAAGGTTATCGTTAGATAATCGTTCAGATCAATCGGACAGGATGAAGCAAATTTAGCGGAACAGATTCCGTTACAGTCCGCACCCATGGCTTATATGATTGATTGAAAAACAAAAACGAAGAGATAGAGAGAAAGGTGAAACAAAAATATGAAAAAAAAAACAGGTATTCATCTGATGTTTGTTTGTATATTGCTGGTTGAGCAGAAAACTCATTGGTTTGAAAAGGAGAAAAAGGAGCAAAAAGAAGAAGAGGAAGAAGAAGATGATGATGATGAAGATGAAGTCCAATGAATGTCAACTAACGGTATACATGTTGAATGAATTTCGTACGCAAAGTTAGACGGTGCATATTTACATGTCTTCACTTTTTAAAACAAATAAGTCACGCTTGATTACTTGCATCCTTTCAACTTGGCGCATAAATCAGAAATGGTAAATTAAAATCTTTGATTAATTTTGATAGTTGAGTAAAATTTGAATAAAAATTTAACAGGAATTCAATTACTTACCAATTTCTTTTATAAATTTCTTCACATCAATTCAATTATTTTAAATTTTTTTAATGAAGTTTCTCGAAAGAATTCAAATATATAAAGAAAATTGAAAAAAAAAATAGTCTGAGAAATTCAATTATTTCGAAAAATTTAAATAAAATTCTTTTAATAATTCAATTATTTAAAAAAATGTTGACAAAATTTTTTGCAAGATTTAGTTCATTAAATTGCAATTTTAATAAAATTTTCCTATACAATTCAATTGTTTTCAATACATTTCTTCTTAAGAATTCAATTATTTTCACAAATAATACATTTCTTATGGGAATTCAATTATTTAAAAGAATTTGAAAAAAATTCTTCGCTAGAAATCAATTATTTTCTTTCTTGAGAATTCAATTATTTTTAAAAATTTTGATAAAATGTTTTATAAATTTGAAAAATTATAATAAAATCAGTCATAGAATACAATTATTTTCGTAATATACAACATTTTTTCTAGAAATACAATTATTGTCAAAAATGTTTGTAAAACTCTTTGAAACAATTCAATTATTTTCGTAAAAAATAAAATTCTTCTAAGCAATTCAATTATTTAAGAAATTTTAATAAAATTCTTCCCAAGAATTCAATTTTTTAAAAATAAACATTTTCACAGGAATTCAATTATTAAAAAAAAATTTTTTTTAATTCTTTGTCAGATTTCAATTATTTTCAATTTTTTTATTAGAATTTCTAGATGGAATTTAATTATTTTTGAAAAGTTTTTAAAAATTCTGAAAAATTCAATTATTTAAAGAAAAATTTGAACAAAATTCTTCACAAGAAATTAATTATTTTCATAAATAATAATATTTTTCTCTGGAATTCAATTATTTTTACAAATAAAATTATTCACAGGAATTCAATTCTTTAAAAATTTTTTTAATAAAATTCTTTGCAAGAATTCAATTATTTTCATAAATAACAAAACTTATCGCAGAATTTCATTTATTTTTAAAAAAATTTTAAATAAAATGATAGAAAATTGCATTTATTCTTACAATTTTGATAAAATTCTTCATAAAAATTCAATTTTAAAAAACATGCAATTACTGAATAAATTATTTATTTTTGTATTTCAATAATTGAATTCTCGGGAAATATTCTAATAAAAATTGATTAAAAAATGAATTTCACTTAAAATTTTAAATTATATTTGAATATTAAAAACATTATAGCATGGATTTTTAGAAATAATTGAATTTTTAAAAGGGTTAAAATTAAAATCTTTAAAAACTTGAATTTTTAGTTACAATATTCTTATGAAATGAAATAATGATTTTATTATTTTGTTATCTGAAATGTATTATAAAATATGAAGAAATCGATCACTCCGAGTCTTCGACTCAGAGTGATCGATTTCTTCATGTTTTATTATAGTATTCTCATAAGTAATTGAATTTGAGAATCTATTAGTTATTATTAATTACTTCTAATTATCTATTATTCATTCTAAACGCTGACGATAATTCACAATGGTGACGAAATGGGATAATTGAAATATAAAAGTCAGCCTCCCATTGAAAAACATGATGAATAAGGTATATTAAAATCTATTAATTACATAGGAATCCCCCTAAAATTATCCAAGACAAATGATTGAGATAATAAAAAGAATCAATTTCCTCGTTAAGACAAATGATCATCAAATAAATAATAAGCGTTAAATATACATTATGTAAAAACCATAACGATTTTTTTCTCTCTCTTTTTTTTTAGACTAATATAATTTACAAAGGGCGTATTTTACAGTTAAATAACGACAATGCTTGAGCGTCACTCATTAATTAATGCTCAGATTGCAGCATTGTTTTCAGACAGGAAATGCTCGTTACGTAAATCTGTTTGAAAATTGACGCCAAACAATGCCTAAATAGAAGATTACACTTTAATAAAATAATTATCGCGTGAACACTCTAACGCAAATGAACCTTTGTCAAATATCTCTATTAAAATATTTTAAATGATTTTAATTTCCTAATATTTGACTATCAAATAATTCAATTTAATTACGTAATTTACATTAATTATAACAATGATAATTATAGTAGTAATAAAAATATTAATAACAAATATAATAAATTACAATAAATAAATAATAAAAAAAATAATAACAATAATAGTAATTTA
This sequence comes from Leptopilina heterotoma, assembly GCF_015476425.1. Taxonomy (NCBI): domain Eukaryota; kingdom Metazoa; phylum Arthropoda; class Insecta; order Hymenoptera; family Figitidae; genus Leptopilina; species Leptopilina heterotoma. The sequence continues at coordinate 284,193 of NW_025110880.1, read as the reverse complement.
TAATTCCGGTAAAACATTCGAAGTAATAATAATTGTTAAGTATTGTTTATTGAATATTTTAACTTATTTTTTGTTTGTTTATTATTTAATAGTTATTAATTATTGATAACTAATAAAATAATTAATAATAACCATCTCTCTTTATTTACTGTATCAATTTTATTTACGATAAGTAAAATTTTAGTTTAGTGAGAGAAATAAGGTTAACATTATTTTATAATGAAATAAGTATTTAATTAATAAATTAAACTATGCAAATAAAGCCAAAAGTTATTATTTAATTGCAATTTAATTGAAATATAAAAAAATGAAATACATTATTTAAAAATATTTAATAATAAACATATTTTTGTTTTCAAGTTTCCATTAGAACAAGTACCGGAAATGTAATTGTATTAAAAATTATTTCAACAATAAAACAATATTTTACTATTCTCTAGTAAAAGCAATTTTATAAACTTCAACGTTCAACCAGTCGTATATCAAATTCTAAATTCAGTAGCAGTTAACCTCTAGAATTTAATCGTATATAATTATATGTGGGAGATTAAAATTTCCCTCACACATATATATTTAAACACCCAGAATATGAAATCATATTATTTAGCTTAAAGAGGAAATGATAATAAAAATTCAATAAATACGTAAAAAAATATAAATGGAAAATTAAATATTTTACTGTAAAAAATTATTAAATATTAGCATTCATATTCTCGTATATTGAATTTATATATGTCAGTAATGTGTAAATTTATGTAAAATATTCAGCTCTTCATTTAGGAAAATTCATACGCAAACATTTACCACGAACGTTTCCGAATTATATACTATAGAAAATCAAGAGCATCTATAATAATTATTAAATAAATTACTGATCGATATAAACAGAGAGAATTTAAATTTTCACAAATATTGGAAAATCACACCTTGTTATAATTGCAGTGCTACACAATTGTTAATTAACATTAAAACAAGTGATTGAATAGAAACAAATCAATAAATAAAATGTAAAAAATAAGAAAAATAAATAAAAACTAATTAATAAAAAAAATATATATATATGTGTGTCAAACAATTTTATTTCACCTAATGTATTTTTTCCTTTTTAAAAAAATTTTAATATTTCGAGAGAATATTTTTACATGTTTCGAGAAGACGAAATGCAAAATGATTTTCACAAAAAAATTACTTTTCATGCTAAAAAATTTTTTTCTTAAAAAACCCGAAAAAATGCCACATTGACAGACAAAAAAAAAACTTTTTAAAATTAATAATTACTTCTAAAAATGTAACAAAGCGATTGACATTTACTTGTAAAGGCTTAATTTATGTTTTGCAATTAATTAAAGTAAATAGTATAAAATAAAATACAAATTATTTTATTAAAGTTTCTGTATGAAATGTCAAAAATCTATCATGTTTAAGAATTATTTTCTGCAAAGTAATTTAATTTCAGTGAATCGGAATTATTGAAATAAAAATAATAACTATTATTAATAAGAAAATAAGTATTTTAATTACATTTTAGTATTATATAAATAATTTTTGGAGATTTTGGTTAGAAATATAAAAATTTTTACCTGAAAAGTTTGCTTATTCTACATATTACTGGTATTTTTAATGTTTATAACTTCCTTGGAGAAAAAAAAATTCATTACGAATTTTTTGGATACTGACTGAAATATTGTCATCTTGCTGTTAAAATTTTGCGTTGCTTTTGCACTACTTTTTGAAAAATATTGACTCAAAATAAATGTTTATTTCGAAGGTTAACGACTAATAACTATATATCTAACTTGAAGTTTGTCATGATTTGCAATAAAAATCAAAGTCAAAATAAATCATTTTTTTAAACTATCAATTCAAAAACGTTTTCAAATTAGTTTTAAATATATTTATTTAATTAAAATTTTTTAAATTTTGATTATATAATTTATGTAAAAAGAGATTAAAAACGATTTTGAACTGACATTAAAAAAATTGATTTATTTTGACTTTGATTTTTATTAGTGACATTCTCAAACCAACTTCAAGTTGGAAATTATTGCTTGTTAACCTTTAAAATAAACATTTATTTTGAATCGAAGTATATTTAAAAAGTAGTACAAAACACAAAGCGAAATTTTAACAGTAAGAAGAAAATACTTTAGTCTGCATATCCCAAAAATTTAGAATGGATTGGATTTTCTCCAAGAAAGTTATAAACTTTCAAAATACCGATAAAATATAAATACTGATCAACTTTTCAGGCAGAAATTTTTACGTTTCCTAAGAAAATTATCAAAAAAAATTTACATAATATTAAAGTGTAATTAAAATAGGTACTTATTATTTCAATAATTCCGATTTACTGAAATTAAATTACTTTCCATATAAAAAAATTCTTAATATTACAGATTTTTGATATTTCATACAGAAACTTTAATAACTTATTTTACATTTTATTTTCTATTATTGAATACTTTAATTAATTGCAAAACATAAATTAAACATTTAAAAATAAATGTCAATCGCTTTTTTAATTTTTAGGAGTAATTACTGATTTTCCCAAGTATTTTTTATTGTCAGTCAATGTGGCATTTCTTAAGGACTTTTATTATCCAACAAATTTTTTTTATTATGAAAAGTAATTTTTTGCAAAAATTATTTTCCATTTCGTCATTTCAAAACATGTAAAAATATTCTCTCGAAGTATTAAAATTTTTAAAATGGTCAAAAATACATAAGGTAAAATAAAATGAATTCTTAATAACAATTCCGTTTAATGAATATTCTACTAAATATGTAATTTTTATTTACTAAATTAAATTCTGCTCACAGTTTTTCTAAGGATATCAAATTGAGACAAAAAACGTATCAAAACGTTGCATAGCAACAATTTTGATACGATTTTTTTTTGTCTCAATTTGTTGTCTTTGGAAAAATTGTGAGAACTCGAAGATACAAAACGAATATAATTTCTCGATAAATGGAAATTTTTAAAAACCAAACATGTTCTTAGAGGTTTTTAAGTGCGATTACGAATTCGAGGTAAGTTTATCAAAATTCAGAATTCGCTTGAAACTTAAGACTCAGGGGTATATTTGGGGTCAGTGATTACTACTCTGGCGTTAGTTTTTCAAAATTCAAAATGGCGGACAACTTTTTAAAAATCTAATAAAATTCGCTTGTAATTTCTTATTTGGATATTTTTGGTGTTGCGGATTATGAATGATGTTAGTTTTTCATAATTCTTATTAGTTGTGCCATTTTGAATTTTGAAAAAGTAATATTAGATTCGTAATCAGCGACCTCATTAATAATAATAAGAATTCAATTAAATAAATATTCTGCGAAATCTAATTTTGAATTAACATAATTTTTTCTAAATTAAAAATTCTTTTACACGATAATTGGCTTTAATAAAACTGCGCTGCTAAATCAAATTTCGTTTATGAAACATTTTGTTAAATTATTATATTCTTCTACTTTAAGAAATTTCGAAAAATTCCACAGGAGGAAAATTTCGTTCTAAAATTAAACAACCCTTTAGAGTTAATTAAAAATTCCAGTTTATTACAACATAATTCTCAGCTTCATGTAACATAATATTATTAAATTTTCTTAAAATTCAATCATAAATGTATATATAAACTTTTCATGTATACGTGCTTAAATAATGCTCTCAATTGAAGTTCATGCAGGATGTAAGCTAATTACAAGAAAACGTGTTTAAAGACTTTAAACAAGTGTTTAGCAAAATAAATTCACATATATTATATATATACAAGAAAGAGGGGGAAAAAAAGGTTTATAGTATAATTAAGGAAAATATGGTTATAAGGCCCGTTATTGGTGTGCCAGAAAGATTGGAAAAAAAGACGTTCTCCAAAAATTCGACCGGTTTTGATATACACCAAGGCGTCGTCGAAGTCGTCGGCTTTCCTTGATTTCTAACGGTAATCCATGCTCCTATCAACCCCCCCCCCCCACCCCTCTTCACACAGCCTCCTTCCCCCTCACTCACTCTTTTCTCGCTTCTTTCACAAGTCGTTCTACGGGAATTGGCGCTTCATGGTGTGTGGCGTTTATATTCCTCTCCCTCTCTTTGGCATGCATAGCACGCCTTGCCTCTCCCGCACTAGGTTATTTCGTTCAATGCACTGTGCATACCGACCTTCCCTCCCCTCCCCCCTTTTTCAGGCCCTTTATCACCTCAGTTACGTTTTTCCTCCTTCTCCCCCCCCCCACCTTTCAACCATTATTTTAAGGTTCACCATATATGCTGAGACGCGTCCCTCGTGCAGTTAACTTTACAAATTAACGTCCATGTCGCACTCGAACATGCTTTAATTAGGATCAAAATTCATTAGCAAAACTGACATCTCTAATTTCGCGAAATGTAAGCGCGTAATACATATATATATATATATATATATATATATATATATATATATAACTGAAACGACGAAAGGAAAGAGTAACTTTTGATGCGGAATAATTAATGCTTTAAACGACATTTATTTAATGTCATTATTCACGGGATTTCTCTAACTTTATAGGTATATAAAGATACTACTTGGAATTGAGTAAAACATTCGACTAAGACCAGCAATAAAATAAACTAATTAGTGTTGTAATGAATTTTGCAATGAAAATCATTTCACAGTCAATTGATTAATTTATTTTATTTTTATTTAATTAATTAATTTAACTCTTGTCTATGACTTGTCTATGACTTCGAATGCTTTCAATTATGGAAAATTTCGAATTATCCAACTTTGAATTGTCGAGAGTCGACTGTATTATTATTATTATTATATCCAAATAGTACATTTGACTACTCTTTAAATTTGAATCAGTTAAAAGGCATATTTTTAACTGATAATCAGTGACTGACTTTTTGTTTCTGAAAATTCAGTTAAAAATAACTGAATTCCAGTGAAAAAATGACTGATTTTTAATAAAAAATAATTTGAAAATTAGTTAAACTTGACTTATTGAATCAGTTAAAAAAAACCTACTGAAATAACAGTTATTTTCAATTAAATGGTCAGTAAAAATATTATAAAATAAATTTTATAAAAATATTTTAAAAAATATTATTATTTGAATTAGTGACTAATCTTTTGCTTCTAAAACAAATATTTTTAACTGATTCAAATTTAGAAAGTACACTACAATATTGCCACAACATTACTTCGAAATATTAAAAAATATTACATTATTATTATTATAGATATATTTTTCATATATCACTGAAAAAAATTTATTTAATTCAAATAACCGATTACTTGAATATTGTCAATTAAATGTTTACTTGTATCAAATAATATTTATTTTAGTCAATTAAATGGTATTTGCTTCAAAAACTGAAATTATTGGTTTAAATACCATTTAATTGACTAAAATAAAAATTATTTGATTCACGTAAATATTTAATTGATAATAATCAAGTAATCGGTTATTTGAATCAAATAAATTTTTTTTTAATACAAAATTAGTCGAATTTAGAAAATATAGTCTGTCATACTGAATCCGTCATATTAAATTTTTGAAATCTAGCTTCAAATCCGTAATCAACGACCCAAAAAACCTTCGAATAACAAGTTTCAAGCGAAATCATTAAAATTTTAAAAATATGTCCTCTTTAGTCGCATAAATTCACAACAAAAGTCACGAAAAGTCGCATAAAATTTCCAAAAAAGTCGCATGAAATTTTAGAAAAAACGACAAAAAGGAAACACGAAATTGACAAAATTGTAAAAAAAATCACATTCTTGTCAAAATATCAATTATCTTTATAAATATTAAAATTTTTCTCTGATATTCAATTATTTTCAAAAGTAAAAAAATTATTCGCTGAAATTCAATTATTTTCAACAATTTTTTTTAAATTCTCCTCAAAATTTCAATTATCTTTATAAATATCAAAATTCTTCTGCAAAATTCAATTACTTTTAAACATTTTTAAAAATAAATCTGTTCAAAATTTTAATTATCTTTATAAATAATAAAATTTTTCTTTGAAATTTAATTATTTGTAAAAATTTTAATAAAATTCTTGTCAAAATTTCAATTATCTTTATAAATAAAAAAATTCATCCTATAAATTCTATTATTTTCAAAATTTTTTTTAAATTTCTCGTCAAAATTTTATTTATTTTCATAAATAATAAAATTCATCATGGAAATTTAATTATTTTCAAAAGTTCTGATAAAATTCTTTTCAAAAAATATTGTTTACAAAAAAAATTTCTGACATTTAAAATTCAAGTCAAGAAGTAATTGAAATATGTAAAAAAAGTCAATTAGACGCATTTTACTAAAAAAAAAAATTTCGAAAAAGTCGAAAAAAGTCACATTTTCTTAGAAAAGTCGAAAAAGTCGCACAATCCGAGCCCTGGGCTTTTAAAAGTATTCCTTTTTAACTAAAATTTAAGCCTAGCTGGTAATTTAAACGCAAACAATATTTTAAAAAAAGTAAATATTGTAAAATTGATTATTAATATTAATAATTAATTTGTTTATATTAATTAATTGTTCATTAATTAATTTTCTGGATTACAAAATATATTTGATAATTTATTTATAATAATAATAATAATAATAATAATAATAATAATAATAATAATAATAATAATAATAATAATAATTTAATATAACCATTTTAAAACATGTACACGTACTTTTTTTTACATATTTCTTCTTTTCATAAATCCAAATGGTGCACATTTTTTTTATGTATTTAATGCTATAAATTGAAAACTATTTTTCCTGTCCTATACTTCTCCATTTGACGAAGCAGAAATATTGGAATATTTTTAGAGATGTATAAAAATTTTCAAATATATGAAATGAAAAAAAAATTTTTTTCTGAAAAGTGTAGAGTTGAAAATTTCCTCTCTTTGTTAAAGATTTAATTACTATCCTCACGCATGAGAAAACTAATCTTTATTGAATCTCTTCCTAATGCAAATTTTGTTTCTATGATTTTTATATATATATATATATGTACATATTCAATTTTTTTCTGTACACGCATGAAAAAACGGTGATTTAAAAAATTGCTTCTGTATGTTATTATACATATATATATATATATATATGTATATGTGTATACACGTTACATGCAATCAGCAGAGAGGAATTTTCACAACTTTGAGAAAATATAGTTGTAAACTAATATTTATTTAAATATTTATCATTCCAGCAAAACATTATATAGGTACTCTAAAATTGTGGAAAATTATGTACATAGAATGTGTATTGCACACATTTTTTATTTTATTGGTAAAAAAAATACTTTCAACAGCAATCAATATTTTTTTTTGCGAAATGAAAGAATATTGTCTATAATTTTAAATTTGCAATGATTATATGATTATTGATTCAAGAGATATATTTTTAAATTAACATGATTTGTAACTCTTATTAAATTGATTAAATTGTTTTCATTTTCAACCATCCTTGAAGAAGAATAATAATAATATTATATAATATTTAATCAATTTATTATTAATAAATATTAGTAATAATAATAGCGATAGCAGTATTATATAACGACAAAAAAATAAAGTACTAATAATAATAATATTAATAGAAATAGTAATAATTAATTACAGTGTAAGTGAAATAAATAAAATAATTGAAATACATTAATATTATAGACTTTAATTAAATCGATTAATTATCAATTAGTAATTAAAATAATAATACATTATTGAATGTATTTACTTTATTTATTACTTGCCAATATATTCAATAATATTTTTTTTAAATACGCTGTTTTTCATTTTAATTAAAATTACTATTAGTAGAACGTGATTGAACTAATTCTGTATACCTCGGACCAATAATTCAAGAACAATTTTAATTAGAAAAAAAAATTGAATGACGCTTCTTTCAAATATATATATATATAAATATTTCGATTCCAATTAAATTTGAATTATTCAACGAAACCTCCAATTAAATTCTGTCATTTATTTCCCCAACGTTTTTCAAGAGTTCAAACTCACCTTTCTGAAATATTTTGATTTGATTGGTCATATCATATATAGTGTTTTGAGAAAAATGATTAATTACTATTTTTAAGACGTCATGAAAAAAAGAGGAATAAAAATTGAAGTGTGCGTTAAAAATGCATTTTGTAAAAGTAGGTCAGAAAAAGAAAACAATAGACGCGAATAATGTTTAATTGAACCACGTAAGTAAACTAATCATTCCCCCTTCAATACAACAAGAGAAATTCGATCCTATAAGAGAATAAACTAATCGAGAGTCTCGAGAATGAAAAACTCTTTTTCTTCTTTTTCTTCTCTCATCGCTTGATACGCGACGACGACGACTTGAGAAAGGTTCGTTGTCCCACTTTGGACAATGGATGCTGGAAATAAGGGACCACGAGAGAGCGCGAGTCGATCGGACGATGGCCTCCATTCGGATGAGTACACCGTTAATTTAACTCCATCAATTTTCAGCCCTCTTCTTATTTCTCTTCCTCTTCTTATTCTTCATCGTCATCTTTTCATTTACTCCTTATATTTATATAACTTTGCACACTTAAAATTCAACACAACTCATCTTCATACCTTCGCAAACAATAGTTATAAATGTGAATTGAGAAAATGTTCCCCTCATTTTATAAATTGGTATAAACGCATATATTAATTTACATCTTTTTTTTTCCTACGCGACAAGAAAATATATACGATCCGAACATTAAAAATAAATTCCCATAAAAAAAATTATATCCAACCATAAAAATTTATATTATTTTCCATTAAGTGGTAAATTATTGGCATATCAATAAATTATTCTGATAAAAAATTTTTTTTATTGAATAAAACACGGAGCTTTATGCACGTAAAAAAATAAGTTACATAATTAGTCGGATTTGATTAAATTATTAATTATTAATTAATAATTAATAAAATTATTATCATTAAATAATAAAAAAATAATTTTCCAGAACATATTTTGAAAATACCAGAAAATCAAAAAATTTACGCAAAAATGATTGTAAGGAATTTCTGGGAGCTTAGTGTATTTAAAGTAAAATATTCCAAAAATTTTCTGTGAAATTCTCCGAAATTATGGTTAGAAATTTTATACTTCCGAGAATTTTTCGAGAAATTTCTGAAAATCACTGTCAGAGATTTCTTAGAAATGATTTCGCAAAATTTCTCGAGTATTTTTTTCCACACGAGAAAGTATCATAATAAAATAAAGATACTTTTACTAAATTTCCATTTTTATAGGAAAAAAAAAAGAATCATGACTCTGCGAATTCATTTGAAAAAGCGTGAAAAAATTCAAACAATCGCATCTTATTCACTGTATAATTTACACACGAAAACTGATACAATTTATAAAAGTGCACATGGAGATGAATTAATATAACACGCTGTTTAGCGAAGCTTCCGGTATTAGGCACGCGCGCAATTTTTTCTCAACATATTAACTATATATTAATCTTCGTATTCTTTCATTCATTCTGTCCGCAGTTTGAAGTTAGTTTTTGTGAATGCTTTTTTTTTATTTAAAAAATATTGTTTGACGAATCGAAAATTTGCAGGTATTTTTTCATAATTCATAATAAAATAATATTAGAAATTAGAAAATTTAAAAAAATGGTGATTAACAAATAAAAAATATACCCATTTTGTTTATTATATAAGCTTTTTTCTATATAACAAATTTCGTTTGATTGATCTAAATTATGCAAATTTTTCTCCTTTTTATTAATAAAAAATAAAAAATTGTCAAAAAATTATGATTAAGAAATAGGAAATAGGAAAACACATTTTATGCATAATTTTTATTTCTCAATAACAATATTTTTCACAAACTCATTCTTTTATTTTAAGAAAAAAAACATTACATATTCCCGTTTCTTAATATTTTTGTAGAAAATTTTCAATTTTCATAAAGAAATAATTTACATCATTTCTATTTCTTAATTACAATTGTTTTAATAAATTATAAAATTCAAAGTTTTTTAAAAATAAAGGAAAAAAATGTTTATAAATTCCATTTGTCAATTACAAATTTTCATTGAAAATGAAAATTTTTGAATTTTTAGAAAATAAAGCAAAAAAATTTTACTCAAAAAAATGGTCCGTTACATTTTTACGAATTTCTTTAATTGCAAAATTATTCAAAAACATCAATAACAGCTTTTTAAAATAAATATTTAATTATTATTATTTTTCCATAGGAATTTAGATTTTCAAAAATTTCAAATTCAAACTTTTTTGAAATAAATAAAGTTTAAAAATATTGTTATAAAACATGAAGATATCGATTGCTCCGAGTCGAAGACTCGGAGTGATCGATTTCTTCATTTTTTATTATTAATTAAAGATGTTTGAGATATAAAATAAGTATTTTATATTATAAGAATATTGTCACTGTAACTTTTTCAAAATTATTTTCATATCCAATTATTATGTAAAATTTTAACTAAGATTCATTTTTAAATCGGTTTTTAGTACAAAATTCTACGAGAATTCAATTATTTAAATATGAAAATAAATTATTTATTGAATAATTGAATGTTTCTTAAAATTTAATTATTATAAAGAAATTTATTACCAAATTTAAAAAAATAATAATAGAACTAATTCTTTTGACGAATTTTAATAAATTTTTTTAAGAATAATTACAATTTTCAAAGAATTCGATTAAAGTTGTATTAAAAATAATTGAAATTCTGCGATGAATTTGATTATTTATGAAAATAATTGAATTATTAAGAAGAAACTTATAAAAAATTTGTAAATATTTGAATTCCTGTGAAATTTTTATTTAGTTATGAAAATAATTAAACGTTTGCGTAGAATTTTATATTAAATTTTTTTTTAAATAATTGAATTCTTTTGGATAATATAATTAAAATCGTAGATATATTGGAAATCAATTGGGGAAATTTTTTAAAAATAATTGAATTGATGAAAAGAATTTTATTATTTATAAAGATAATTAAAAGTTTAACGAGAATTTTTTTTGAATTTTTGAAAATAATTGAATTTCTACGAAGAATTTTATTACTTTTAAAAATAATTGAATTTCTGCAATCATTTGTAAATTCTTCAAAATTTAATTTTTTTAGTGTTTTTAACTAAATCTCTTCCTATAAATCCATTATTTTTTAATAATTAATTGAATTATTGACAAATTATAAATTAATGACAAATTACTTATTATAAAATTTCAAATTAAAACCTTTTGAAGTTCATTTATTTATGAAAATTGTAAACGCAACTCTTTTAAAATTCAATTAATTTTAAAATATTTAAGTAAAATTATTCATAAAATAATTTATTTATTTTATGATAGTTGTTCAAGTTTTAAGTTATTTAAAAAGACATTTTTGTCAGAAATTGGAAAAATTGAAGGTTTTGTTTTAATAATAATTCATGGTAATTTCATAGTTTATGAGGCAAACAAAAATTCAGAATTTTCTCATGAATTTTAAAAATTATTATAGATTATTATAGTTATAATAATATTTAAACTATATTTCAATTCATATTTTATTTTTATGAAGATAAATTTGAATTAAAATTTTTTAAGTTCTATTATTTTTAAAATTGCTAATTTTATTAAAAATTTAATTTTAAAAAGTGAGCAAAAAGTTATCCGCGCGCGAATTATTGCTAGTTTCAAATTATTATCGCAAACACCAACGTGAATTCACACACATATAAATATTATCTGCAATAGCAATAAAGAAACTTCTAATTGGATTTATTTTGACAATATAGGAAAAATCCAATATGATATATAATACAAATGTCAAATAAAGACATATTTCAAGTTTCGTTCAATACGAGAAACTTTTTTTTTTCAACAAAACTTTTGAAAGAACATAATATGTCATATATGATACCTCGTGTGTGGCTCTATTATTATTGCGGTGAAAAACGTGATCAGAGTGTATATGAAAATTGTAACAAACCTCCAAACATGTTTTACAATCAATTTTATTAGTTTGGGTGCGACAGAAATTTTTGATTCGAAATAACGAGAATTGACTGAATTTTAAAAGAATCAGTAACAGAAGCATCCTATGGTTTCGTGGCAATTAATTAACTCTCGAGAAAATTCCAATAATTTTCCATAAAAACTGAAGCAAATTAGCAAATTACTGAAATCTTTTTAGCTGAGCATTATATTTGGTAAGCTTTCCATTCAGCAGAAACTTTATTATTAACAGAATATTGATTTATTAGACAGCTAGTAACATTTTAATATTCTTTTAGCAGAATATCTTTTCAATCAAACATTATATTTAACAATGATTTTTATTTAGCCGAATTTTTATTTAATTTGGAAAAATTATTTTCTTTTTTGCGTTTTCAATGCGTAGTCATGTTAGTAAATACAGATAATACTGGCAAAGTATTGCCAAGCGAAAATTTAGCTAAATAAAAATTTTGTTAAATAGAAATTCTTTGAAATTTTTAAATTTTATGCACTTTTTTGCAGTTAAAAAACTCGAATTATGTATTTAAAAATTCTGTTAAAGCAATAATGATGGTTAATGAGGCAAATAAATAATTCAAAAATAAACAAAATTGAAAGTTTAATATAGAAAAATTCTAGAATTTTATTAAAAAAGAATACACGCCCGTTGATCAACATTTTCCAAGTGAAAGTACTGGCATTCATATATAATTGCATTCAATGTACAATTTCCCCTTTCACGCTAAACAATTAACGTCCTAATACTTCATTTAAATTGGCAATTACCGAGAGTTATTATCAACTCGGGAAAAATTAATTTAAGTACAAACGCATTAAATGAAAGTGAAATTTTCCTCTAGAAAAATTATTATGCATTGCTTTTACCATCAAATTTATTTAACCTGAATTCACTGATTTTTTTTTGGACAAAAAGTGATGTAGTTGAATTCTACGGAGGAAAATCAAAACAACAAAAGAGTAAAATAAAAAATTGAAAATAATATAAAAAAAAATTCAATTAAACTTTTTCAAAAAAATTAATTTCAAAATTCAATTATTTCTAAAAATTCACGTTATATTGCTTTTAATATTCAATTCCTATCTAAAATTTTAACTGAAATTAATTTTTCATTCAATTCTTATTAGAAAATTCTACTAGAATTCATTAATTTAAATACAAATAAAATGCATATAAATAATTTACTGAATAATTGAACGTTTCTTAAAATTCAATTCTCGTAAAGAATTTTATCAACAAATTTTTAAATAATTGAATTCTTTCGACGAATTTTAATAAAAATTTTAAGAATTACATTTTTTGAGAAATTTGGTTCAAATTTATTGTATCTATCTATTAAAAGTAATTGAAATTCTGAGATGAGTTTTATTATTTGTAAAAATAATTGAATCCCAAAGCAGAAATTAAACAATTTTTGAACATATAATTGAATTTCTGCGGAGAATTTTATTACATTGGAAAATAATTGAATTTCTGCAATAATTTGTAACTTTTTTATAATTCAATTTTTTAAAATGTTTTAAACTAAAACTCTTTTATAAATCCATTACTTATTTTTAAAAATTTTTTAAAAAGTTCTTTCAGAATTTTCAAATTCATTTGTTTACAATTCAATTTTATAAAACTTCAATTATTCGAAAATTCTCCAATTAAATATATATTAGAAAATAAAAACTTCAAATAATATTAAAAAATCTGCAATTAAACTTTCTCAAAAAAATTCAAAAAATTGTACTAGAGTTCCATTATTTAAAATTTTAAATACAAAAAAAAATTTATTGAATTAAAATTCAATTTTTATAAAGAATTTTATTAAGAATTTTTTAAATAATTGAATTCGTTCGACGAATTTTAATAAAATTTTTAAGAATAATTACATTCTTCGAGGAGGTTGATTAAAATTCTATTAAAAATAATTGAAATATTGCAATGAATTTTATTATTTATGAAAAAAATTAAATTCCTTAAAAAGAATTTTATTTCTTACGAAAATAATTGAATCGCTGTAAAAATTTTATTATTTATGAAAATAATTGAAAGATTCCGAAGAAAATTATATTAAATTGAATATTCCTGAGAATTTTTTTTTATTTCATGAAATTAAGGTTTGCGTAGAATTTTATCAAATTTTTTTTTAAATAATTGAATTCTTTTGCAAAATTTTATGAAAATAGTAGATATTAAAAATCATTGTAAAGAGGAAATTTTTTGAAAATAATTGGAATTTTGCCAAGAATTTTATTAAGATTTTTGAAAATAATTGAATTTTAGAGAAGAATTTGATTATTTCTAAAGATAATTGAAATTTTGACGAGAATCTTTTGAATTTTTGAAAATAATTGAATTTCTACGAAGAATTTTAATACTTTTAAAAATAATTGAATTTCTGCAATCATTTGTAACTTCTTCAAAATTTAATTTTTTTAAGGGTTTTTAACTAAATCTCTTCTATAAATCCATTATTTTTAATAATTAATTAAATATATATTGACAAATTTAACTAATTTTAGAAGATTTTGAATTATTAAAATTTTATAAAATTTCAAATTAAAACCTTTTGAAGTTCATTTACTTATGAAAATTGTAAACGCAACTCTTTTAAAATTCAATTAATTTTGAAATATTTAAGTAAAATTATTCATTAAATAATTTATTTATTTTATGATAGTTGTTAAAGTTTTAAGTTATTCAAAAAGAAATTTTTGTCAGAAATTGGAAAAATTGAAGGTTTTGTATTAGAATTCGTGGTAATTCCATAGTTTATGAGGCAAACAAAAAAGACTATATTCCAATTCATATTTTATTTTTATGAAAATAAATTTGAATTAAAATTTTTTAAGTTCTATTAATTTTAGAATTCCTAATTTTATTAAAAATTTAATTTTAAAAAGTGAGCAAAAAGTTATCCATGCAGCGCTATATGATAATGTTATAGCAGTGCAAAATTGCTAACATTGCATGGCAACATTGCAAGATCACTTGCTATCTATAAAAATGAATTAAAAAAAAATTAATATTCGTTTACGTTTTCTACTGAAATTGATCGACTGACAAAAAAAATATTGAAAAAAAATTTATATTTCGAAATAAATCATTAGGACTATAAATTAATAAACCTCTAAATCGCAAGGGACAATTGCATAGTAAATTTGACGTGAAGGGTGATTTTTTTCGACTGTGAGTCACATGGTAGGGGAAGGGCGTGTCACATAGAATGAATTTACGCGCCCTTTATTTACCTGATGGAGGTCAATCGTGATTCTGGAGTTCTTCCATGTCGGTAAAATTACGTAATTTTGCAATGCCTGCAAGCGAACAGTGGTTTGTATTACTATCTCCAGGGAAAGGGATTCTCTCATGCTCTCTTTATCTGGACCTCTTTATATATATATATATATATATATATAGATCTTTTGGTACCTGCAGATATTGCTACCCGCTATATTGTTATACGATATAATACGAAGCCGCGATATAATCGAGTAAAAGTCCAGCATTGTTCGGACTATTACGCGTGCCCGTGTAATCCTTAATTACATTTAGCACGCTATAGTATTTGTGAGATACGTTCGCCTTTCTTTAGAGATTAAGGAGCACAATACCGAACAGTGCCCGCTGTATTATTATTCGATCCGAGAGGGATAAAATTTTATTAATAAACCAATAATTGTACCGAGAACAATTTTGTAGGGAAAACATTTTTGTCAATACGGCAAATAATGTAGGTTAAAATTGTACCTTTCAACGTCTTAGCATGATTTAATTATTTTTAAGGTTTGTTAGATCTCTGAGTTTGCTTTTTTTTAAAAAATTAATTATTTTTTAAGAAACCAGCAACAATTTGCGCGCTAAAGCACGCGGCTAACTTTTAACTTTTTTTACTATCTTTTTTAAATAAAATTAACAATATTAAAAATAGTAGAATTTAAAATTTTTCTAATTTAAATTCATGTTGAAAACACTAAAAAATTCAATTTTGGAGAATTTACAAATAATTGCAAAAATTCTATTATTAAAAAAAAAAAAAAATTCCTATTAAATTCAACTATGTTTAAAATTTGCAAAAAATTGTCGTAAAAATCCCAATTATCTTTATAAATAACAAAATTCTTCTCGAAAGTTCAATTATTTTCAGAAATTTTTCTAATTTTAATGATTTTCAATATTTACGATTTTAATAAAATTTCCCAAAACGAATTCAATTATTTAAAAAAAATTTTAATTTGAAATTTTAGAAAATTACAATTTTGAATGAATTAATTAAATAATGAAAATTTCACAAAAATTCTATAATTTACAAATTTTGTATAAATTTATTCGCAATAATTCAATTATTTCCATGAAAAATAACAATTTTTTTACCAGGAATTTAATTATTTTCATAAATAATAAAATTCTATCTGTAGGCTTTCAATTATTTTCATAAATAATAAAAATCGTTGCAGAATTTCAATTATTTTCATAAATAATAAAAATCATCGCAGAATTTTAATTATTTTTAGTACAATGTGAATGGAATTTCTCGAAAAATTTAATTATTCTTAAAATTTTTATTAAAATTCATTTTTAAAAATGTTTTAAAAATTCTTTTTAACAATCCAATTTTTTTCAAAATAATTTGAATAAAATTCTTCATAGAACTAAATTAATTTCAATAATTTATCAAAATTCAATTATTTTTAATATCCACTATTTCAATAAAAATTCACAAATGAATTCAATTATTTAAAAAGAAATATATTATTAAAATTCGTCTGAACAATTTATTTATTTTTCATAAATATTAAAATTCTTCTGAGAATTTCAATTATTTTCTATACAATTATCAATAAATTCGATTGTATTCAATAAATTAAAGAAATTTTTAATAAAATTCAAGAATTAAATGCTTAATTTCAATTATCAAGAAAGAGGATTATTGTAAAAACTTGAAAGAAATTGTTCATATACATAGAATTCAATTACTTTGAAAACTTGTAATTAACATTATTAAAGAAACTCCATTATTTTAAAGAAACTCAAAGAAATTCTTTAAAAGAATTTAATTAAGATTATGTAACATTTTAATAAAATTCTTCCTAAATTCAATTATTTTCATAAACAATAAAATTTTTCGAAGAAATTCAATTATTATCAAATTTTTAAATAAAATTCTTTAGGAGAATTCAATGATTTGCAAATTTTTTATAAATTTTTTCGCAATAATTCAATTATTGCCATAAATAATATAAAATTTTTACAGAGATTAAATTAGTTTCGTAAATAATAAAACTCTTTTTATGAATTCAATTATTTTCATAAATAATATAATTTTCGCATGAATTTAATTATTTGCAAAAACAATTTTTATAAAATTTTTCGATAAAAATCAATTATTTAAAATAATTTTTATAAAATTCTTCCTTGAAATTCAATTATTGAACAAGAAAATTAATTAAAGTTCTTCGTAAAAATTCAATTATTTTTGAAAATTTTAATAAAATTCGTTGCAAAAATTCAATAATTTAAAAAAAATTTTATAAAATTCTCGGCAAAAATTTCAATTATTTTCAAAAATTTTCCTTAATTCAATGATTTTCATAATCTACTAAAATTTTTCAAAAGAATTCAATTATAAAAATTTTAATAACATTCTTGCGCAAACATTTAATTATATTCATAAAATAATTAAAATTTTACAAGGAATTCAATTATTATTTTCATAAAAAATAATTTAAAATTCTAGAAAATAATAATTGAATTAAAATGATGAAAATAATTTTGATGAAGTTACAGTAACAATATTCTTATATAATATAAAATACACGGAGAGAGAATATATATTAAATTTTGTAAAAATATTTTCAAATTGGGGAAAAAGTGCGACAAAGCGAAATTTTTTATATAAAAAATACTAAACTTTAAAAAAACATATGTGAAATTTAGTATAATTATATCAAATATCAAGAATATTAATTAAATTCTAATATAACTTTAATAAATTTCACAAAACTTTTTTTAAAGTTTAGTATTTTTTATATCAAAATTTCGCTTTGTCGCACTTTTTCCCCAATTTGAAAATATTTTTACAAAATTTAATATATATTCTCTCTCCGTGTAATGATTTTATGACTTTGTCATCTTTAATTATTATAAAACATGAAGAAATCGATCACTCCGAGTCTTCGACTCGGAGCAATCGATATCTTCATGTTTTATAACAATACTTTTATAAGTTGTTTAATTTAAAAAAGGTTTGAATTTTGAATTTTTGAATGTTTTAATTCCTGTGGAAAATCCTGTTCCAAAAATAAGATTAAAATAGAAATTGTACAAATATTTTTCTTCTTTTTCTAAAACAAAATAATAATTTTGTTAAAAAAATTGTGATTTATAAACAAAAATAATACAAAATAAATAAATTATCTATTTCTTAATCACAGTTGTTTAATAATTTTCTAATTTTTTTTCAGAAGTAAAGAACAAAAATCTGCATAATTTCAATTTGATAAAATATAATATTTAACAAAATTTTAGTCTTTTAATGAAAAGAAGTGAAAAAAATTCTGATGATTTCTATTTGTCATTCCAATTTTTAATTAATTATAAAATAAAAATAATTATAACATAATAATAAAATATACAATCTATCTAAAGTTAACAAAAAATAAAAGTATAAACAAAAGGCAACTTCAGAGTGTGAGGGACAGAAAAAGTGAATGAATGAATGAAAGAACATTCAAATTGTTATAGTTAATTCAAAATGGCGTATCAAAAATGGCGGATATAAATACAAAATAGTCGATAAATCCTTAAGGAAATCATTACTTGGGGGTTTTTGGAATCGCTTGAATCCATCAATAAAAAATCAAAATATTCACAAAAATGAACATAAATAAAAAATAGTCGATAAATTCTGAAGAAAATTATTACTCAAAACTTTATATATAAAATATGAAATATACTTTTTGTACTCACAGATTTATTTTTAAAAAGAACAATCCAAACGTGACTCACCTGAAACAAGGAAAAAGTAAAATTTCTGTTAATCATGTAGGTACATAGACACATTTCTAATCCTCTTACAACAAATAAGAAAAAAAAGAAACTTTTAACACATACAGACGAAAGATGTTTAGAGAAAATGTGAAAGGTCAACGAGTATTACATAAAATAAAGATTCAATATTAGATGGGAACAATTTCAATAGAACAGTATTCTGCACTAAGGAATGAAAGTTTCTTGAGTAATAAAATATTCTTATAAAGCTTTGGTATATAATACAGCTTTTATAATATACTGCGGACATCAAGAGTTTCCATTGTGATTCCTTGTATTTTATTTTTTTTTAGTAATAAACTTTGCAGAAACTTATTGCATAGTTGCTCAATTTTTTATAAACTTTTACTAAAAAATATTTCTTTACTAATATAGTAAAAGTAATAAACTTGATTATCATTATTATTATCATTATCACTATTATAATTATTATTATTATTTTATTTTTTTATTTTTATTTTTATTAACATTATAATTACTATTATTATTTTTATTAAGAATTGCAAATGAAAATTATGAAAACTAACTAACTAACTAACTCTGCTGGGGATGGAGACCCAGGACCTATTATTTTTATTATTATTATTTATTTATTAGTTATTAGTTATTTCCTAATGAATCATTAATTGTCTATAATTCATTGTTATTTATCATTTATTATTATTTACTATTATTTAAAATTTATTGTCATTTCTATTATTTATTAGAAAACTTTTTTTTTTAAAGGAATATTTTGTCTTCTCTTTTTAGAAATTTTTTTCTATTATTAAGTATTCAAAAAAAGCTTCTGAAAACTACTAGAAAACTTTTATTAACCCAATTATAGAACAATGTAACTTTGACCTGAAAAGCGGCCAACTTTCGTGTTTTGCGATCTCAAAACAGGTTTTCTCATTTTACGTTTTTCATTCACAAACACAATCTGTACAGAATGTGCTGAGTGCGCAATTGTCTACCGCGAGTAGATTTTATTTCGAGTACGAGAGAATATATATAAGCAAAATAACTCGTTATTATTATAGTTTCCTATATATGAGATTTTTCGCTTTGTTATATAACACACCTACGTAGTATAATAAATAATTTATATGAAATAATGGAAAATAAAAACATTAATATAGTATTTTGATCTTAGCCCTATTTCAGCCCGGTTAGAAAATCATACCCCTTATCGAACCAGGTTTGAACCTGGTTAAAATTTTTTTATGCGATTTATTCGAAAAAAATATACTGATTAGAAATAAAATATCAATTCTAAATTTTGCCCAACCTGGCTAGGTTGGACCCAAAACTGGCTTTATCAGTGCCAAATTTTAAAAAGATTGTAACACTTTATAAATTTCCAACTTTCATTTCGTTTACTCTATAAAAATTGCAATGTCCTTCGAATGAAATAAAAGCAAATATAATGGAAGGAAAGCAGATTTAAACTATAATAAAAATTCAATAGTCTGTAAAATGTATTCTCTTCCTTTTTTTTAAATTCAAACATTTAAAATCAGTTCCCACATATATTTCAACATCATAAATTTTATCACATTTCGCTTTTGAATTCTTTTTTTCCTTCTCACTGGTTTTATTAACACATTTAGAAAAATGTTATGGTCAATTTCCACATCATATACAATGGTTTGTATTACTTTTATTCTACTAAATTTACATCTATCACTTTCGACACCTTCACTGAAAGGAAAAAAAGAATTCCGATTGAAATAAACAACAATTCTATACTTAATTTGGTTATTAACCTTTTTATTACAATTATGGAATTCAGTATGAAAATGATAATAATAATAAAAAATAAATAAAAATATAATAATAGAAAGTTGATAAAAATAAATAAAATAAAATGATAATAAGAGGTTAATAAAAATTTATCAACAAAATGATATTAAAAAGTTAATAATAAAATAATAAAAAGTTAATAAAATTTAAAAGTTTAAAAATAAAATGATAATGAAATGTTAATAAAACATAAATAATAAAACGATAATAAAACGTTAATAAAAAGTTAATAAAAAGTTAATAAAATGTTAATAAAAATTTAACAATAATGTAAATAAAAAAAGAATAACAATTTAAAAATGAAGTAAAAGTAAATTGTTTGATCAATTAAAAAATACAAAATTTGAAATAAGTGGTTGTCCTTGTTAACAGAATTAACAAAGTGGAAGACTATCGTTCGCGATAAAGTTATAGTTCGCGAAACGCGAGAAAGTCGCTTTCGCTCGAGAGATCGCCACTGAGAGTACACTTTAATAACATTAAAGTACTATTTATATATATACAATCTGCAGCTAGTGCAGTTATATCGTAGTTTACGTGTAACGATCGAAATTCTAGAGCAAACATGTCGATTCTGGACCACCGCGAAACCATTTTGATAGCTGCAATAAATTTTGTTGAAAACCCCATTAACGATCCTCTTATCAATGTTGTGCTCCAAATATTAAAGAAAATAAATAATAAGAAAAAAATGAAGAAAAAAAAATTATCGGATGTAACTTTCCTTATTTACCGGAAATGCACTCTCACTGTTACGACCTTTGCATAAATTTTCCTCTAAAAAGCTCTTATCTCTCAAAACTAAATAATAAATTAATAAGCAGCATTATTTTTCATCTTTTTAAAAATAAACTTTAATTTAGTGCGTTATTTTCTTAAATTAAGTAAAAATAATAACAATATAATAATAATAATTACTAAAACTAAGAACATCAATGGAAAAGAAATAAAAAATGAAAAATAAACAAAAAATAAAAATAACCAAAAATAAAAGTAAACAAAATATAATTATGAACTTTTATGTCATTTATTAGTATAATTAGGTCGTATTAGGGACAAAATCTGACAAAATGCCTTTAAATATAATAAATGTGAATAAAAAGAAAGGGTTAAAATATATGTCTATTGTTTTTCTTTTTTTCCACCTTCTTCAAGAAAAATTAAGGCAAAAATCTCATCTTTATACCAACATTTTCTGTTTACAGTATAACGATGTTGCAATTAATTTCACAAAGCCTTTTAATTAAAGCTAAAACGTCCATTTTTGTCGACATGTTAATCACTTTAGTTAACTTTAATTATCTTTTACTTCAAAATTCTTTGAAAATTAATTTATATTCTGACTCCTCTTATTACATATAGATATATCTTGTAAATAAAAAACAAAATTTCGAATTCTAAAATTTGTCCACTCTTAAATGCCTTTAAACAGAAGAGAAAAAAAATCTTCTATAAAGAAAAACAATTTTTAAAATTTACAAACCATCCATTCAATTAAAGAGAAATCTTTATTCAGGAAAACTTTCTTCAAATTAAAGAGAGAAATTTTTTTTTTAATTTCCAAACATTTTTCTTTTAATTAAAGATATAAAACTCTTTAAATTCAAGAAAGTGATATAGTGAAATTTTTTTTTATTTTACAAGAAATTTTTCTGTAAATACCAAATAAAAAATAAAAAATTTTTAATAGAGAAAAGTTTTATTTGATTTTAATTTTAGAAACTATTTTCTCCTGGGTAATATAATTAATTAACTCGGGGAAAAATTATTTACCGCAGTATAAATAAATCGAGTTTGTGATTTGTGGAATTATTGTTTATTGTTTTTGTTTTATACTTTCCATTGTTATTGGCCACAAATTTGAGTTTTTCAATTGAATGAACTGGAGGTTGAAATCGAATAAAGAGCAACTAGAGACGAAGAAGTAAAGTAGGCAATTCAGTTGAAGCGAAAGTCCAGCGTTTGCGGAAGGCAATATCGCTTCGACGTGCACTTTCAAGCTCCTTTTATACTGAAAAAATCTCAACAACTCTTGTCCAAGATTCACTCAATTGGAAGTATCGAAACTATTCTTGTAAATATATATATAGATGGATGACGGGGGTCGTTAGTCCTAGTGGAGTAAATCTAAAAAGTATATATACGCTATTGCTCCGGGTGTCATACACTAAGCTACAAATTATGCAAATTTCCCTTCCTGACAATCGCGTTAAACCCACTCGAATAAAGCCAGAACGAAACTCCATTGCGAAGGCAAGTATGTATTCACAAACTTGTGAAATCCGAAGATTCCCTGTGTTAGCATAAAATCCTTCCACAAAATATCGAAAAACAAAAAAAAATCCTTTATAAAACTTTGGAGAGATTTTAGCAAAATATGAAGCATAAATACTGCTTAAAAAAATGTTTCTATTGCGTATTTGTAAACACAGTAAATCTTGAGGTATTAAAAAGTGTTACAGATTAAATTAACACAAAAAAAATTAAAATAATCAATTTTGGTGTTATTTTTTACAATGAATGAAATTTTAGTTCATTAAATTTTTTTATAATTATAAAACATGAAAATATCGATAACTCGAGGTGATCGATTTCTTCATATTTTATAATAATTAACCCCTTCACAGTCGAGTGAAAATAAAGTTTTTGTGCCATAAGTGTTCAAAAAAAATTTTTTTTTTAAAATCATGATATTGTCATATTTTATGTTTTTGAGGTCACTGATTCAAAATCCGTGGTCGAAAAGTCAAAATTCAAAATGGCGGCTTCAAAATATCGAGCAAAAAAATTGAAAAGTTAACGAATTCGTTAATTTAAAAATTTTTTTTTTGTCGCCTTTTTAAAGTTGCAATTTTAAATTTTGAATTTTTGACCACGGATTTGAAATCAGCGACCTCGAAAACCCCCAAGTAGGCATTTTAAGGCATTTTAAAAAAAATTCGTAAACTTAAAAATTTTTTTGGGCGCCATTTTGAAGCCGCCATTTTGAATTTTGAATTTTCGACAACGGATTTAGATTCAGCGACCCCGAAAACCCCCGAGTAAGAATTTTTAGCCAGATTCGTTAACATTTAAATGTCTTTTTTTCCGATGGCCCTATAGAGCCCATGGACATACAGGGCATGACATTTTTATGGCTCTATAGAGCCCACTGACAGTGAAGGGGTTAAAGATGACCAAGTAATAAAATCATTATTTTATATTATAAGAATATTATACTTCTTTAAAATTATTTTCATTCTTTCAATTCAATTATTATTTTCAAAAATTTTTAACTACAATTTTACTTCATATCTATTATTTTTAATAATTTTCGAAAAAGTTCTTTGCCAATTTTCAAATCCATTTGTTTACAATATTCAATTTCACGAAATTTTAATTATTCCTAAATTCTTTAATTAAATGCATATTACAAAATAAAAACTTCAAATAATATAAAAGAAAATTCAATTAAACTTTTTCAAAAAAATTAATTTCAAAATTCAATTATTTCTAAAAATTCACGCTAAATTGCTTTTAATATTTAATTATAATCTAAAATTTTAACTGAACTTCATTTTTTTGAAATGAAAATCAATTTTTATTAGAAAATTCTACAAGAATTTAATTATTTAAATGCAAAAGTAAATAATTTATTGAATAATTGAATGTTTCTCAAAATTCAATTCTCATAAAGAATTTTAGTAACAAATTTTTAAATAAATTGAATTCTTTTGTCGAATTTTATTAAAACTTGCATGAACATAATTACTTTTTTCAAGGAATTTAATTATAATTGTATAAAAAATAATTGAAACGCTGCGATCAGTTTTATTATTAGTAAAAATAATTGAATCCTTAAGAAGAATTTTATAAGTCTTGAAAATAATTGAATTTCTGCAATGATTCGTAACTTATCTAAAATTAAATTTTTTCTACTGTTTTTAACTAAAATTCTTCAATAAATCCATTATTTTTAATAATTTTTAAAAAAGTTTTTTGAGAATTTTTAAATTCATTCGTTTACAATTCAATTTTACAAAACTTTAATTATTCGAAAATTCTGCAATTAAATATTATATTGAAAAATAAAAACTTGAAATAATTTCAATAAAAATCCTATTAAACTTTTAAAAAGAATTAATTCTACAAAATTTTTTGTCAAAAATATGAAAAATTAAGAATGTCAATGATTTTAATTTGAAACTTTTTCAAAATTTAATTATTTCTAAAACTCCACGTTATAATGCTTTTAATATTTAATTATAATCTAAAATTTTAACTGAAATTCATTTTTAAAACCATTTTTATTAGTAAATTCTATGAGAATTCAATTATTTTAATACAAAAATAAATAATTTATTAATTTCATGTTTCTTGAAATTAAATTCTCATAAATAATGTTATCAACAAATTTTTTAAATCATTAAATTCTTTGGACGAATTTTATTAAAAATTTTTAAGAATAATTACATTTTTCGAGGAATTCGATTAAAATTGCATTAAAAATAATTGAAATTCTGCAATGAGTTTTATTATTTATGAAAATAATTGAATTCCTAAAAGAATTTTATTATTTATAAATATAATTGAATTCCTGTAAAAATATTTATTATTTATGAAAATAATTGAATGTTTGCGTAGAATTTTATTCAAATTTTTTTTTATAATGGAATTCTTTTGGAAAATTTTATTGAAATAGTAGATATTGAAAATCATTGAATTTTAGAAAACTTTTGAAAATAATTGAAATTTTGCCAAGAATTTGATTAAAATTTTGTAAAATAATTGAATATCAGAGAAGAATTTTATTATTTATAAAGAGAATTGAAATTTTGACGAGAATTTTTTAATATTTTTGAACACAATTGAATTTAGTAAATATGTTACTAAGTTAGTTAGTAAGTTAGTAACTAAGTTATATAGTAACTAACTTACTAACTTACTATTCTACCTGGAGAAGCTAAATTCGTTGAATTTTTACAAATCGTCGACTTTGGTGTTTTATTTAAAGTGAAATTTCATTCATAGTTAAAAATAACACCAAAATAGATTATTTTAATCCTTTCTGAATAAAAAATTTGCCAAAATGAAAATTACATTAAAAATTCTGTTAAATGTAAATTACATTAAAGAGAAAATCAGCTAAATAAAAATTTAGTTAAATGTTTTGCAAAATAAAAACTTGATTATTAATTTAATAAAAATGTTATTAATTGGATATTTTGCTAAATAAAAATGCAGATACATAGCAATTGGGTAATAAATAGGGGAACATAGTCAGGGTTGGACCACCTTTAGAACTCTGTTTACGACTTTTTTAAAAAATAAATTTGGGCAATTGAGTTATATTGTTGGAAAGTCCTACAAAAAAAGGAATAGTTACTTTTGTTGAACACTGTACATTCATTGGTCCAAAATTAAAAAAGTTATAAACATTTTAAAAAAATGTTGTCAAGGTTGGACCTTTTCGTCAGGGTTGGACCATGTCTGGTCTAAGAGAAGCTTCGTGACGCCCTCGCATAGGTGGCATTAGTGTTCTTATTAAAAAACAGCGGTGGTCCTACCTTGACTAAGATCCAACCCTGACTGTTCCTTCAACAAATTAATTTTCATTTGCTTACTACAAAAATAATTAAATTAAATTCTTCGAAATAAATGAATGAAAAACTTAATTTCGTAAAATTTATTTTTTCAAATTTCAAATATTTCTATGAAATATAGGTTTAGAGTTCAAGCAAAAGTCAATTTCTTGTGTTATACAGTAATAAAATATTCCTTTTTCTGAAGAAAGACTAAACTAGTTTACAGTGATTATGTAAGAAAATATGATCTCTGCGGATCGATGTAATCACAGGAAATTGGGAGAAAGTCTATTTACCTGAGCCAATTATGTGAAGTAATTATAATAGAGGCGGTTACTGCTTTCTCTCACATAAACAATATTAAAAGCAATTGTCATAAAATCAGGCATCTTCCTAACTACTGCAATTATTATTACAACTACAGAGAGGATTTTTTATTCATTAACAATTTTTATTTACGAACGCAATTACATTTTTACTTTTAGTTCTTATACTAAAATTTTTTTGTTTCCCTCATTTGTTATGTCTTAAATAATAAATGAAATTACTAATACGATTACAGTAATATGACTCATGAAAAACATGATTAAAAAAACAAGAATATTATTTTTATGAATTATGAATTATTTATTATTAAAAATTAATTGTTAATTAATAATTAGTATTAAAAATTATTTATAATTACTAATTGTTAATTAATAATTAATTATGAATAGATTTTTTAATAAAATTATTATTTTATTGAAATATTAAATACAACATTTGTTTTACGAAAATTAAACAATAGAAAATATGACAGAAGAGTGAATAAAATAGGGTTATAGAAAGAAATATGTGAAGAGATTTTATCACATGAAAACAGGGACATTTTGAACTCGACAGTTTTATCTACTCTGAGAGTATATGTAGAGAGTTATTCCCGAAAACAGCGAAAAATGGTACCCGGGGAAAACCGCGAAATGAATGCTTCAGCAGTATTTTTCTGGTCTCGCAAGATTCCATTGGAGAAATATATCGCGATAGCATGAAACGACTTGGAATAGCTCCTGGGTAAGACACGCGAAAACGAATTCAATATTTCTCATTGACTGCTCTCGATATGCGATTTTTCGATACCATTATATCGATTTTCGTGGTATCAATTTTTATTTATGTGGGAATACGTTTGAAGAAATAGAATCATTTTCAAATCTCTGTTTACATCATTCGCCATAGCAGATTCTTCTCCCTCATTTCATTGTGATTTTAAAAAATATTCATCTTATTTATTGAAAGACTGTTTTTTTTATTAAAAAAGAAATATTAAAAATTAAAATATCTCAAAAGAAATTAATTAAGTTTCCTTCTTCTTAAAAGAACATAATTGAACATAATTTAATTCATTACAAGAAATATATTTTTTACAGAGCAGTGAAATTTTAACCTTAATTTTTTTAAGAAGACATTTTTAATTGAGTTATATGAAGAAAATATTTTCGCCAAGTTTTTTTTTCATGTGATTCATAAACTCGGAGAAATAAAGAAATCTACATTATATGAAACAAATCTTTTCAAGAGATTTTTCTTTTTAATGAAAGATTGCTTCAAGAATGAGATATATATACTTAGAGAAGATTTTATAACGCGCACGCGGTGCGGTATAAAGGAGCGAATGCAATGGCGAAATATAAATAAATAAAAGGGTGGCAAAAGATGAAGAAGGGAGAGTTGGAATATAGAGATTCCACGCAACATGCCTAGGTCTAGATGGCCGGTTATAAATATTCATACGAAATTCCTCGAGCCAGGAACATCCATTTCAACAGGATCACGATCACGCGTTCAAATATCTATGTACGTACATCTGCAAAACTACTTGAGCATTCAGCAGTTTCGTGACCAATAAATTAATCTTCTACCCCTTCCTAACATTTCTCTCTCTCTACCTTTCTTCCTTTTCCTATTTCCCTCCTTGTTTCTTTAATGACCAAATAAAGGAAGAATATTACGGAAGGCATTTTCTGCACGAACCAATCAAGAATCTACTATAAACAATGCTGCGAAACGAGCAAAGTTTCCAATCGTTTCCATTTAACACTCAGGTTCTCGCCTCATTTTTCCGTTATTATTATTCTCTTACTCAATTAACTGGAATTGTATGAAACAACTTTCATCGTAAACGTCAAATATTACAAAACATTTTCCCAAATGGAATGAAAAAATTCTGAAGTTACTCTTTTTAGATCTATTTTTAAAACGTATTTCACTCACAGAGAGAGTGACAATAAGAGCGAGAGAGAAACTTCGAAGTTTCTTTCTTTCTCTCATTGTCCCCACTCCTTCGCTGACTTTCCGCTTCTGAGAAATCAAGAGAAGCGGGACGCATGCGCACGACTTGGTACAATGAGAGCGAGAGAGATACTCCAAAGTTTCTCTCTCACTCTCATTGCCCCCACTCCGTTTTTTAGAAAGCGCGAACTTTTAAACTAGTGAAAACAGAAACAAAATAAAGCAAAAAATGTACGAACGAAGCAAACAAAATTGAAACAACCCAACGGGAAGTTGCCAATGTTAACGATTGGTTCAATAATGGGCCATGCTTGGTGCCCAATGGTTTTTTCTTGGCAAAACAATTGGCAACCATCATTGGACCACCAATGGTTTAAACTTGGGATGATCACGCTACTGCCAATGATCGGTAGCCAAGCATCGGGCCAATATTAGTTGCCAAGGAATTGCCAAGGAAACAAAATCGATTTTCAAAAGCTTGATTTTTTATTGGCAGCCAACAAAAAACCAAGGTTTTGAAAATTGATTTTTTTAAATTATTAATTAAAATATATTTTTCAAAAATTTATTTAAAAAAAAAAAATATTTTTCAAAAATATATATTTTTTTTTAAATTGATAGAACATATTAATTTAATTTTTCACCTCTGGTAAAACAAAGATGAAAGACTGATAAATTCCCTCACTTTATATCTTACAGTGGAGGGATAACTGTAAATGTCTTTGCGAGAGAGGAGCAGGTACTTATATAGAGCCAGTGAAACAGGTCACAAGCGAGAAGAAATCACTAGCATGCACTCTGGCGGCGCTTGTCGGAACTGTTTTCTGGCGCGCATGCATATCCTGACGTTATCGACACAGCGCTTGGCAACCAACGTTGCGCCACTTCCGACAAGCGCCGCCAGAGTGCATGCTAGTGATTTCTTCTCGCTTGTGACCTGTTTCACTGGCTCTATATAAGTACCTGCTCCTCTCTCGCAAAGACATTCACAGTTATCCCTCCACTGTAAGATATAAAGTGAGGGAATTTATCAGTCTTTCATCTTTGTTTTACCAGAGGTGACAAATTAAATTAATATGTTCTATCAATTTAAAAAAAAATATATATTTTTGAAAAATATTTTTTTTTTTTAAATAAATTTTTGAAAAATATATTTTAATTAATAATTTAAAAAAATCAATTTTCAAAACCTTGGTTTTTTGTTGGCTGCCAATAAAAAATCAAGCTTTTAAAAATCGATTTTGTTTCCTTGGCAATTCCTTGGCAACTAATATTGGCCCGATGCTTGGCTACCGATCATTGGCAGTAGCGTGATCATCCCAAGTTTAAACCATTGGTGGTCCAATGATGGTTGCCATTAATGTTCCAATAATGGAACGGAGTTCGCCAAGCATGGCCCATTATTGAACCAATCGTTTACTTCCCATTGGGAAATAAATTATACCTAATGTAAACTAGTTTCAAAAAAAAAAAATTGGATTATATCCAAGTGTAACGATAGTTTTCAACTATTAAATTTAAAGCCTCTTTGGAGAAAGGAAGAGTTTTGGATTTTTATGGAAAGTTTTGAAAAATTTCTTTTAAGAATAGACACAAAAAAGAATCTTGACGACACAAAAGAATAAAAGTGAGGTAAAAGTTTTCTTAAAACTCTTTTAAAACACACTATCCAGTTTAAGAGATACTCTTTATTTCTTTTGTTCTCTCTCTCTATTTCTTTTCTCTATCACCCTATGTGCACAGTAGACATAAGTTTTATAACATAAGTATTCCGTCATTTTTTTTTCAATCCGACCCTTGTACTAAATCAAGCAATAACCTTGTCCCTATTTTATTTTTCAGCCAAATATTACTTTACTCTCTGTGAAATAAGTTTGTCCTCCGAAATAGGATATTCATGTCCATCAAGACCCTGCTCTTTGATCGACAAATATCCTTGACATTATTCAAGTTGAAGATAAAAATAATCTGATATCATCTGCGCCGAAAAAAATTGATTTTGTCTTATAATCCTACCTTCTCTATAATAGATTTTTAAAAATTTTACCATTTTTAATACAGGTAAAAATGTCTTTGAATGATATAACAAATTAATGTTAGTAAGCAAAAATAAAAAACAAGTTTAAATGAAAATTAATTAGCAAGTGCTATGACAAAATGGAAAAAAACTTTCCGGAAGAAATCTTTTAAAGTAAATTTTTTTTCTTGTTTAAATACACTGTACAAGTTTTTTAAAAGTAAAACTTTTTGACAAACTCATTAAAAAACATCCTGGTAATAAACACACCTATCAATTAATTTATTTGTATTTTTCATAAAAGTTTCTTTTGCTCTAAATTCAGGAATATTTTTAATCGAACAAGAAAACTTGAAAACAAAATTAACGAATACAAAATTTATTTATAATTATACAACTATTTATATAAAATTATGTTTTTATCTCGTGTGTAATTATTTCTGCTGTCCAAATTAAGTC
This sequence comes from Leptopilina heterotoma, assembly GCF_015476425.1. Lineage (NCBI taxonomy): Eukaryota > Metazoa > Arthropoda > Insecta > Hymenoptera > Figitidae > Leptopilina > Leptopilina heterotoma. Next base: position 253,091 of record NW_025110880.1, on the reverse strand, counting down.
GCTTTCATCACATTTTAACTAAAGAAAATTCATTAGTATCAGAAGGTTTATAATCATATATTCCAGTTTGATTGTTAACTCTATTTACAATTGGTGGCATGAATGGTACTCAGTCTCTCAGGGGAAATAAGGTCACACGATTGGAGGATAGCCAATGTCTATCCGTGGTCTACGACCTCTGTCTATATTGTTGTATAATATAATATATGTGTATAGTGACGTGAAGCAAGTAACTGACGTGTACACCACTTTTCTTCTTCAATTTTCTTTTCCCTTTTTTTTTGGTATAAAAATCAGAAAATTTTTTTGCCCGTCTCGTTGCGCTTTGAAAAAAAAGGGGGCTGGTCGCACTGACAAGAGGTTTGTTTGAGTAACGAGCTCCTTGAGCGTTAATGCGAGCCGAGCAAGTTACGACAGGACCATTACTCATTACCTCTGTTATAATTGCCACATTAAACCTAGTGCCAGCAAAAAGTGTTAATATTTTTTTTTGTCATGGAGACGATTGTCTCGTTCCGAAGCAGGGTAATTTTTTTTTGACAATTAATTTCTCGAATAAAAATTATTACTTATTTGTTTGATTTTAGGATAAATATTGATACTAATGATTCTTAGATTTACTTTTTCTTTAGGGTTAGTTTTCGTTTGTTTAAATATATTTTGATTCTTGTCATACTGTTTGCAGTGTTATTTTACTTATATTACATTTTTTTATAGTGTTTTTGATTATAATTTTTTTTAATCAGATAGCTCGGGCAGGTTGGCGTACACTTTAAATCTGAATCAGTGAAAATTTCACTGATTTCAATTCAGTGGCCCAGTTTTCTTTAATTCATCAGTGGGATTTCACTGAGAATCAGTAAAAACCACTGATTGTCAGTGAAATTCCACTGATTCATCAAAGAAAACTGGGTCACTGAATTGAAATCAGGTAAATTTTCACTGATTCAGATTTAGAGTGTATGGTACTTGACGGCGCATGCACCAAGTAGTCCGTGAATAGAGTCAAGAATTTGTCAATTTTCTTTTTCCACGCGAGCACATAATAACATTGTTTTTGTATTTTTAATTCTTGGCACTAAGACATATAAAAAATTTTTAACTAATGAAACATGAAAACTAACGGCAAATGAATAAAAAATATTAACGGACAATTAGAAATAGGATTTCTCCTTGTCATTAAATGTTGAAATATATCTTGTTTACGTTTAACGCTGACTCAGGGGTTTATGGCATTTGTTATGCTATTAACAATCGAAGACTAAACGATATTCATTAAGGTATTTTCCCCTCGGAATGGTGTTGTGTTTGTATTCATTTACTTAAAGTATGTAGGCTACAAACTTCGAAGCGATCTTGGTATCCTCGTTCCTAATTGGCCGTTTCTATTCTCTCTCATGTATAATGCGTATACATATATATACACCTCTTGAGACGACGTGTCTCAGTACGATAAGTCGCAATACACACACGAGATGACTAGAGTACATAGTATCCTATCCTAAACCCACCTCTCTTAGATACCACCATTTCCCTACCATATCTTCTCTCCTATTTTGCCTTACAGTCTTACCCGAAGAATCCGGTCTTAAGATTCCAATCGACCAGAATGATGGCGACAACTGACGTCATTTAGATTTCTCACAGATATGTTCATACGACAGATGGAATTATTATAAAGACGAATGTAATAAAGATTTCTTCTTCAAACGCAATATTTTTTTCAAAAAAAAAAACCTTTTTTTTTATTTTTACTACACAATGGAGTAGAACGAATTCCATTTCTCACTGAAGGTCATCGCTGTAAACAAACTCGATGGTATTTGCATATAAGAATAATCGTCTGATTGTGTGCTGCTAATCTGGGAATGTAACTTAAGAAGAAAAAATCTTGAAGAAAAAACTTAATAAAAAAAGAAGAAAAAATGAAGAAATAATCTGTATGAAAAAAATTTTAAGATAGTAAAAAATAGACTGACGAAATATAAATCAGAAATCAATTCTCACGGGACAAAGGAATTTAAATACTTTTATGAATAGAAAAAATGTATCAACTATGAAATGCCATTAAAATTATAGTTTGTTAAAATAATAAGGAAACGGTCTATTAATTTTTACTGTGGAACATAACAAAAGATGATTTAATAAGAGTAATTGAGTCATTATGTATCTTCGAGGAAAGATAATTTTACACTGATATAAATCGTTTTAATAAATTAAACTCTGAAACAGTTTTGTGAATAGATGAAAATTATTGGCGTTTTTGTTTAGAGCGATAATATAGCGGTAAACACGGGTTTCAAACATTTACAACACACCAGCCATATTATCAAATAATTGAGCTTTGTTAATGAAGCATCAGGCAATGAATAGGGCGTTGAGTAGGGTAATGAAGTATTATCTGAAAATCAAATACCACCAAGCGACAATGAATTTGAATATTTAAAGTCTATGCTTTAATTGACAACATGATAAACACTAATTTCTATTTTCTAATTCGGAAAATCAACAAGCTTAACAGAAAATTATGTAATAATAAAAACTATTAAATTTCGAATATTGACAAAACTGTATAAACCTGTCAAGAATTAAATGTTTTCAAAATTTACAGAATATAATTTTATTAAAGCGTTAAATGCCCATCAACATGTTACATGAAATGTACCTACTCATAAGAAAAAATAACTCGCGAAAAATCACTTTTCGAAATGTGTGTAATTCCTTTATAGTACTTAAAACGAGTCCGAGTTGAAGCACCTGTGCGAGATGTAAATTTGAACTCGTAAAAAACGCTTTCCACAAAAGCTGAGTGAGGAATTTCAATATTTTCACCTCGCGTCTTTTATAAAATCCCACGAGCATTTTATCACTCAGTTAAATCGTGGATGGCAACCAGAGGCAGCAGAGGAGTCTGCGTTAAAATATGTTAATTTATTTTTTATCATGAACACCACCTAGAATTCCATTACCCAAGAGGTCAAGAATACATCACGGTATTTTATCAAAATCACATCGTCATTCACGACATATTCGATCAAGAATCTTTCAAAGAATTAAAAAGGAGAAAGAGAAAAACACATAAAAAGCCACAATCATCTATGGAGAAAGGACAATAAGTCAAGTCGGATAACACTAAAGTCTTAATTAATTACCAACATTAAACCTTGTTACTATAGAAAAAAAAAATTTTAAAATCGGTGTTATCGAATGGAAATTAATGATGAATATGATTTTTTTTAAATATTATTTGAAAACACTTCTTTTTCAAGGGATTTTAAAGGAAAAGGATGAAAATGTTCGGAAAGGATTTCTTGCATTCTTAAACATGAATTCTTCTCTGACATCGAAGAGAAATTTTTCTGGAATTTGTGCTGCAATCTGATATATAAGTGTGATGAAAATCTGATAGAAGAAGGAAAAAAAAAGAATAGTGAAAAGATAGTAGATTCATTTTATCGATTAAGTGGAAGCAGAGTCCCGAATGGGGAAGGTGAACATTTTTTAAGAACAGAAAAACCAGCTTCACTTGTGTTTAATACATGTATCCTAATGAGGGTACCTTCATTAGCGCCTTCATTACGACAGCTTGTCTCCCTCTCACCTCACAACGAGAGGGATTAATTTTTAATATCGTTTCTGCTCCTCAGTAATGCAACGTCTTTTCATAACTTGTCTCCTCCTTCTCTCCTTTCTTTCTCGCTCACTCTTTTTTTTTTCTTAACGTTTGCACCAATTTCTCTTCCTCCTTCCAAAAAGTATCCATACAACGTTAGAGAGTAAAATTAATTTTTTCGCTCCTCTCGTGTCCTTCTTTCTTCATTCACGCAAAAAATTCATTATCATATTGAAATACGTCTGGTTTTAACGTCGCAAATGAAACTTACAATGCTGGCATGATAAACTCTCAAGAGAGTCGTTTTCTACTGCAAAAAAAAAATTAATTTGTCGAGAATTACTTTCAAGTTCCGATAAACCGCGGACATGCGAAATATAAATGAAAAGCGATGAAAAGACAGAAGAAAAGGGAATATAAAATTATCTAAAGAGACTCCATTTTTGGTTTATAAAAGTAGGAGGTAAATAAAATAGTGAATACTGTCAACAACCAGGAATTGACTAAGCTGAAGACTGACTAAACGTTAGATAAAGATAATAATCAAAAACTCTGTTCATAGATATCTACTGATAAAGATCATTCTTAACAGCCCTCGATGTGGTGAAGGCGCTTTACTCTTAAAGTCATCCAAACAGAAAAAATTAATAAAAGATATTTATGGGGTTCAGGTGAAGAGCTTTAACTGTTTGTTATGCAATAACAAGAATGAATCAAACCAGAAATAGCAGCAAAGACATGAACTCGTAACCGAGATCCCATGGACCTTCACCTATAAAATTAAAGGTCTAACGGTGATTTATTAGGAAAAGGACATTAATTGTGGAATTTAGTGAACCGGTTAGAACAAAACCTGTTAAAAACCTAGAATATTTAATAAAATCTTTAAAATTGTTTTTTACATTCAAACGAACTGTATTCTTTTACTTGAAATATTTTAAAGAAATTGGTATTTCTTTAAATAGTCCTACGATAATGAATAATTATTAATTATTGTAATCATTATTCTACTATCCAATAACAGGGTTGCCATGCAACCTGGAAACCTGGAAAACCTGGAAATGTCAGGGAATTTTATAAACCTTGAAAAAACCTGGAAAGTCAGGGAATTTTGATTAGAATCCTGGAAAATTATTGTTTTCTAAAGTTTACAATTTTCATAAATAGGTGAACTTCAAAAGGTTTTAATTTGAAATTTTAGAAAATTTCAATTTTGAATGAATTAATAAAATACTAAAAATTTCACAGGAATTCTATTATTTATAAATTTTTTTTATAAATTTCTTCGCAATAATTCAATTATTTTCATAAAGAATAATATTTTTTACCAGGAATTCAATTATTTTCATATATAGGTAATCAATTATTTTCATAAATAATAAAATATTTATTTATCATCGCAGAATTTTAATTATTTTTAATACAATTTTAATGGAATTTCTCGAAAAATGTAATTATTCTTAAAAATTTTATTATAATTCATCCAAAAAAAAAAAATTCAATTATTTTAAAAAGCCTTCCTTTAATTTATGTATTATTTTCAAAAATTTTAATGAAATTCTTTTTAACAATTCAATTTTTTTTTCAAAATAATTTTTATAAAATTCTTCGTAGAATTAAATTAATTTCAATAATTTATCAAAATTCAATTATTTTTAATATCTACGTATTTCAATAAAATTTCACAAAAGAATTCAATTATTTAAAAAGCAATATATCATTAAAATTCGTCTCAAGAATTCAATTATTTTCAAAAGTAATAAAATTCTTTACAGAAATTCAATTATGGTCAAAAGTTTAAAAAAATTCTCGTCAAAAATTCAATTATCTTAACAAATAATAAAATTATTCTTCAAAATTCAATTATTTTCAAAAAATTTAATAAAATTCTTGGCAAAATTTCAATTGTTTTAATAGACTTTTCTCAATTCAATCAAATTTTTTTTACAGAGATTCAATTATTTTTAATGAAATTTCAATCTAACTTCTCGAAAATGGAAATTATTTTTAAAAGTTTTATTAAAATTCGGCAAAAGAATTTTAATTATTTAAAAATTTGTTGATAAAATTCTTTATGAGAGTTTAATTTTAAGAAATATTTAATTATTCAATAAACTATTTATTTTTGTATTTAAATAATTGAATTCTCGTAGAATTTTCTAATAAAAATTGATTTAAATATCAATTTTAGTTAAAATTTCAGATAATAATTGAATATTAAGCTCTAAATTTTAATTAGTAAAAATGCTTTCTAATTTGAATTAGTGACTGACTTTTTGCATTTGAATTAGCAAATTTTACCAATAAAGAGTCGTTTCTACTAATTCAATAGTAAAATTTACTAATTCAAATGCAAAAAGTCAGTCACTAATTCCAAAATAGTAAACATTTTTACTAATTCAAATTTGAAGAGAAAGTATTATAGCGTGAATTTTTAGAAATAATTGAATTTTTGTAAAGGTGTCGGATAAAAATCTTCGAAAATTTGAATTTTTCATAATTTTAACTAACAATTCTGTGGAATTAATTTTTTTTCAGAAAGTTTATTTGCGGTTTTTTTTATATTATTTGAAGTTTTTATTTTTTAATATATATTTAATTGATGAATTTCCGAATAATCGATGAAATTTCGTAAAATTGAATTGTAAACAAAAGAATTTGAAAATTTTCAAAGAAATTTTTCAAAAATTTTTAAAAATGAATGAATAATTAAGTTAAAGAAGAATTTTAGTTAAAAATTCTAGAAAATAATTGAATTGAAATGAGAATAATTTTTATGAAGTTACATTATTTTTATAATAATGTAATATATAATAATGTTATATTATTTTATATTTTTATAAAATATAAAATAATGATTTTATCAGTCGGTCATCTTTAATTATTATTATAAAACATGAAGATAACGATTGCTCCGAGTCGAAGACTCGGAGTGATCGATATCTTCATGTTTTATAACAATTTTTTGAAAATTGTTTAATTTCAAAAAGGTTTGAATTTGAAATTTTTGAAAATCTTAATTCTTATGGAAAAATAATAATGATTTAATATTATAAAAAAAAATTTTTAAATTAAAATAAAAAAATTAAAATTATTAAAAAAATTATTTTTTAATATTATACATATCACTGGATGTACGAAATTTTGAATTTAGAATTTAATATTTATTAAAAAAAGAAGCAATGGAACATTTTTTTTGAGTAATAATTTTTAAACTGATTGAAAATATTATTTAGAGTCAAGAAGTAAGAATTTTGTCTGGAATTTAATTTTTTCAGGGAAAAACAAAATTAAATTTTTGTTGGCAACAAATGTAGTTTTAAAAATCTGGAAAAAATTCCGTTTTTTAATCTGGAAAATCTGGAAAAGTCAGGGAATTTGAAATGAGCAAAAGCGTGGCAACCCTGAATAAAACCACTATCTCCTTTGATGTAAAATCCAAGTGGAAATTAACCCTAATGAAAGAAATTTACCGCCAAGAAAAATAATACCAAAATCTAGACAAAGCGGAATAAAAAATTGAAGATATTCAGAGCGAATATTTAAGAATTTCCCTCCCAGGACTACTTCTAAAGAATTTCAAATAAAAAAGACAAAGTGGTTTCTAATAAAATATTTGATGTTTGCTTTTGAGAAATCGTTCCCACGAGAATGGGGGATATTTTTAAAAATTCAATTCAAATTAAAAACTTCTGATTAGCTGAGAAAAGAGATTATTTTATATTCATTTATTTTTCGATGAAATCCCTTAGCACTCATTTTTATCCGAGATACACCTTCACTGAACACATATATATATATATATAGTATAGCATACTGTACTCAAAATTTACATACATCAAGAAAATGTTTCAGGTGTTACGATTTGAAGTTTATGGGAACTTTCCACTCAAATTATGATGCTGTAATAATACACTGAGGACATGTACAGTAGATTCACAATTTACACTCCCCTAACTACATGATGCATTAAAGCAGATTAATGTTATGCATGTATTATAAATGAGGTCTACTCTCGAAGATGGATTACACCTTGGTAGTTGTAGTTTTGTTTAATAAAGCCGCGTTTGCTGTTTAATCCAAAAATGTATAAGAGTTTCACGATGTTAATCAGTTTAATAAATCACTGTTTATCAAAAGTGACTTGATTTATATCTTTTTTATATAGAAATGAGATCGCGGCGAGATGAAGAGTTCGCGTGTAGAATTTTTAATTTCTGAAAGATGAAGTGCAAAAAAGAAAAAGGTTTACATTGTTTATTTCTATTTTTATCGGAATAAAAATAACCAAGTGTGGCAGTAGCCTGGGAAAAAGTTTCAAAGAGAAATATTTGAAAACCATGGTGCCATATATTCTGCACGGAGAAAAATGGATAAATAAGGATAATTAAACTTATTTTGAGGAATGTATTAACACTTCTCAGGTTAAGTTCTAAACAGAAGAGTGTCAACTTTTTTAAGTTTGCCACTCCTCATAGTAAATTTGATTATTCTTTTTTCTCCGTGTATTGCTTATAAGGACAAAGTGAAAACTATGACTAAAAATTTTACATATAATAATCCTGAATTATTTTAATTATTCAAAATAAATATTTAAATAAATAATTCATAATATAATTATAATCATTACACAATTTTTTTTTAAGTATTTCTTTCAGTTTTATCAACAAATTTTTAAATAATAATTGAATTCTTTTGACGAATTTTAATAGAATTCTTAAGTATAATTATACATTTTTTGAGGAATTCGATTAAAAATAATTGAAATTCTGCAATGAGTTTTATAATTTATGAAGATAATTGAAATTTAAAAATTTGAAAGATAATTGAATTTCAGAGAACAATTTTATTATTTATAAAAATAATTTAAATTTTGATGAGAATTTTAAGAACAACTGATTACAGAAATTTAATTATTTTCAAAAGTGATGAACTTCTTCGCATAAATTCAATTATGTTAAAAATTTGTTAAAAATTCTCGTCAAAATTTCAATTATTTTTATAAATGATAAAATTCTTCTTTGAAATTTAATTATTTTCAAAAAATTTAATAAAATTCTTGGCAAAATTTCAATTATTTTCAAAAATTTTCTTTACTTTAATTATTTCTAATATCTGCTATTTTAATAAAATTTTCCAAAAGAATTCTATTATTTAAACAAAATTTTAATAAAAATTTCACAAGAATTCATTACTTACCAATTTTTTTTATAAAGTTCTTTACACCAATTCAATTATTTTTAATTTTTTAACGAAGTTTCTCCAAAGAATTCAAATATTTTCAAAGAATTAAAAAAAAATAGTTCTGAGAAATTCAATTATTTCGAAAAATTTAAATAAAACTCATTTAAAAATTCTATTATTTAAAAAAATTTTGTCAAAATTCTTTACAAGATTCAGTTAATAAAATTGCAATTTTAATAAAATCTTCCTGTATAGGTACAATTCAATTATTTCCAATACAATTCTTCTTAAGAATTCAATAAAATTCTTTGTTAGAAATTAATTATTTTTATAAATAATAAGATTTTTCTTAAGAATTAAATTATTTAAACAAATTTTGATAAAATGCTGTGTATAAATTTGAAAAAATATAATAAAATTATTTTCATTATATTATATTTATTATATACAATTATTTTCGTAAAATATAACATTCTTCCCAGGAATACAATTATTGTCAAAAATGTTTGTAAAAATCTCCGAAACAATTCAATTTTTTAAGAAATTTTAATAAAATTCTTCCTAAGAATTTAATTCTTGTAAAAAATAAACATTTTCCCAGGAATTCAATTATTCAAAAAATTTTTTTAAAAATTTTTTGTCATATTTAAATTATTTTTAATTTTTTAATGAAATTTCTCAATAAAATTTATTTATTTTCAAAAAGTTTTTAAAAATTCTGAAAAATTTAATTATTTAGATAAAAATATGAATATAATTCTTCACAAGAAATTAATTACTTTCATAAATAATAATGTTTTTCCCGGGAATTTAATTATTAAAAAAAAAATTTTTTAATTCTTTGTCATATTTAAATTATTTTCAATTTTTTAATGAAATTTCTCAATAAAATTTAATTATTTTCAAAAAGTTTTAAAAAATTTTGAAAAATTCAATTATTTAAAAAAAATTTGAATATAATATTCTTCACAAGAAATTAATTATTTTCATAAATAATAATATTTTTTTCTTTTTCTTCACTGGAATTCAATTCTTTACAAAATTTTTTAATAAAATTCGTTGCAAGAATTCAATTATTTTTATAAACAGCAAAAGCTTATCGCAGAATTTTAATTATTTTTTATAAAATTTTAAATAAACTAATAGAAAATTGCATTTTTTCTTAAATTTTTTTTTTTAAATTCGCCGAAAGAATTCAATTATTTTTAAAAATTTCAATAAAATTCTTCATAAAATTTCAATTTTCAAAAATATTCAATTATTTAATAAATTATTTATTTTTGTATTTAAATAATTGAATTCCCGAAAAATTTTATAATAAAAATTCATTAAAAAATGAATTTTACTTAAAATTTTAAATATTATAATTGAATATTAAAAGCATTATAGCGCGAATTTTTGGAAATAATTGAATTTTGAAAAGGGTTCAAATTAAAATCTTTGAAAATTTGAATTTATAGTTACAATATTCTCATGTTATAAAATAATGATTTTATCACTCTGTTGTATATTATTATATTCTTATAAATTATTGAATTTAAGAATCTTAATTCCTATTGAAAAATAATCTATAGGACCATCGAAAAAAAACACATTTGAAAGTTAACGAATTTGGCTAAAAATTCTTAGTCGGGGGTTTACGGGGTAGCTGAATCCAAATCTATTGTCAAAAAATTCAAAATGGCGGCTTCAAAATAGCAAATAAAAAAATTTGTAAGTTAAGGAATTCGTTAACTTTGAAATTTTGTTTGGTCGACATTTAGAATTTTGAAGTTTCGACCATGGATTTTGATTCAGTGACCCCAAAAACATACAAGATGACAATGTCATGTTTTTTTTTAAAAAAATTTTTTTTGAACATTTATAGCACAAAAACTTCATTTTCACTGGACTGTGAAGGGGTGAAAAAAGAAGTTATTCATGTTCTTCATAGTCAGGGAAAAAGTGAAAATTTTGTCTGGAAATCAGGGAAAATCAAAATTAAAGTTTTCTGGCAACCCTGCGGTTTAGAGTTTCGTAACAAGCATGACTGACACCCTAACGATTATTCTCGCTAAAGAGAAAACCTGACTACATAAATATGAAAATAAAAAAGAATGCAAAAAACCTATGACAAATAGGAAGGTCAGTTTACGATTTTGTGGATATAGTGACCAGTTAATGAGATAACGAGGGGTGAAATGTTATCACTAGAAGCCGTATAGAAAGGGGTTTGGGAGTAAAGGGTCTATATAGTATATGCTGACAAGCAAGCCCCATGGTGCAAGTATATCACGAGGTTGTAGTTATGTTTCATCGCGGTTGGGGCAACGCGAGGATATACAGCGTTACTGGCCCGACGGATGTTGCTGCAGGCCTCACCTAAAGCGCGCGGGGTAGAGCTTGATATTAATTGCCTTCCGATCTACATCCCCTTCGATATACACACACACACACACACACACATATGTATATATACTATACACTACTCTGAATTCTCTCACACCCCATTGCTAATCGGCGCAAACCGAATCCACGAAAATTAAAGGATCAGCCCAGATTACGTGAGGAGCATCAACATCGCGTCGCTGCCACTCGCTCCTCTCCTCCCATATATCCAATTCGCAACCAAAACGTTTAATTTCAACATTTTCAAATATTATACACGCAGAGGGAAATCGGAAATTTCAAACATGATAATACTTCAAGTGTCAGATGATATATTCGTTGCATTTCAAGTTTTCTAAATTTTTCTCCACTTTTACAATTTTTCTCAACATTTTTCTTTATGCAAATACAATTCTAGCTTACGCAGAAGAATGATAAAAACAAACACATACAGGGTTGCCACAAATATTTAATTTTCTTTTTCCCTGACTTTTTCCTGATTTCCAGACAAAATTTTCACTTTTTCATTGACCCTAAAGATTATTCTGATTTACTCTAAAATTTATTCGATAGTTTATTATTAAATTATTTATTTATTTAAATATATTTAATAATTTGAATAATTTTATAAAATTATTCAAAAGCATCAATAACTTATATTTAAATAAATATTTATTCATTATTATTTTTCTGTAGGAATTAAAATTTTTTAAAACATTCAAATTCCAACCTGTTTGAAATTCAACGACTTATCAGAATATTATTAAAAAAACATGAAGAAGACGATATCTTCGAGTCGAAAACTCGAAGCCTTCTTCATGTTTTTTAATAATTAAAATTACCATAAAATTTTTCAAAAAAAAGTTAATTATTTACAAAAATCCTAATAAAATCCTTCGCAAGAATTCAATTATTTTTACAAGTAGTAAAATTTCTCAAAAAAATTCAATTATTTTAAAAAATGTAAACAAATTCGTTGCAATAATTCAATTATTTTCATAACTAGCAGCAAATCGATTATTCGGTAATTCATTTTTACATCAATTTTTAATAGAAAATTCTAGAAGAATTTAATTATTTAAGTTAAAAAATAAATAATTTATTGAATAATTGAATGTTTGTTAAAATTGAATTCACATAAAGAAATGTATCAACAAATTTTTAAATAATTCAATTCTTTTGACAAATTTTAAAAAAATTTTAAGACTCTTAAATTTTTTTTTAAATTCGCCAAAAGAATTCAATTATTTTTAAAAATTTTGATAAAATTCTTCATAAAATTTCAATTTTCAGAAATATTCAATTATTTAATAAATTATTTATTTTTGTATTTAAATAATTTAATTTCTCGAAAAAGTTTCTAATAAAAATTGATTAAAATATTAATTTTACTTAAAATTTTAAATATTATAATTGAATATTAAATGCATTAAAGCGTGAATTTTTGGAAATAATTGAATTTTGAAAAGGGTTCAAATTATTCAAATTATCAATTATTTTCATAAATAATAAATCGATTATTCGGTAATTCATTTTTAAATCAATTTTTAATAGAAAATTCTAGAAGAATTTAATTATTTAAGTTAAAAAATAAATAATTTATTGAATAATTGAATGTTTGTTAAAATTGAATTCTCATAAAGAAATGTATCAACAAATTTTTAAATAATTGAATTCTTTTGACAAATTTTAATAAAAATTTTAAGAATAATTACATTTTTCGAGGAATCCGATTAAAATATTGTATCAAAAATAATTCAAATCCTGCGATGAGTTTTATCATTTATGAAAATAATTAAAAATTTCCCAAGAATTTGATTAAAATTTTTCTAGAATAATTGAATTTCTGCGAAGAATTTTATTACTTTTGAAAATAATTTAATTCTTCCAACGAATTTTATTTAAGTTTATAAAAATAACTAAATTTCTCTGAAGAATTTTATTATTTATATAAATAATTGAATTCTTGCAACGAATTTTATTCAAGTTTATGAAAATAATTAAATTTCGGTGAAGAATTTTATTATTTACATAAATAATTGAATTCTTGCAACGAATTTTATTCAAGTTTATAAAAATAATTGAATTTCGGTGAAGAATTTTATTATTAAAAAAATATATGAATTCTTGAAAAGAATTTTTTAAATTTTTTTTTAAATAATTGAATTCTTGCGACGAATTTTATAAAAAAATCTTTTGAAATAATTGTTATTTTTAGAAAAATGTTATGAAATTTTGTATTCTAAATAATTAAATTTAGTAAATAATTGAATTCCAGTGAAATTTTGCCAAAAATTTTATTAAAATTTTTAAATATAATTCAATTTCGATAAAAAATTTTATTATTTATAACGATAATTGATATTTTGATGAGAATTTTTTTTTTAATTTTTGAACATAATTGAATTTCTGCGAAGAATTTTATTACTTTTGAAAATAATTTAATTCTTCCAACAAATGTTATTCAAGTTTCTAAAAATAATTGAATTTCGGTGAAGAATTTTATTATTTACATAAATAATTGAATTCTTGCAACGAATTTTATTCAAATTTATAAAAATAATTGAATTTCGGTGAAGAATTTTATTATTAAAAAAATAATTGAATTCTTGCGACGAATTTTATAAAAAATCTTTTTAAATAATTGATATTTTTAGAAAAATGTTATGAAATTTTGTTTTTTAAATAATTAAATTCCTGTAAAAATTTTATTACTTATGAAAATAATTGAACATTTGGAATCATTTGTAACTTTTCAAAAATTCAATTTTTTTTTTAGTATTTTTAACTAAAATTTTTCTATCAGTCTAGTATTTATGAAAATTGTAAAAATGGTTCATTAAATAATTTACAAGTCATAATTTTATTGTAGTTCTTGAAATATTAAGTTATTTAAAAAGAAATTATTGTCAGAAATAGAAAAAAATTGAAGGTTTTTTTATTAAATTTCGTGATAATTTTATAGTTTACGAGGCAAACAAAAAAAATATCAAAATTCAGAGTTTTCTCATAAACTTTAAAAATTCAATTTTTTCCAGTACTTTTAATAAAAATCCCTGACTTTTTCCTGAATTCCCTGAATTCCCTGACCTGTGGCAACCCTGACATATGTGTAGTTAGAAAAAAAGTATAGTTAAAACTACCATATTCAGTTTCAACTACAATTTGTTACTGAAAAAATTTGCCTCCTGAAACTATAAAAACTAGTTACTACAACTAAATGAAGCAGTTAATATGACTGACTACAAATAGTTAAAATAACTCTTTTAGTAATTCATTTTACTGTAAACAAAGGTATTTATTACTACATTTTACAGATAGACTACCTATTCTGTCATATCTCCTTTTATTAAATTTTATTACTGGCGCCTATTGAAACAAGAAAAAATATTAAAAAAGTAGTGAAATTTACAAGATTTTTTTGTGTGTATAAATCTCCAAATAGAAATTCCAACTTGTAAAATTTCGTCTAAATAAATAAAATCAAAAAGATCAATTTAAAAAATAATTAATTAAAAAAAGCTTTAAAGAAGATCATTTGATTTTTATCCATCATAAAAGTTTACTTGGATCGAAAGGTGTGGGTGTAAGAGGAGGAAAATCAAGGGGCAAAGAACGTATATATAATATATGGTACGATAACCAAGAGTATAATGGGTCTTTTAGCGAATGTATGCGTACCAATATGCTTCCCGCAAAATTTTCCGATAATTAAGTGTCGTTTCGGAAAATTATTTGGCGTCGCTCGGGGAAAATAATTTGGTGTCGGAAGGCAAGTTGAAAGGTGCGGAAATGATTAGGCGCAAGAGGTAATCATATTAGCTGTTCGACAGTCAAGGTTTCCTTAAATCCCCTTTTCTATATCCTATAACGTATATATATATATATGTGACGCTCCACGAGAAAAGGGACCTTATGACAAGAGTAAATAAGGTCCCTTTTCTCGTGGAGCGTCACATATACATACACATTCTCCGAAATTCAGACTTGAACTTTAAACCTTCGACATCACTACTATCATAAACTAAATCCTTTGTTACATTTCGTAAAGTGAACCCAACATTCACTGCACCAAAGTATAGGTACATTCCTGCCATCTGCTTTATAACCGTCGAGACTTACTTCGTACCAATTAAAGTGAAAACTAATTATTTCAAATGAATAATTCTAATTTTTGAAAAGGGAAAAGAATTACTATAAAAATTGTCTAATTTACTTGAAGGTAATTAAAACTTTTTAAATTTTAATTTAAGCTGTTTGAAACGATTCCCTGGAAAGTGATCTTCAAGGATCGGAATTTTTCGTATCTCCGAAATTATATGTTTTTCGATAGAATTTCAGATTCCAAGGGAGCGATTTTGTAATTTGACTTTCGATTCGATTTTCACTTTGACGTTGACTTTATCATTTTCACATTGAGTTCCTCTTTGACTTACAAAATCAAAGTCAAAGTCAGAGTGACAATGAAAGTCAAAGACAAAGTCAATATCGAATCGAAAGTAAAATTACAAAATCATACCATGGATAGAATTCGACCTACAGTAGGAGTTATTTTGGAAATTTGTTGAAATTTTAGTTTTAGTTTCAGTTTTAGTTTTCTTATTTTAAATTCGTATATTTCTAAAAAGATAAGAAAATCCAGAATCTTACAAAAATCTCTCGAGTTTAATTTAATTTGCTTTCATCGTAATTAGTAATTTTCCTCCATGACTGAGGGAAACAAGAAAAAAGCGAATTGAAAGATTGAAAAATAAAAGTCTAATTGAATGACTATTTTTCATTAGTAGTTTCAACATGCGCAAACATATATCTATATATATACACAGAAAAGAAAAGAAGAATTACCTTATAGATGCCGTCGACGAGTCTTGTGAGCTCCTCGGTCTCCATCTTTGTCTCTCCCGGTAAGTAGCTGAAAGACACGTGCCGACGATTTCACGAGATGCTCATATTTTTCCTACCTCCCGAAACCCGGTTTCACGCACTCGCTCCACTTTCCCGCGATGCCGAGTTTGTGTGAGTGGAGTCAGAAAATTGCCTCCGGTACCACTGTCTCCCTCTTGTGCCCTTTTCTCTTTCAACTTTTTTTTTTTCTAAACGTATATGTTTACGAAAATGAATTCCACAACACTGTAACAAAAAACAATAAATAAATGACATAATGTTTTTATATTATTCGAAAATTTTTACGTCAATAATTTTTTCTATTTAAATTCTCATTAAAGAAAAAGTTTATGGAAAAAATTTGGTACCTTCAGACAAATTTTGCTGTTTTGAACAAACTTTCTTGAATTAACCAAATTTTTGACGAATTAAACAAATAATCTTGCTGCTATACAATTAACTAAATATTTTTTTTTCTTTCGTTACGGAATTTTTCTTTTATTGCGATTTTTTTTAAACTCGTTACTTGGGGATTTTCTCCTGTCACTGAAATCGAATTTGATGTAAAATTTAGAAAAATTCAATTTATGCGAATTTCGTTTATACTTTCGGAAATTAAAATTTTATTAAAGAAATTTAATTTCCCTAGGTTTACTTTCTAACGTGTTTCAAGTAAAAATATCTTTGAAGTTCTTCTCATTAGTATCAAAGAGAAAAAAATTATGTAATTAAGAATTTTTTTTAACTGTAATAATTTTAAAGTTTTTTTTATAGCGGAAAATTTTTATATCAAAATGCATTACTCAGGAATTTTTGAGGTCATAGAGTCCGTACTTGATGTCATGGGCTTGATTATGTAATTTAATTTTACTTTGATTTCGAATTTGACATGAAATTCATTTTGATTTTGAACTCGAATTGATTTTTACAACAAATTTATTTAGATTTCAATTTGATTTTGATGCGAAATTCATTTTGCAATTGATTCTAATTGGAAATCGAAATTAAGTTGGCGCCAAAGTTAATTAAAAATCTAAATTAAAATAAATTTGACGTTATTTCATTTTCACTTTCACATTCATTCTCACTTTCATTTCCACTTTGACACATTTCTATTTTCACTTTCATTTTCACTTTTACTTTGAACGATTTTTATTTTTATATTCACTCTCACTTTCACGTTAACAGAAAGTGAAAATATAAATCTATCAAAGTGAAAATGATACTCGTAATCAACCCCCAAGGGGTCATTTCATTTTTAATTTCACTTTCATTTTCACATTCATTTTTACTATGAAAATTTTTCATTTTCACATTGGCCATTTTCTTCACACTCACTTTCTTTTTGAAGATAAAAATAAAATTTAATTGAAAGTGAATAAGATTTATCACGGTGAAAGTAAACGTAAATAAAAATATACGTCAAAGTAAAAATGGAAGCGAAAGTGAAATAAAAATTCTGTCAAGTAAAAATGAAAATAAATTTCTGTCAAAGTAAAAGTGAAAATAAAAATCTATCAAAGTGAAAGTAGATGTAAAAATAAAAAACTCAAAGTAAAAGCAAAAATGAAATTGAAAATTAAAGTAAAAATAAAAATAACACAATCGATCCCCTGAAAATGAAATGAAAATCTGTTAAACTGAGATGAATGTTAAAAAATCTATCAGAGTGAAGGTGAAAAAAAGTCTAACAAAGTGAAAATGAAATGGAAAATAAGTATCTGTCAAACTCAAAGCGAAAGTGAAAATAAAAGTAAGAATAGAAACCAATTAAAGTGAATGTGAAAGTGAAAATAAAAAACTGTCAATTTGAAAGCGAAAATTAAGTAGAAAATAAAAGTGAAAATAAAAATGTGTCAAAATGAAAATGAAAATGAAAATGAGAATGAAAATAAAAATGAAAATGAAAATGAAAATGAAAATGAAAGTGAAAGTGAAAGTGAAAGTGAAAGTGAAAGTGAAAATGAAAATGAAAATGAAAATGAATATGAAAGTGAAAATGAAATTACGTAATCGACCCCTAAAAAAGAGTTAAAGAAAATTTCCAGAAAATTTAAAAATCAGTTAAGCAAATGCTTCTAAATACCTACTTCAAAAGAACAAAAAAAGGAAATCCGGAATAATCTGTGCTAATTTGGAATAATTATGAAGTAATCTAAGTTTCAAAAATTCTTTTACTCTACAAAAACAGTAGTAGATATTATATGTATAAAGTTAACCAGAAAGTGATAAATATATTTATATTCTTATCAGTAAATGCAAATCTGCTAAAAGCTGGGAGTATCAACAGTAATCGATTCACATGCATAAAAAGACGGTTGTTCTAATTATCCTTCTTTGGAGAGGCTTTAATTTTCTCCCACAGTGTGGGTGTGGTATGGAAAAGGAAAATTTTTCAAACATCAAGACATAATCATTTGACATTGATTGAAACAAGATTGTGTCTATAGATCGTTAAAGAGACACCTCCACCTGTTTTTTTAAAAAATGATTCGAATGATATAAATCTTAATTTCTTAACTCCACACCTTTTAATCGACTAGAATTTAGAGACATGTGCGCCTTATTACATTAGTCATGCGAGCGCGAAACGAGAGGTCATGTTTTGCTGGAGTAATACACATTACTTTCATTCCACAAGGACATCCACTATTCGCTAAGTTCTATCTCGAGAAAAAGAGATAGGTGATAGAAAGAGAATGAGAGAGAAAAGGAGAGAAACTGAAAGAAAGAATGAGAGAGAATGAGAGAGACTATAAAAAGACCTCTTTAAAGGGAGAGCAAAATAGGGAAAAAGGCGCATAACTTACGCGATCACGTTTTATATGCCTTTAATAGTCTCAACTTACTATCGAACATATAAAAGATCCTATTATATATATATGTATGTGTGTACTTGAAAACGATCAACGATGAGATTCGATGCTATCGAGTCCTCTACTTCAACTAATTCAAACCCGCAACTCTCAATTCAAACTGAAACCGCTTTTGAGAGTAGTTTGAAATCGAGAAATCGTGAAAGCACATATAAGAACTTGCCGAGATGTTGTTTGTATTTCCTTGTTTGTTGTACATGAATCCCACTTCTAATTATAAGGAAAGTAAACCAAGGACAGAAAACGATCTGCTATAGAGATTTTTTTCTTCCTTTTTTTGCTGCAAGACCTTCAACTACACCTTCACTTGGAAAAATATTTCTTCCACTTTAAGGAAAACACTTTTCTTTTATAGATATATACATGAGAGAAACGAGTCTTCTATTTGAAATTGCATTCTTCTTTTTTTCATATAAGTCTCAGTCTTGAATTTTGTTTTCAATTTTATTACAACTTAGTGTGAGAAAATTCGGTCACTCTCTAAATTTCAATTCGTAAAAATCTTTACTAATTTGAATTAGTGACTGACTTTTTGCTTTTGAGTTAGTAAATTTTGCTAAATAGTTATTTCTACTAATTTTATATTAAAATTGACTCATTCAAAAACGAAAAGTCAGTCACTAATTATAATTAGTAAACATTTTTACTAATTCAAATTTAGAGACCATGATAAATCCGATTGAAAAAGGAATGTTTGAATCTTGAGATCAGATTAAAGCCATCTGGTTATATTAACTATAATTATAAATATTTTCAGCATTTCTATAATCTAATAAATTTTAATTAACTATATTAATCTTTGTATTCTTTCATTCATTCTGTCCGTAGTTTGAAGTTGGTTTTTGTGTACGCTTTTGTTTTTTTGTTCTTTAAAAATGATTGTTTGACAAATCAAAAATATGCAGGTATTTTTTCATAATTTATAATAAAATAATATTAGAATTTAAAAAAGAAATTATGATCTAAATTAATGTGCAAATTATTCTCCTTTTTATTTATAAAAAATATTAGAAAATTGTTAATTGTTAAAAAACAGTGATTAAGAAATATTTTATGCATAATTTTTATTTCTCAACAACAATATTATTCACAAACTCTTAATATTTTGGTAGAAAATTTTCAATTTTTATAAGGAAATAATTTACATAATTTCTATTTCCTAATTAGACAATTGTTGTAATAAAATTAAAAGTTTTTGAAATAAAGGAAAAAGTGTTTATAAATTCTATTTGGCAATTACAAATTACTTTAAATAATTTCAAAAAAAATTCAATTAAACTTTTTTAAAAAAACTAATTCTATACACAGAATTGTTAGTGAAAAGTAGGAAAATTTCAGATTTTCAAAGATTTCAATTTGAAACCTTTTTAAAATTCAATTATTTCTAAAAATTCACGCTATAATGCTTTTAATATTAAATTATAATCTAAACTTTTAACTGAAATGTAATTTTAAATCAATTATTATTAGAAAATTCTACAAGAATTCAATTATTTAATTGTAAAAATAAATAATTTATTGAATAATTGAATGTTTTTTAAAATTGAATTCTCATAAAGAATCTTATCAACAAATTTTTAAATAATTGAATTCTTTTGGCGAATTTTAATAAAATTTTTAAGAATAATTACATTTTTCCAGGAATTTGAAAAAAATTGTATTAAAAATAATTTAAATTCTACGATGAGTTTTATATTATTTATGAAAATAATTAAATTGTTAAAAAAAATTGTATTATTTCCTGTGAAATGTTTATTATTTTTAAAAATAATTAAATGTTTGAGTCGAATTTTATCCAAATTTTTTTCAAATAATTGAATTTTTTTGAAAAATTTTATTAAAATAGTACTAGATATTTGAAAATCATTGAAAGAATTTTACTCAAAAAAATGTTTTGTTACATTTTTTTAAGAATTTCTTGAATTGTAAAATTATTCAAAAACATCAATAACTTTTTTTAAATAAATATTTAATTATTATTCGATTAAAATTGTATTCAAAATGATTTAAATTGTGTGATGAGTTTTATTATTTATAGAAAATAATTGGATTATTTAGAATAAACTTATAAAAAATTTGTAAATAATTGAATTCTTGTGAAATTTTTACTATTTATGAAAATAATTAAATGTTTGCGTACAATTTTATTAAATTTTATAAAGTTTCAAATTAAAACCGTTTCCGTTCAATTCTCTGTGTCAGAATATATAATTATTTTATATATATATATATATATATATTATTTTTAATAATATTAAAACTATATTCCAATTCATATTTTATTTTTATAAAAATAAATTTGAATTAAAAATTTATACGTTCTATTATTTTTAAAATTACTAATTATATTTAAAAAAAAGTGAGTAAAAAGTTAGCCGCCCGCGAATTGTTGCTAGTTAAAATTCTTAATTTTTAATCAATCACGATAAATTTAAATAACTGGTAAATTTCAGTTATTTTCACTTTCTATCTTTATTTTTTCTGTAAACATTGTGGTTTTTTTGTGTCTCTTTTCTCAACGTAACAAAGATATTGACCTCGTGTGTATATATAATTATCAAGTTTTCTCTACAATTTGAATATCTTCAGTGAAACAAATGAATAATTTATCAGGTTCTTAATATACTCGCGGATAAAGGCGCTATAGCTACTTTGGAATATATTCAAGTTAAAAATTTTCGCTCCATTTTTTTAAAACCTTTTCCTCACGTCTTACTTTTATTTTTCAGTCCTCTACCCCTTTCACCTCGCCTTATCACCTTTAAAATGTTTCTTTAAAGAAACGTGTGTCGAACTAGAATTGAAAATAGTTTCCGAGTAAAGAAAGAGAGAAGGAAAGAAGGAGAGTGAGTGTGGGAGAGAGAAAGAGAGAGAGAGAAAAAAGAGAGAAGAAAGAGAGAGAGAGTAATGTATAGTAACTGAGGAGTAAGCCTTACCCTAGGACTCCGCCTTAACGGTAATGTTTTCTCTCTACTAGTACATAATTTTTTCATTAGCACATATGGTTATCGTGCAGGCACACGAGATATGCTGATGCTAATAACACTAACCTCACGATGAAAAAGAATTCTCAAATGCGGAAATTATTTTATCGCAGTACTTCTATTTTCTTTTCGGTTGATTAATCAGTTAGGCGTAAATTAACGAATAACTGTAAATGAATAATGAAACTTATGCAAGAGTAAATTGTTTTTAACTATAAGGAAATATTCATAATTTCTTTACAACAAATTTTTTGAAAACCAAAAAGCACAAAATTTCAATTCAATGTTGCAATCTTGAACTCAAATGTTGTGTTTTTTGGTTATTATTATGTCCGAACTGTGCAAGAGAACATAGTCAAAATTGAACCATCTTTTAAACTTTATTTGCAACATTTTTTAAAAAATAAATTTAGGCAATTGAGTTTATATATTATCGGAAAGATATCAATGCAGAAGAGAAAGATTTTTGCTGATCATCGTAAATTTATTTGTCTAAAATTAAAAGCTATAAACATTTTTAAAAATTGTAGTCAAGGTTGGACCATGTCTGGATATAGAAGCGCATTATCGCACTGTACACGGAGAAAAATTTATTCGTACTGATTACAATAGTCTATATTACTGCTCGGATATGTGACCACTTTTTGTTATGATTACTATAGCTGTTGTAAGGATTACAAACGTGAAGGTATCCCTTACAACAGCTATAGTAATCGTTCCTACTAAATTCTTAACACATTACATAGTCTTCGTAATCATTCCAAAAAGTGGTCACATATCCGAGCTGTAATGTAGACTATTGTAATCATTAAAAATAATTTTTCTCCGTGTAAAAAGAAATGTACTAATTTAATACCAACTTTTGGTACTAAATCGTCATTTGGTTATATTTTAATACCGAAAATCAGCTCTAATTTAGAACCTTTTATTTACAGTGCTGGTGTTAAAGAGAATTAAAATGATTGTGTAATTTAATGGTAAATTAATTATATTAATGAATGGAGAGACAACATTTATATTAAATTTTATAAAAGTATTTTACAATTTGGGGAAAAAATGCGTTAAAGACAAATTTTGATTTAAAAAATACTAAACATTAAAAAAACTTACTTGAAATTTAGTATAATTATACCAAATATCAAGAATATTAATTAAATTTTAACATAACATTAGGAACTACATTTCTCATAAGTTTTTTAAAGTTTAGGATTTTTTATGTAAAAATTTTGGTTTGTTGCACTTTTTGCCTAAATTGCAAAATTCTTTTGCAAAAGTTAATAAATATTCTCTCTTTGTGTGAAGAAAAAATATTAATAATTCGAAAAAAGATGTATTTTATTATAATTCATATTTTGTAATTATTAGTATCACACTTTTCTTAAAAGTATCAAATTGATACTAAAGTGTATCAATTTGATACAAAAATTTAGATCAATTTTATAAATTTTTCATTTAATCCACATTTGGTATCAAATTCATACACTTCAGTATCAATTTAATACTTTCAAGAAAACTGTGATAAGAAACTTATCGATAAATTCTTCAATCATTTTAACCCTGCTCTCAAATCACTTATTCTAATATTGCTCCCATTGTTATTATAAACCGCTTTTACTATCGATTCCTAAATTAACGAAAAAAAATTTTTTTTCAATAATTTCTCATTGGTTCATTTTGAAATTCCCGCCAAAAATCCTGCCGAAACTTTTTGCTTGATTTAAAGATTCTTTTTCTATTATCTGAAGTCAGTAAAAGTTTTCTAAAATAATTAATAAAAATTAAAAATTGTTTTTGACACTTTCGATAATTCAAAATGAATAATTCTTTGTTGCGTTTAGTGCCTTTCACTGCGTACATATTTTAACAAAATTTTTAAGAAACAATTTGCATTTAATGGATTTTTCTTTCTACAAAAAAATTATTATTATTCTCTTTCCTCGTTTCGAAAATTCGAGACGAATACAAAGTTTCTATTTTGTAGGATAATAGTTCAAGATTTATTAACTATTTGTGCTACAAGTGCCTCAGCGAAAGATGCTCCTCTTTGAATTTAAATTAGTAAAAATTCTTACCTATTTTTCAGTAATTTTCCATTCAATTTCCATTCAATTTTCCATTGAATTTTTAAAGAAGTTTAATGTTAATTTTTGCCAAAAATTCAGTACTAGTGATTTCGCAAAATTTTCGTTTTCAAAACATGAAAATTTTGCAAAAACTGTTGCGAAGTTCTTGCTGAATGTTCGCAAATATTGACGGTAATGTTTTCATCTGGGAGTAGTAAAAATTAAAAATATCTAGGTTAAATATTTTGAAACATTTTAATTTTTTGATAAGGGCTGTAATATTATAATAAATTTTTGCATAAAGAATTAGAGGCTTTTAGTTCATTTAAACGTTCACAGCTTTAGAAATAGAAATATTTGTTCATTCTTTAATTAAATTAATTTTTATCTAATTGCATTAATAAAAAACTAGATAGTGTAATTACATATTATGTTTTATTATAAATTTGCAATCAGGCTTCTAGAAAATAAAACAAAACCTTTGTCTTTACTCTTTCCTGTATTGATAATACAATCGAACAGATAATTAAAGACCAATTGTCTCAATTATGAGTCAATGTTTATATATGTATTTTAATCAGAGTAATTTATATATACGATTTCATATCAATTCCGAAAAACGATCATTTTTTTGCAATTCTTAATCATTTATTTTGTTCTTTGTATTTTTTTTCAAATTTCCATTATATAGCAAATTATTCATCATTTGTGAATATTCGAAAAGGTTACCGCCGCATAATTCCAATGCAAATATTCGCCATAAACAAAGTGACGACTATATAATAATTCTAAATTTGGACCATTGTTTGCCAACATATATAAGTGAAAGTTTAATTTTTCTTTTGCATGAATAATTATTTATTTGTATTTGACATCTCTAGGAATGTGAAAATGAGAAAAATGGCAAAAGAAAAAAAAAATAGTGACGGCACGCGGTTTGCGTAGGGCGCGACTATAAACATATACTTCGAATGGCATTTAAATCAACTCGATGAACAGGCAGGAATGTTGTCCTGCTTCTCAGTAATATAACGGTAAGTTCAATCCTTGTATCCTGGCGCGTTATATACCCCACCCTGAAAATGTAAAAGCACCTGTGGTTGCAGCACAATTTTGTGGTACTGTTATATTCATTCACAACTGAATTCCTCCTGTGTTTCAAGTTGAAATGTTTCAAAATATATCTACATTTCAAATTGAAATCAATGATAAATTAGATACCAATATAATTATCATAATAAACCAATATATCTCTTGTGTTGATTAAAAAAAACGAATATTTCCTCCCAAATGTAATCAAGATGTTAGAAACTAAACATTTCCTAAATTCTTCTTTTAATATTGAATGAAATTAATCAAAGAAGTTTCTTTGATTAGTAATTTTCTTTCGTTTAAAAAAATAGATTTTTTTGTAAGTTTGTAGAATTTTTTCAGAATGATACAATTGTTTATTTCATGAACAACTTTAAGTTTAAAATAAAAAAATGTAATCGAAGTTCGCATATTTCTGAACTGAAAAATACACAGTAAAACGTGAAGTGTTAAAATAACACCAGAATGGATTAAAATAATCTGCAACAGTTTAATCCCTCTAGGATTAAATTAACACCACAAAGGATTAAAATAATCTACTTTGGTGTTATTTTTAACTATGAATGAAATTTTACTTTAAATAAAACATCAAAGTCAACGATTTGTAAAAATTCAACGAATTTAGCTTCTCCAGGTAGAATAGTAAGTTAGTAAGTTAGTTACTAAGTTACTAACTAACTTAGTAACATAGTTACTAAATTCAATTGTGTTCAAAAATTTTAAAAAATTCTCGTCAAAATTTCAATTCTTTTTATAAATAATAAAATTCTTCTCTGATATTCAATTATTTTACAAAATTTTAATCAAATTCTTGTTAAAATTTCAATTATTTTCAAAAGTTTTCTAAAATTCAATGATTTTCAATATCTACTATTTCAATAAAATTTTACAAAAGAATTCCATTATAAAAAAAAATTTGAATAACATTCTACGCAAACATTCAATTATTTTCATAAATAATAAATATTTTTACAGGAATTCAATTATTTACAAATTTTTTTATAAATTTCTTCGCAATAATTCAATTATTTTCATAAATAATAAAATTTTTGCAGGGATTCAATTATTTTCATAAATAATAAAACTCATTGCAGAATTTCAATTATTTTTAATGCAATTTTAATCGAATTCCTCGAAAAATGTAATTATTCTTAAAAATTTTATTAAAATTCGTCCAAAGAATTTAATGATTTAAAAAATTTGTTCATAA
This sequence comes from Leptopilina heterotoma, assembly GCF_015476425.1. Classification (NCBI taxonomy): domain Eukaryota; kingdom Metazoa; phylum Arthropoda; class Insecta; order Hymenoptera; family Figitidae; genus Leptopilina; species Leptopilina heterotoma. The sequence goes on along the minus strand of NW_025110880.1, from coordinate 226,818 downwards.
CATTTTTTATGAGAATTTAATTTCAAAAAACATGATATTAATAAATTATTTATTTTTGTATTTAAATAATTGAATTTTCGTAGAATTTACTAATAAAAATAGTTTTAAAAATGAATTTCAGTTAAAATTTTAGATTATAATTAAATATTAAAAGCATTATAACGTGGATTTTTAGAAATAATTAAATTTTGAAAAAGTTTCAAACTAAAATCATTAAAATTCTTAATTTTTCATATTTTTGACGAAAAATTCTGTAGAATTAATTCTTTTTAAAAGTTTAATAGGATTTTTATTGAAATTATTTCAAGTTTTTATTTTTCAATATATATTTAATTGCAGAATTTCCGTATAATTGAAATTTTGTAAAATTGAATTGTAAACGAATGAATTTGAAAATTCTCATAAAACTCATCGCAGCGTTTAAATTATTTTTCATACAATTATAATTGAATTTCTTGAAAAAAGCAATTATGTTCATGAAAATTTTAATAAAATTCGACAAAAAGAATTGAATTATTTAAAAATTTGTTACTAAAATTCTTTATGAGAATTGAATTTTGAGAAACATTAAATTATTCAATAAATTATTTACGTTTGCATTTAAATAATTAAATTCTTGTAGAATTTTCTAATATAAAAATTGATTTAAAAATTAATTTCAGTTCAAATTTTAGATAATAATTAAATATTACAAGCATTATAATGTGGATTTTTATAAATAATTAAATTTTAAAAAAGTTTCAAATTGAAATCATTGTAATTCTTAATTTTTTATATTTTTGACAAAAAATTCCGTAGAATTAATTCTTTTTAAAAGTTTAATAGGATTTTTATTGAAATTATTTCAAGTTTTTATTTTTCAATATATATATATTTAATTGCAGAATTTCCGAATAATTGAAATTTTGTCAAATTGAATTGTAAACGAATGAATTTGAAAATTCTCAAAAAAGAACTTTTTCATAAATTATTAGAAATAATTTATTTATTAATTTATTTAAAGTTTGGACGGACAAAAAAGTCCTTAACAAAAGAGATCTTATATTCTAAAGAAAATTACAAAAGAAATAAATCATAAAAATAATGAATTTATTGTAGGATTTTAGTTAAAAATACTAGAAAAAAATTTAATTTTAGAGAAGTTACAAATTATTGGAGAAATTCAATTATTTTCAAGAGTACTAAAACTCTTCTTAAGAAAAATTTTATTTTATTTTTTTTATTTTATTTCATAAAAATGAATTTCAGTTGAAATTTTAGATTATAATTGAATATTAAAAGCAATATAACGTAAATTTTTAGAAATAATTGAATTTTGAAATTAATTTTTTTGAAAAAGTTTAATTGAATTTTCTTTTATATTATTTGAAGTTTTTATTATCTAATATACATTTAATTAAAGAATTTAGGAATAATTGAAATTTCGTGAAATTGAATATTGTAAACAAATGGATTTGAAAATTGCCAAAGAACTTTTTCGAAAATTATTAAATATAGTTGATATAATGTAAAATTAAATTTTTAAAAATAATAATTGAATTGAAGTAATAAAAATAATTTGGAAGAAGTATAATATTCTTATAATAAAAAATAATGATTTTATTACTTGGTCATCTTTAATTATTATAAAATATGAAGAAATCGATCACTCCGAGTCGAAGACTCGGAGTTATCGATATCTTCATGTTTTATAGTTATAAAAAAATGTAATAAACCAGAATTTCATTCATTGTAAAAAATAACACCAAAATTGATTATTTTAATCTTTTTTGGTGTTAATTTAATCTGCAACACTTTTTAATATCTCACGATTTACTGTGATATTGTTTGTCTATTGTGGTAAAAGTAAATTCAATATGCAACAAATAATGATATTTATATCAATAAAAGAATTGAGAGAGATAATTTTTCTCACTACATCCTTCGATGAGACGCGTTCTCACATTTCACTTATGCCATCGCATCATCTACTATACTCTTTTTTCATGATCGATTCAAGGTAAAAGCAAAATGACTAATGAAAGTAACGACATTTATCGTAATATTTATCTTCAAGTTGTTTCTTCAAACTTATCTCATTAGTCACTGAAGGACTACTACTCCCATCATCGATTCCCCAGAGTACCTGACAGAATTTATCTTTCATATGTATATGCTCAACAAATTTTCCTTTTACGAGAGACTGTCAAATGGCTCCTCAAATACGAAACTTCATGAATTGCTTCATAAATTAACAGTTAAACTCTTATCAAAGTCAAATCGATATTCCTTTAATAATAAAAATCGATTGAAAATCAAATCAAATTCTTCACTTTATACTGCATTTCGCAGAATATTTTATTTTATCCACAAAATTGTTCAATTAAGAAATTCTAAAAAATTTCTGGAATGAAAGTATAAAAAGAGAGTGAAATGATAGAAATATGAAAAAATACAGAAAAATGTGAAAAGTAGGTACGAGACAAAATAATCAAAAATATTAGAAAACTCATACTAAAGAGACACTTATGCGCGATAGTGACATACATGGTCCAACCCTGACTATAAGGTTCAACCTTGACATTTTCTTTCAAATGTTTATAACTTTTTCATTTTAAACCATCAATTCACGAATTTCATCCAGAGTGATCCTCTTTTGTAGATTTTTCATCAATATAACTCAATTGCCTAAATTTATTTTTCTGAAAAAAGTTATAAACAAAACTGAAAAGTTGCTCCAACCCTGACTATGTTCCCCTACATAGGTATGTTACCACAGGTCAGGGAAAAATTTCCGAAAAATATATATTCGAAACAATTTTCCTGAATCAAGAAAAACTTGTAATTAAACTCCCACTCGAAATGTTTAAAACTCAAAAAAAAGCTCTCAAAAAAAAAAAAAATCTTCTAAATGAAAATACCTTTTACTTGAAAGCAAATAAAAAACAAAACATTTCCTATTTTCTCAAAGAGATTTTTCCAATTTAATCGAAACTACTGATTTAAATCCTACATCAAAAATCAGTCGAGATTCTTTTTTTTCAGGAATGTTATAAGAAAAAAAAAATACAAGAATCTCCTCTATTTAAAAATACCAGTAATTCCCCTAAGCAAAAAATAAAGCAGAGAAACGGAATAATAAAAAGTGTAAAAGGTCAGTCTGACAAAAAGTGTGTTGCCCGCACACACGTTTTAGGTCCACTTCGTGCGTATAAATTAAAAGCATGCGGCTCTTATATATAGGGACAGACAAAATAACATCAAAAGATACACGTTGAAAAAAAATACAAACAAAAAAAAAACATGCAGAAAAAAGAAAAGGAAAAAAAATAATAAAATAACAGAAAAATCAGGGAAAAAACATCAGAGAAAAGATAGGAGGAATATATCAAGAGCGTATATATATATATATATATATATATATATATATATATATATATATATATATATATATATAACGTAAATGCAAAAGATAGCTTGCACTGGCGTTAAGGGGGTTGTGGAGACTGCGAATAGGGATGATGTGAAGTCTGTATTTAAAGAATGAAATTACTCTCGATGCCTTTATACAAAGTTTATCGTTCTTTTTTTCAATTTCAAAAGAAAAAAAGAGAAGAGGCAAATGTAGTATTTCATTATTCAATTGTTTTATGTGTATGAGAATTGCGTAAATGTAAACAAACACAATGGTATGTACAGATTGTATAGACATAAACGCGTTAATACGCTAAATGGCATAAGAAACATTCGACTCTCACTGACAAGAAAATTTTTATACTTTCCCATTTGTCATCAAAACTGAGAATATCCTGTTTAACAAATAATAATATTCTCCTTCTTGGAAATAGTATTTTCTCGTTTCTGAATTACTCCGGTTTATATACTTTTAAGGTTTTCAACTTTATTTAAGAACATGAAAGTCATTTCGACAATATTACATTATTTTATGAGTATTTTAGTCACTATTATATGTACACACACAGCAAAGAAACAACAAAAATAGTTCGTTGGAAATGACAAGAAGAAAATAGTACATAAAATATAATTCCGAGTGCACATTGTCAAAAAATTTATTTTTTTCAAGACAAAAATTATTCTATTTTTATTAATTATTATTAATGATAATTATTTACTGTTAATACAATAATTGTTTTATTAAGAACAATATAAATATTTATCAGAACAAATATTCCATAAAATATACTCTCTACATTTGAATCAGTTAAATATCATCTGATAATCAGTTACTGATTTTTTTCTTAATCAGTTAAAAATATCTGATTTTCAGAAAAAAAATTTCATCTTTTTTAACTTAATTTCCACTTAATAGAATTTTTATATTTATTTCATTTTTCTTATTTCACAGAATTAAAAATTATTTTATTTATAAAATTCTTATTTATTTATTGAATTATTATTTTAATTCATTTCTTTCAGCAAATAGGAATTAATGCTAATGAACTTTTATAGTTAATAAAGAAAATTTGTATTGCTTTAAATGCAAACGCTCTTATTTTAAAATCAAATTGAATTAGAGTGAGCTTGAATTGAATTAAAACGAGAGTTGCATCTTATTTTAATGTAACACAATTTTTTCTAATAATTTAATCAAGTTACATAACAATTTAAATAACTTATTTCAAAGTGTAGCATTTTCAAATTTTCCATAAAATTTTTCAAGATTTAAAATGCAAAATAAATAATAAAGAAATAATTGATAAACATTAACAATCAACAACGAATTGCGAATACAATAAATTATCAACTAAGCAATAATTAAATATTGTATAATTATTATTAATTAAATTTTAAATAATAATGATTTTTAATTAAATGTGATGCGCTCTGAAGAAAGGTACATAAGAAGCAAACAATATTTTAGATTATGTTTACAATTTTTGGAATAAAAGTACACAAAAGGGGATCAATTATATTAATATAAGATACTAAAGTTTTAAGTCTTTATTTCAACTAAAATGATTAATAAAATTTTTAGCTTTAAAATTAATTACGGATACTGTTAATTTAGTTAAAAATAACACAACAAAATAACCTTAAAATAATTGTCTTCGTAGGACTTTTTCTTCACAGCGCGTCTCAAAAATATTAATAAAAAAAAGAACTAAATATTGAATAAATAATTCATTACTAATGAGTAATTTATAAATAAATATTAGTAAAATAATTAATAATAATAAAGAATATCGGTAATCTGTTCGAAGTTTGAAGTTAGTTGCTGTTTGCTTTTTTGTTTCTTAACTTTTTTATAATTTTTCTTTTCAAATATTTTCAATTTTAAAATTAATGTATTGAAAATCATCGAATTGCTGCAAAGAATTTTATCAAAAAATTTGATAATAATAGAATTCCTTCAAATAATTTTATTCTTTAGGAAAATAACTGAATTCTCTCAAAGAATTTTATTAAAATTTTTAAAAGTCCTAATTAAATTCTTTTGAAGAATTTCTTTGAATTTATTTTAAACTAATGGAGTTTCTTTAATAATTTTAATTAAAAATTTTAAAAACAATTGAATTTTATGAAGAAGAATTTAATTAAAATTGTATTGAAAATAATTGAATTTTTGCGAAAAATTTTACTATTTATAAAAATAATTGAATTATTCCGAAGAATTTATTAAAATGTTAGACAATAAATGAATTTTATGTTAATATTCAAAAATTTAAATTCTTTCGAGGAATTCTATTAAAATTGCTTTGAAAAGAATTGAACTTCTGCAAAGGATTTTATTATTTATAAAAATAATTGAATTATTGCGAAAAATTTGACTATTTATAAAAATAATTGAAACGTTTCCAAGAATTTATTAAAAATTTAAGAAATAATTAAATTATTATGAAGAATTTTATAGAGATATTTGAAAATAATGAAATTTTTTTGAGAAATTCAATTAAAGTTGTTTCGAAAATAATAGAATTTTTTTTAAATATTTTGAAAATAATTGAATTATTTTTAGAGAATTTTAAATTCTTGTTGAAATTGAATTTTATTTAAATTTTTGAAAATATTTCAATTCTTTAGTGTAATCTTATTTAAATTGGATTAAAAATAATTTAATTCCTGCAAAGAATTTTAGTATTTATAAAAATAATTTGATTTTTTCCAAGGATTTATTAAAATTTTAGAAAAAAATTGAATTTTTTCGAAATGTGTTAAAATTTTTTTTAAAAATTGCATTCTTTCAAGGAATTTAATTCAAATTGTTTTGAAAATAATTGAATTTTTGTAAAGATTTTACTATTTGAAAAAATAATTGAATTGTTTAGAAGGATTTATTAAAACTTTAGAAAATAATTAAATTTTTAGTGAAATTTTATTAACATTTTGTACTTTATAAGTGAATTTTTTAAATTTTCATTGTGAAATTATTTAAAAAATTTATATTTGAAAATAAAAAATTTTGTAATTTGCATAACAATAATAAATTGAATATCACGTTTCGCGCGCTAGCACGCGTAACATTTGCTAGTAAATTTATGAACCAAATAATAAATAAATATTAAATAATTATTAGAATATTCAATAAACATTGGTAATTTTATTAGTTAAAATTAAAAATAATAATAATAATAATTATAACAATTTTGTTAATTGAATAATGAATAACTGCAAGTAGTACAAAAATGCACAGAGTATAAGGCAATAGAAAAATTAAATTCTCGTTTGAATTCTGCAAGCTTAGAGAATCTATTATGCACCTATTCTTAAGAACTGTCTGAAACATTAATCAAAAGTAAAATAAGGATATATGAAATATAAATCACATTTTAATGATGGACTCATTCCGTAATGTAATTTATTCAGCTGCGCTCTATGCTTAGAAATCCTGTTATTTTGCAAAGTTTCGTGTAAAAATTTTGAAAAACAAAACAAAAAATATATAAAATAAAAAATACCGGAACTAGACATATACAAATATTACGACCGATCATAAAAGTCTTTCGACCTGCCAATGCAATATACGTCTGCGTACAGATCATAACAGTCTTCGCAAAGAAAGAGTCAAATGAAACGACCGTCTAGGCTGAACGGTTAATAATGCAACCTTTCAAAGTAACCGAGGTATCTACAACTTTCTAATCTCCATTATAAATAAAAAAAAAAATTCCTCAGCACGGGACACTTAACCTTTTACTTGGCACTCCAATGCACAAAATGCACTCTTAATCGTTTTTCCATTATTACTACTATTTCTTAATCAAAATATTTTTCACGCCTTATGACATACGTTATTAAATATTAATAACTACCTATAAATATTTCCAATAAAATTAATTTCTTAAAAATTTTTCTTAATTTTTTGATTCTTAGTTAATTTTCAGTTATTTTAATTTTACTACTTGTAATCGAAATCTAGTCACTAAAATAATAATTATTCAAAGTAAATCTCTATTGTTTATATTACTGAATTTTTTATATTATCTCTCTAAATTTAAATTATTTAAAATCAAAATCTTTATTAATTTAAATTAGTGACTGACTTTTTGTTTTTAAATTAGTAAATTTCACTAGTAAATTAGTAAAACTTACTATTTATTAGTAAAATTTATTAATTTAAATTAAGAGAGATTATTATTAGGTGTTATAATTATTATATATTATATTAATAATAATAATAATAATAATTATTATTATTATTATTATTATTATTAAGTAGTAGTATATTTATAATTTTGTCTATTTATGTTTTAAACAAATTTCATGAATGAATCATAGAAAGTTTAATTAAGTTTTAAGATTTTTTTGATAAATAAATGTTAATTTTATTAATAATAATTATCAAAAATTAAAAATTATTAAAACTTTCTTCTCTGATTTAACTTTCAAATTAATTTTTTTCTAGGGTTAAAAGTTAACTAGATAAATGAATATTAAATAATTTCTTAAAAGTAAAAATAATTATATTTTGTTTTAAAAAATAAAAAAATTAGTATTAAGAACTGTAATTAAAAAAATGTGTCTTAGAAAAGAATGTTGCTATATTGGAATTGACTCGGCGAAATTTAATGCCTGACGTGCGTAAACATATACAATCTCAGTATTCTCAGAAGTATAGATTAAACTTAAATAAATCGATAATAATTAGTAATGTGTTTTATAAATTAATTTAATAAATTAACATTAAAAAATAAATGAGTTAATTTAAAAAATTAATTAAAAAAAAAATTTATTACAAACAATATTAACTTTAATATCGAAAATAATTGAAAATATTAATTGAATTTTTAAACAAATTTCTTAAACTTTAACCATAATATTCAAATTTTAAGACTAAGAATTTAATGATTGAATTCTAATTAATCCTTAATTGGTAATTACATAATTCTAGTAGTAAAACTATCAAGAGATTAAAAAAGAATTTGATTTTTGAAATATTGAAAAATAATTTAATAACAAATTTCCAATTAAAATTGAAATGGTGAATTAATATTTAATGTTTGATCATCAACTTAATTAAAAAGCGGTAAAAATAATTCTTCAAATATTTAATTAATTTCTCTCACCTTAGCAAATAGTGTATAAACTCCCTGTTTAATTAATAATACAGTTCAATCACACACAGATTCAAATGTTCACAGAATTTTTTTTTTCAAAATATTCCTTTCGGTTGAAATTTTTTTTTTTTTTTTGAAAAATTAAAAAAATCACTGATTGAAAATAAATTTTTCCAAAAATCTACAATTATTCAATAATTGAATTTAATTTGGAAAAATGAGAAACAAGTGGAAATAAAAATTTGAAATTTTCAAATGACACGCGTGCCGGTAAAGGATTCAAATGAGAGAGGAGAAACGGTATCACTGTACCGTCCGTTAGGAAGCGCGCGAAGCAACTGAAGCTTCCGAGTTTCCTACCAGCTGGTAAACGGTCCGACTCACACCGTCCTGCACCACTTCCAGTTTCCCAGATACACGCCAAGTGTTAATAATCAACTTTATGAATGACACAAAACTAATGTCCCCACAAAAAGTCTTTGCCCCTCAGAATTTGTTAACTTTGCAAGCATATAACTCTTTTAAAAAAATTTTTTTAATTTTGGAATAAACAGTTAATAAAGCGTAGTTTATCTGTGCAAATAAATATATGCTATTCATAAATGGAATAAATTTTGTTCCAAATTTGTAATCAAATATGTATAAAAATGTCCCTTAAAAATGATACTTTATAAAATGTATGTACTTTTACTATTCCCTGTGATGTTATTAACAATGGAAAAAATTTACAAAACGTATAGCAGATTTATTAATAATTAACCTTTATATAGAAGTTTAAAAAATCCTAAAATTATGTTAATTATCGTTGTAATGAGCATTTTTATGCTAATGTGCTATCTGGCTTTAGAATGAAGATAAAGCTTTGCGACAAATTGTAAAATATCCAGTACAATATTCAAAAATATTTAAGCTAAAAAGTTGTTAATTAATAATTTTAATTTTTAAGAAAAACGGCATTTATAAAGGTTAATTATTAACAAATCTGCTATACGTTTTGTAAATTTTTTCCATTGTTAATAACATCACAGGGAATAGTAAAAGTACATACATTTTATAAAGTATCATTTTTAAGGGACATTTTTATACATATTTGATTACAAATTTGGAACAAAATTTATTCCATTTATGAATAGCATATATTTATTTGCACAGATAAACTACGCTTTATTAACTGTTTATTCCAAAATTAAAAAAATTTTTTTAAAAGAGTTATAAGCTTGCAAAGCTAACAAATTCTGAGGGGCAAATACTTTCTGTGCGGACATTAGTAAAGTTTCAAGGCAAAAAAAAAATATTTCTTTTTTATTTTCTATACTTTTAATTCATCAGAACTATAACAACAATAAAAAAGTTTTTATGTATTTTGAACCATTTTTCTTCTTAAAGAAAATAATACAGCTTTACTAGGGTAATTTGGGGTAAATGTAAACAAGGAGTAAATGTAAACAGTAGATGTTTCAGCTAAATTTACCAATTTAAAAATAAGTACGACGTCAATATTTTTACCTTAGCTCACCTACAAGATGTTCTGAGTATTGCCAATATTTTATAGTGTAAGTTATCTTTTAATGCAAAAAAGATTGAAAATCAAAGTTTTACTGTTTCAGTATTTTGTCTCGCATTTGCATAAAAATAAATTAAAAAATCAAACTAAAATTTGTAATTCTTCCTTATTAATGCCCTAACAAAAATTGACTTTGATTTTTGATTTTCGTAAATTTACCTAATAAATAATTAAGTGTTTACATTTACCCCGAGAATTCGAAAACTCGGGGTAAATGTAAACAGAACTTGAAGTACATTTTAAAAGAAAATAATTGAATAAATTTGCTTTTATTTCACAATTTCATCACTTTGGCAATGTAAAATTACATAGAAAAGGAAATTAGGTCAAATTTTTTTTTTGAAAATTTGATCAATTTTTAAAAATATTTTTAGGTTCATCCGCTATTTTTAAAATTTAAAATTTGACTTCAAATTCGTATTCAGCGACCTCAAAAACCCCCGAGTAGACAGATTCAAGCAAATTTGATCAATTTTTAAAAATATTATTTTTAGGTTCATCCGCCATATTGGATCCACCATTTTGAAATTTAAAAATTCGATTTTAGATTCTTATTCAGCAACCTTAAAAACTTCTTTTTACCAAGTTAAATAAAAATCAATTAAAATTTGTTCAAGTTATTCAAGTTTTTACATTACTAATTTTGTAATGGTTGATTGTTTATTTTATATGATACATTATCAGTCAACTGGTTGATTTACTATACATCTACGAAGAATTTTTTTTCAGTTTTTCCATCCCTTAAAACAGTAGTATACTTGAAATAACTTGTTTCTTAAACCACGCTTAACTACTGTGGTGTTTACATTTACCCCGAATTTTAGGAAAATTTCAAAATCAAATCGTTTACATTTACCCCAAATGACCCTATATTTAATTATATTTTTATATAAATTATTACATAAAAATATAGTTAAATAGTAAAATTGGAAAAGAGTAATATTCTCTTTATTACTTGACAAGCAACAATTCGCGCGCGGCTGACTTCTCACTCCCTTTTTTAAATGAAATTAGCAATTTCCAAAATAATAATAGAAACATAAAAATTTTTAAATCGAATTTTTTTTATAAAAATAAAATATGAATTAAAATATATTTTTAATATTATTATAATTAAGTAAATTAATCATACATTCTGGCATAGGGAACTTAGGGAAAATTCAGGAATTTTTATTAATAAAGTACTGAAAAAAATTAAATTTCTAGAATTCATAAGAAAATTCTGAATTTCTATGTTTTTAAAAGAGTTGCGTTTACAATTTTCATAAATAAATGAACTTCAAACGGTTTCAATTTCAAATTTTATAAAATTTCAATATTGAATGAATTTAATTAAAAATTTTAATGGACTTAGATTTTTGAAAAATTTTAATAATTTAAAATCTTCTAAAATTAGTTGTCAATATATAAATATATATATATGGGTCATTTCATTTAAATTGTCATTTTCAGCCTCAACAAAAGTTGAAGTAGCAAGTTTCGATTCTGTAATTTAAACCAAATTTTTTAAACAGTTATATATATATATATATATATAAATATATATATATTACATTAACGAAATTCAAAGTGGTCGCGCAATTAAAGTAATATATTTCACATAAAAGACGTTTTTTGTCAAAAATAGTACAATTTTTCAAAAAAAAATTTTCTGCAAATTTTCCATTTAATGATGATTAATTTGTTAGGGACAAGTACTGTTTCGTTACTCTTACAATTATGAAACTCAAACGAACCATAAATTTCACTATAAGGTCACGTTTGATAAAGAAAAAAATTTTAAATTAAGCAAAATACAGAGAAAAGTGAGTTAAAATGAAAAATGACATTTTCATTTCGCCAAGAAAATAAGAATTTGCTATTAATATATTATTTCATGACTCTGTTCTATAATAGTTAATGCATTGGTAAAGTTGAGAAACATAGTTTTATGTCTATTTATTTAACATTTTAGAATTGTTCGAAGGTAAAACTTGGGCTAAAGGTTTGGGACACTCATGACAGAATACAACACTCGTTACATTCGTTGGGAAAAAAATATTCAACCCATTTTAATTAAATTGTTACATTGATTCTCCAACAAAGTTTATGTGGTGTAAATTTTTTATACATGTTTGTGTATTTTTATTTTTATGCAAAGCAAGAATCTAAACTTAACTTTAGGGACATTCATACATAAACAAAAAAAATTTTAATTCTAATGCAATTATTGACATAAAACTTGTTACTCTGCTGTTTTTGGGGAACTGCTTGCGAAACTGAAATCGGATTTCAAAAATTCAAAATGGCGAACGAATTTTGTAAAACTCATAGAATTCAGTTGAAACTCGTTACTCGGGGGTTTTCGGGATCGCTGATTACAAATTTGAACTTGAATTTTAAAATGTCGAAATCCGACTAACGAGTTAGTCCTGTTTTTGAAAAAAATTAGTATCAAAAGGCTAGTCTGGCCAAAACACCCCCGTTTCGACTAAAATCGACAAAAATATACTTCTTATTTATGAAAATATACATTTTAATTATTCAAATCAAAATCCTAAATAGCCAAAATATATGCCTTAGGGGACCTCCTCCGTTGTGGGACACTTATGACATGGACACTCATGACATTTTGCTCGTTTTTGCTTATATCTATGAACAGGTTATATTTATATCGACAATTCTAGTCTCATTCGAAAGAGAATTCAAAACTATTATGAATAATTTCATTCTGATATTGAATATTAAATATTAATTTACCAATTTTTAAGACGGGACACTCATGACAGTTTTCTAATTACATTAAAATCTTTTCGTTTCTCCCACAACGTAAAACTTTCACATTTGGAAACACGGCATTCAATTTTTTTGAAGTTGATTCGTCGTTATCTTCTGCTGCGGATTCGTCAGTAAAACAGCTTTTTAGCTCCCTGGATAAATCTTTAAACACGCATAAATACAAAATTTTGCATTCCAAGTAAAATAATGTAAAAGTGAGGGACACGTCATTCTTTTTTTTTAGAAGGGTTAAACAATTAAATAAAGTTATCAGCAGTCAATTTTCCTTACATATGTAAGTTATAGTTCACTGCAAAATTTTTGTTTATTTGTGATAAATTAATATAACAAAAATACGTGCACTTGAAAACTAATAATTCACTCCTGGACATGGGACACTCATGACATTTTGCCTGCATTTCGTTCTGCCATTATTATACATAGCATCTTTACATGCTTGCAAGTTGAAAAAATGTTAAAAGAGATTGCATTTCACGACATTGGAAAATAAATTTTACCAAAAACTATAACAAATAGTTTCTACTGGCAAAGGACACGATTATGACAATTTAAATGAAATGACCCATAATATATTTAATTAATTTTTAAAAATAATGGTTTTATAGAAGAATTTTAGTTAAAAACACTAAAAAAAACGAATTTAGGAGAAGTTACAAATGATTGCAGAAATTCAATTATTTTCAAAAATAATAAAATTCTTATCACAAAATTCAATTATGTTCAAAATTTACAAAAAAAAATCTCGACAAAATCCCAATTATTATTTTTGTAAATAAGAAAATTCTTCTTCAAAATTGAGTTATTTTTAAAAATTTTAATAAAACTCTTGTCAAAATTTCAATTATTTCCAAAAATTTTCCTCATTTCAATGATTTTTAATATCTACTACCTATTTTAATAAAATTACCCAAAAGAATTCAATTATTTAAAAACAGTTTTAATAAAATTGTACGTGAACATTTAATTATTTTCATAAATAATACAAATTTTACAGGAATTAAAATATATTTACAACCTTTTTATAAGTTATTCTTTTCATAAGTTTTATAAGTTTCAATAACTCAATTATTTTCAGAAATAATAAAACTCATCGTAGAATTTCAATTATTTTTAATGCAATTTTAATCGAATTCCTCGAAAAATGTAATTATTCTTAAAAATTTTATCAAAATTTGTCCAAATAATTTAATGATTTAAAAAATTTGTTGATAACATTTTTTATGAGAATTTAATTTCAAAAAACATGAAATTAATAAATGATTCATTTTTGTATTTAAATAATTGAATTCTTGTAGAATTTTCTAATAAAAATTGATTTAAAAATGAATTTTAGTTTAAATTTTAGATAATAATACAATATGAAAATAATTTTTAAGAAGTTACATTAACAATATTCTAATAATATAAAATAAAGATTTTAACACTCGATCCTCTTTAATTATTATAAATCTCATATTCGTAAATAAATTTAACAGAAAATTTTTTCCTTAATTTTCTGAAAATTTTCATTTTCAATTAAATTTTGTAATTGACAAATATAATTTATAAACATTATTTTCCCTTATTTAAAAGAAAACTTTGAATTTTATTAAAACAATTGAAATTAAGAAATAGAATTGATGCATATTATTTCCTTATGAAAATTAAGAATTTTCTACAAAAATATTAAGAACCCTGTTGGAAGTATATGGATACAAATTCTATCCAATTTAATATTTTTTAATCCAAAAGATTAATAAAGATAGATTAATTCTATCATATTTTATTCGTGTCATTCCTTTTTTATCCTTTAGTTATCCATGACAATCCATATGTATCCTTCTTTTCAGCCACATAAATTTGTATATGAATAGATCTCAAGAATGTTATCTAAACCAATCATGATCCTATCCTTTCAATCCTTATTAATACATTCTTAATTCAAAATTTAATCAATCTTTATTTATCTTAACTTTTTTATATCATATTTTTTATCAAACATAATCTATTTTAAATAATCTTCAATATTTTCTATCTAATGATCTAATTATAGTTTTATATTATATTTAAATAGATAGAAAATTTTGGATAGAAAAAGATAATTTTTAAAAGATGCAAAGTATATACTTAGTTAGGATAGAAAACTTTTATCCATTTCTATCTTTCTACTTTTAACAGGGAAACGGGAATATCTCATATTTTTCTTTTACAAAAGAAAAAAATGAGTTTTTAAACAATATTGTTATTGAGAAATAAAAATTATGCAAAAAATTGGTATATTTCCTAATTCTTAATCAAAATTTTTTAACAATTAACAATTTTCTAGAATTTTTTATAAATAAAAAGGAGAATAATTTTGCTGAATAATTTAGATCAGTCAAATAAAATTTGCTATAGAAAAAAGCATATAACTAACAAAAAGGGTATTTTTTTATTTGTTAATCATAATTTTTTTTAAATTTTCTAATTTGTAATATTATTTTATTAAAAATCATGAAAAAATTCGGTTTAAAAAACATTTTTTTTTGTCGCTGATGACGAAAATGATGTCAAATTTTCAAAATTCAAAATGTCGGATCCAATATGGCGGATAATTTTAAGATTGATATATCAATCTTAAAATTATCCGCCATATTGGATCTGCCATTTTGAATCGTATACGATTTGATAGAAATTTATTTATCGGTGGGTTTTAGGGTCGCTGAATTCGAATTTGATGTTGGTTTTTTAAAATTCAAAATGGTGGATCTAATATGTGTCGACTAAAAATATGTTTACTTGGGGGTTTTAGGGATCGCTAAATCCAGAATGTTTCTAAATAAAAATGTGATTAAATAAAAATTCTATTAAATGAAAATTCTGCCGTATAGAAATTCGATCCTTAATTGGCCGAATTGTTATTCTATTATTGTTATATTATCAAAGTAAAAGTTCGAGTGTGCCTAGATATTAAGAGATTTATAAGCTAAAGCTACATGGGTAACCAAAATGATAGAAAAATATAAAATTACGAAACAAACAATAAACAACTGTTTAAAAAATTTATCTGCAATAAAATTGTTTCCACATAAAAGTCTCCTTTATAATTTATATATTTTTATTGTAAAGAATTTTCGCATGATTTCCATTTTCATATTAATTCAATGTTCATAAATCATTCGCAAATTTATATTTCAAAGGAATGTTTGTAAAACTAAATTACCATTTATGCAATTTCGTAACATTTTCGTTTATAATTCTCTTACTTTACTTAAATTTACTATTGCTTATTTATTTACTGTCTTATTATTTTTAAATGTAACTTTTCTATTCATACAATATAACTTGACTGTCATTTATATATGCTACTCTACGAGAAAAACACATGTTTCACTTTGACAAACAAAATATATTTGATTGATTGATGTTTGCAAAACAAAAAGTTATTTTTATACTTGACTTTAACGAAAAATCGTAGAAATAAATTTTTTATGGTAAATTTGCAGTCAACAAAAATTTTGTTTTCAATTATTTTATGGAACACAAGATTTTGTTATAGAAAATATATTAAAGAACGGTTTTTTTTTGCACAAATAGCAGTAATGATTTTTTCGCTGAAAGCAACAATTTTCAGTCTTTGCAAAATATTCATCTCTGATATTCTTCTACTGCAATTAAATATCGTTGTTTATTTTAAGTATTTCACGATTTCTTCTATAACCTGATACGGCAAATTTTTCTCATTTAAAGGTGTTTGTATGTATTTTTTTTTTGCTTTCAGACAATTTGAAAAAAATCCGAATCCCGTTAAAAGTCTCTGGATGTAAAAGCTGACGTTTCTAAATGGACTCAGGCTGAAAGCGCAAGAGTTTTTTTTTCTGGATATTCTATTTGAAATCAAAATGAAAAAGTAAATATATGCTTTTTTTCTGAAAAATATAGTCTAAACATTTTTTACATTTTATCTGAATCATCTGATTTTTACATATATGCAATATTGTTTTTTCTATATTTTATCAAGAGAATTTTTTCTCCAAATAAATAGATGTGAGAGAGAATATTTTTTCTCTAGAAAATTATTTCTAGAAAATAATTAGTAATAAACTTAAAATAAAATTAAAAGCAATAAATAATAAATCTGACAATACGGATATATATTGTCTTAAATATTATATTGTATAATCTTAAAACTTGATTAACTCCAAATTAAAATAGACTTTAAAAGTAAGTCTTTAAAGAAAACACAAAATTTTGGAAAATAATGTTTTTCAAAATGAAATTACTTTTTACGATAGGTGTTGCAAATAGTTTATAAAATAGTAATTTAGTTACTTCATTTAGAAAACTGCGTGCTTAACATATAACATGTAATATATGTTATTTATATTACAAAGTTAGGTGTATGCTTATAACTCTCAACTCATTGCTAACCTATTATTTTATAATGCACAATGTTATTATACTGGTCAGATCCAGAAAGATAATGTATAATGATAAAGGAAGTCATATTACGTAAGAATAATTTACTGAAATAAATCACCTGTAAAAAAAATTCGAGACATTATTACCGAGTTTTCAAGTATTTTTATTTTAACAGTTTCAATAATTTTCCATTCAAAGAGAAAGGAGCTTATTCGTTTACCAAGAGTCTCTAAACATCATTCTTTTCAATTGACATTTCACAATCGATGTACAATCTTCTTTCAAGAGAAAGCTTATTAAACGAACATCCTAAACCGTCACTTTTCTCCAATTGAACGTTTGACGAGATCGATTTATTTTCTATTTTATAAATTTTCACATGTAAATCATAGTAAGTGATTTCTTTAAAATTATAGGGTCAATTATTTTTCACTTGCCATCGAATTTATAAAATTCTTAAATGAAAAGTAAAAGTAAATTTTACACTACAAAAATATATAAAAAGAAAAAATTATCATTACGAATACGCATACTATAAAAAAAACTAATTAGACGTACATCAAAAATTAAAAAATTTCTTCTCTCAGTTTAGCTTATATTAAAAGTCACCAAAGTGATGATTGATTATAATACCTTAATCACATTTCTTATCATTTGGAAATAAAATTTTAGCAAGTAATTATAAAACCAAGCAATCTTGTCATTTATTTACCTTGTACAAACGAGTTTTCAGAGTTTCGAATTTAAAAAAAAAATTCCAAAAAGTATGTCACATTGATTGATCAAATATTCCGAAAACAAAATTATATCTTTTTTAAGACTATATAGAAAAAATGCTGTCAATTGAAAATTAATGCACGAATTATCTCGAGAGTATAAAATTTATTTTTTCTTTATTTCAGAATGACTTGTTTAAAAATTTTTACTACATAACGGAAAGGTGTAATTTTCATATTTTATATACACTGACCTAGAAAAAATGTATTGCGATCAAAATATTTTGATTAATTGTTTTTTTACTTTATTCTAATAGATAAGGAAATTTAAATTTAATAATAATATTGTAAATTGGTGGGGGAAAATTGAAGATTTTCACGGTCATAATACGATTAGTTCAGTAGTCTCAAAGTGTTTCACAATCGCCTCCTAAAGGAGAGGTTTATCTCAAAGAGGGATATAATCGAGTCCTCTGTGGAATGTGGTAAAGGCCGGAATCAAGGTCGAGGAAGAGGGCTCTCGACCGGTTACGAAAACCAAATAATATTCAACATTTGTGTATTGTCGATATGTATTTAATGGATTTGCGAAAATAACGCGCAAGGAAACTTCTTCTTTTATATAAATATATTTGTAGGAGAAAGAAGAGAAGGGGAGAGAGAGAGGATATTTTTGTGTTGGCGCGGGAGTTAGAAGGCAATGAAAGAACATATCATCGACCACTCAAGAACATGTCATAAGATGAAAGCTGTGCGAAGACGTTAATCGAGCTCATTTCTTTTCTCCTTCCCCTTCAAAAGTTGTTGACTTTCAGTCCATTTATTACACCGGGGCAATGGACCAAAAATCATTTATTTTCAATATGATATTGCAATATATTTCCCGTTGGAAAAAATATTAATCGTTTTCTCAACAAAATTGAATAAATAACAAGTAAGAAAAAAATATATGAAGGAAATAAAACATTTTCTTTGAAAAGGAGAAAATAACTGAATTACTCTGGTCAAAATACGGAACTTCAAAACAATTTCTATATTCTATAACCGAATGATTAATTTAACAAATAAAATTAAACATATAATATATAGTTTTGAAAAAATTATAATTTGATAACAAGAAATAGAAAATAAAATATAGAATAAGATTTTACAACTCAAGGATACTTGTTTAGAATGAAAAACAATTTTTATATTCTTTCTTCCGTTTACTCACGTGATAGCTCATCGATCACTTTTAAATCCAAGTTCTCATCTGGTACACTCTCAAAAGTACCTAACTCCTCGTACAGTCTGTTATATACCTTTTGCTTAGCTTATATATATATATATATATATATATTTTTATCGCCTTCATACACAACATCCGGATTTACGAACCGACCATTCGTTCATTTTTCAACCCTTGCTTTTACGTTCACAATCAAATATGGCTTATTTTCCGAATCAGAGATAGAAAAAAGCGAATCGAACGCGAGAAAATCCGATGTTATTCTATTTATCAATATACATTTACTCGAGGAACTAAAGATTTTGTTGTAAAAAAATTTTTTATAAGTGATTGACAGCATATAAAATAAAAAATAAAATATTTTATGGATTGAAATTCAAGCAAGAATTTACAACTTTTATGAAAAAGAAATGTTTCCATTTATTTTGAAATTTGTGCCAAATGGAGCATATGTTTACACTTTCAAGTAGAAAAAGTTCTTGCGCCAGAAAGTTCAAAATTTTAGTAGATAAAGTCATCAAATAAAAATACAGGGTTGCCACAAATATTTAATTTTATTTTTCCCTGACTTTTTCCTGATTTCCAGACAAAATTTTCACTTTTTCATTGACCCTAAAGATTATTCTGATTTACTCTAAAATTTATTCGATAGTTATTGATGTTATAATTTTATAAAATTCTTCAAAAACATCAATAACTTATATTTAAATAAATATTTATTCATTATTATTTTTCTGTAGGAATTAAAATTTTTTAAAACATTCAAATTCAAACCTGTTTGAAATTCAACAACTTATCAGAATATTATTAAAAAACATGAAGAAGGTGATATCTTCGAGTCGAAGACTCGAAGTGATCGCCTTCTTCATGTTTTTTAATAATTTAAATTACCATAAAATTTTTCAAAAAAAAGTTAATTATTTACAAAAATCCTAATAAAATCCTTCGCAAGAATTCAATTGTTTTTACAAGTAGTAAGATTTCTCAAAAAAATTCAATTATTTTAAAAAATGTAAACAAATTCGTTGCAATAATTCAATTATTTTCATAACTATCAAATCGATTATTCGGTAATTTATTTTTAAATCAATTTTTAATAGAAAATTCTAGAACAATTTAATTATTTAAGTTAAAAAATAAATTATTTATTGAATAATTAAATGTTTCTCAAAATTCAATTCTCATAAAGAATTTAAGTAACAAATTTTTAAATAATTAAACTCTTTTGACAAATTTTAATAAAAATTTTAAGAATAATTACATTTTTCGAGGAATTCGATTAAAATATTGTATCAAAAATAAATAAAATCCTGCGATGATCCTGCGATGATTTATGAAAATAATTAAAATTTTCTCAAGAATGTGATTAAAATTTTTTTAAAATAATTGAATTTCTGTGAAGAATTTCATTATTTATAAAGATACTTGAAATTGTGACAAGATTTTTGTTTAATTTTTGAACATAATTGAATTTCTGCGAAGAATTTTATTACTTTTGAAAATAATTTAATTCTTCCAACAAATGTTATTCAAGTTTCTAAAAATAATTGAATTTCAGTGAAGAATTTTATTATTTATAAAAAAAATTGAATCCTTGCAACGAATTTTATTCAAGTTTATAAAAATAATTGAATTTCGGTGAAGAATTTTATTATTAAAAAAATAATTGAGTTCTTGAAAAGAACTTTGTTAATTTTTTTTTAAATAATTGAATTCTTGCGACGAATTTTATAAAAAATCTTTTTAAATAATAATTCATATTTTTAGAAAAATTTTATGAAATTTTGTATTTTAAATAATTAAATTCCTGTGAAAATTTTATTACTTATGAAAATAATTGAATTATTTCGAAGAAATTTTTTTTAAATTTAGTAAATAATTGAATTCTAGTGAAATTTTGCCAAAATTTTGATAAAATTTTAAAAAATAATTAAATTTCGATGAAAAATTTTATTATTTATAACGATAATTGATATTTTGACGAGAATTTTGTTTTTAATTTTTTAACATAATTAAAATTCTGCAAAGAATAATTTATAACCTTTGGAAATAATTGAATTCTTGGAATCATTTGTAACTTTTCCAAAATTCAATTTTTTTTTAGTATTTTTAACTAAAATTTTTCTATCAGTCTAGTATTTATGAAAATTGTAAAAATGGTTATTTTATATTTAAAAATTAAGTTATTTAAAATGAAATTATTGTCAGAAACAGAAAAAATTGAAGGTTTTGTATTAAATTTCGTGGTAATTTCATAGTTTACGAGGCAAACAAAAAAAACATCAAAATTCAGAGTTTTCTCATGAACTTTAAAAATTCAATTTTTTCCAGTACTTTTAATAAAAATCCCTGACTTTTCCCTGACCAATTTTACTTTCCCTGACTTTTCCCTGAATTCCCTGACTTCCCTGACCTGTGGCAACCCTGATATAGTAGGGTAGGATGGGGCAAGGATTGTTAGGTAAGACCTTTTCGGATCTAGCAGCCAAACCTGAATATATGTATCAGCAAACGAATAGTATCTTTGGAAAGCCTAGTTATTTGGTTATAATTTTGCTATATATTATTTTGCTGTAGACTCATCCCCTATAACAAAATTTGTTATTTTCTCACATTCGCGTTGATGTGACATATATTTTTTTCATTTTTAATCTAATTATGGATTTACTTTCGTGAAATACTTGATACCTTTCAAATAAATTTAGTGAGTAATTAATGATTTGTCGATAATCATCTGGATTTGTTTTTGAATAATCTTCCATTTCCACATGTTCAGTCACATAATCTTTATAATATTTTTTATATCAATTCGTCTGTCTTTATTGATTGCCTCCTTCAATTATTCTTGTGTCTGACATCTAATACTTGCTACGATATAAATATGTCTATCAATTGATTTTCCTTCATTAGATAGAACATATGATTTGAATCGACTTCCTAATTTTTTTTAATTCCGTTAACTTGTATTTGATTGTTGTACTCTTTATTTTTTTAGTTTAAATTTTACATTTATTAAATATGAATGCAAATCCTCAAGTCCACTATTAGACTTTTTTGCTGGAGGTATTAATGCAAAATTTGTTATACCTTTAGCATGAAAATATTGTTGAACTCTAATCATGAATATTATAAACGTGTACCAATGATTATCGTCTATTATTTTTCTGAAATCTAAGTTTACCTCATTTTTTCGAAATTATCTGTAATAAAGAAAACTAAAATTTCAAATTAAAGAGTGAAGAAATTTGAAAAGTCTTTTTTCTAGAATATACATACCTACAGAATAAAATTTCTTACAGCCTAGTAAAAAAAAAATAAAATCTTTTAACAATTTTCTAATCAAGAGCACTCATCGTTGTAAATTCATTGGTGACGACGCGTGTGCACAATGCACATGTACCTAAACGCATTTTGAACACGTAGCATCGTTCGCCTAATGTTCATGCACGCTACATGGCCATACACGTCGCGTCGAATTACAATTTACTCTGTCGTTCGACGGGCGTTATAACGCTCCTCTCGCTTGCTGTGCTCTCTCCCTCTCTCTCTCTCTCTCTCTCTCTCTCTCTCTCTCTCTCTCTCTCTCTCTCTCTCTCTCTCTCTCTCTCTCTCTCTCTCTCTCTCTCTCTCTCTCTCTCCCTGCGTACAGGAACAAGCGTCAGTTCGCGTTATCCTCGAAATTGCCAGGTACACATTACGCAAAATTACCTCTAGCAAGAGCAGCGCATGTTTTGTAGTTGCACTATATGTGAACATCGGTAAATACGAAGTAGTAGTCGTATTCTTCCAGCAGCACTACATTTTAGATGTGTTCGTGTATACATAGAGATATACATTGTGGACTGCCAACTTTAATGCGAACTGCAATGCGAATAAGCACTTATGCTATGCTTAGAAAGGCTACAGAACTTTAAGACTTCCATCAAACAAGTCCAAAGATTATAAGCCTTTCTGTACAAAATACCTACACATTTCCTGGTAATTATTCCTTAACAAGATCTACGATAGACTCCGAAAAAAAATGTTTCAAAGTACACAGGGCTCGGATCGTCTTTAAGACTCAAAAAAAGTCGCTTTAGTCGCATAAATTTACAACAAAAGTCACGAAAAGTCGCATAAAATTTCCGAAAAAGTCGAAAAAAGTCGCATGAAATCTTAGAAAAAAACGACAAAAAGAAAACACAAAATTGTAAAAAAAATCACATTTCTCGACAACAGATACATTAATATCAAACAATCCGAAATAAAATTTAAAATATATAATAAAATTCATAGCAAAATTTTAATTAGGTATTTTTAACAAATTTTTAAAAAACTCTCTTTAAAATGTCAATTATTTTTATAAATAATAAAATTCTACTCCGAAATTCAATTATTTAAAAAAAATTTTAATAAAATTCTTCGCAGAAATCCAATTATATTCAAAATTTTTTTTTTAATTTTTCGTCAAAATTTTATAAATAATAAAATTTATCATAAAAGTTTAATTATTTTCAAAAGTTCTGATAAAGTTCTTTGCAAAATTCAATTATCTTCAAAAGTACGAAAATTCTTTAACCCCTTGGCTGTCAACGAGATTTCCACTGTTTGGGCCAAAAGTGTGTTGAAAAATTTTTTATGCAACACAGCACTGTAATACGCACTTTACGCCACCTGTTTTGCAGGTTGTAAGTTACTTATTATAGCCCGGTGCGAATAATGCTGGAGGGGAGTACACTTTATTTCGTGTTAGTTACATTATAGACCCTAGTTACATTATAAACCCAATAACCGGGTTATAATGTTACTATTTCTGTACAAAAGTTGGATATAATGTAACTAGATGCTGTCAGACGCACAGTTCCCAGAGACTCTCACCAAATGTATGCGCATGCGCATTCGCGCTTGGTGAGGGTCCCTGGCAACCAACTCTACTGTCAAAACCTAACCTAAGATTCGCGATCGCTCGTGTGAAAAATTCTGTTTTTGTTCTTTAATGATATTATTTTTATTAATATGTCGAAGCACATGACTAGGTTTCGGGGGGCTTCGCCCCCCGATGCGTCCGGTGGCTTGGGGTATTATTAAATGCGGTTCTTTGAAATGTCAAAAAACATTATTAATATTATTCTTTTAAGTTGGTTTTTTTGTGGTCGGGGGGCTTCGCCCCCCGAACCCCCTGACCGGGGCTCCGCCCCTGGACCCCGTCGGGGGGAGACCCCCCGAACCCCCCCGCGCGACAAAACGTTTTAGTACGTTTGAATGTATATCGGTACACTAGTAGTATGTCACATATTATCTCGTTTTTGTCTTCAGGTGTTTGTAAATAAAAAAAGTGTTTTCGATCTAAGCTTTTTTTATTACAGTCTGTGTTGCATAAACAGTCGTATGCACCTCGGATCGTATTCATCTTCATGACACTCGCGTGATCACAGAACTCGCGGGCTCGCGCGAGCCCGACTCGTTCTGCGAACTTCACGCTCGTTCATAAAGATGAACTTACGATCCTTGGTGCATAATGTACTATTAATGGATTTTTATGAAACTTGGTACCCTAAGGTTTCTGGGGTCGCTGATTACGAATCTAACATTAGTTTTCCAAATTCAAAATGGCGGATCCAATATGGCGGACAACGAAATAAAAAATTGATCAGATTGGCTTGAAACTGAATACTTAGGGATTTTCAGGGTCGCTGATTACGAATCTGAAATCAGTTTTTCGAAATTCAAAATGGCGGACCCAAGATGGCGGAAAATTTTTTTAAATTTATTGAATTTGTTTGAAACTGGTTAATCTGAAATCAGTATGATAATTGTTGGTGAAATCAAATTTCAATAAATACCCTGAAAAACTAATGTCAGATTCGTAATCAGCGACCCTAAAAACCCCCGAGTATTCAGTTTCAAGCCATTATAATTAATTTTTTATTTTGTCGTCCGCCATCTTGAATCCGCCATTTTGAATTTTGGAAAACTAATGTTAGATTCGTAATCAGCGACCCTTAAAACCCCCGAGTAACAAGTTTCAAGCAAATTCGACGAATTTGGAAAAAATTTCCGCCATCTTGGATCCGCCATTTTGAATTTCGAAAAACTGATGTCAGATTCGTAATCAGCGACCCCAAAAACCCCCGAGTACTACGTTTCAAGTCAATCTGATCAATTTTTTATTTTGTTGTCCGCCATATTGGATCCGCCATTTTGAATTTTGGAAAACGAACGTCATATTCGGAATCAGCGACCTCGAAAACCCCTGAGTAACCGGTTTCAGGAACATTTAAGAAGTTTTTAATTACTTTTTTTAAGTTGCGCATATATGCGTCATGAAACACTTTTGGGCAGTTTAGTTTTGCGCATATATGCGTCAGCGACAGTCAACGGGTTAAAGAAATTCAACTACGTTTATAAATATCAAAATTCTTCTGCAAAATTCAATTACTTAAAAAAAAATCTGTTAAAAATTTCAAGTATCTTTGTGAATAATAAAATTCTTCTCTAAAATTCAATTATTTGCAAACAATTTTAATAAAATTCTTGTCAACATTTCAATTATCTTTATAAACAATAAAATTCATACTAGAAATTAAATTATTTTCAAAAGTCGAAGACTCGGAGTGATCGGTTTCTTCATGTTTTATAACAATTTTTTTATAAGTTGTTTAATTTCAAAAAGGTTTGAATTTGAATCTTTTGAAAAATTTTAATTCCTATGGAAAAATAATAATTAAATATTTATTTAAAAAAGAAGTCATTGATGTTTTTGAAAAATTTTAAAGAAATTTGTAAATAAGTATAACAGAAAATTTTTTTACGCAAATTTTTTCCTTTAAATTTAAAAAAAAAAAATTTTTAATTTCAGTCGCATTTTACTAAAAAAAATTTCAAAAAAGTCGAAAAAAGTCACATTTTTTTAGAAATGTCGAAAAAGTCGATAAAGTCACACAATCCGAGACTTGATGTACAATAAAATACTTCTTATTTTACAAAATTTTCATTTCATTTTTTTGTCTTTTCTATAGTAAGTGGCCTAAGTTTCATAAATCTTCTAAGTCCAATAAAATATAACAAACTTATAGTGATATAATATTGTTATAATAATATTATTACGTTAATATATAATATGTATTGTTATGATTATATTTATTAAACTAAAAGTTTTAAAAATTTCTTTTAAAAATAGTCAACCTTACTTACAGATTATAATTTTCGTATAGTAGCAGAAAAACGAGTTCAATTTTCTAGTAGACTACACATGATTGCATTTTTTCATGCTTCTTTATGGAGTTTTCAGACAGCTTGATTAATGGTGTCATATGAATCGTTTCACAGGTAGGAAACAATTTTTTATATTATCAACTATCACGATATTCATTTAGACAAAAAATATTGCAATTAATTTTTTATTTTTTTCACTCTCGGAAATTTGTCGGTCTCATTCCCAAGAACTTTTTCATGTATAGGATATTATTTTCATACCTATTAACTAGAAACTATTTTCTAAATTATTTAGACATCAAATTAAATCTATCGCTTACGATTTTCTTTACTCTTTAGAGGGAAGGAAATTATTTGTAATTTTTACTTTCCTTTTGCAACAATCGTAAAAGTGAATTTTTTAAATATGCAAAAGAAGATGTACCAATTAGGTGGGGGTTTTAAGTTTTGGTCCTTTACGGTCCTTGATACTTGACATATTTTCGTAATCTAGCCAATGTTTCTTATCATTTGAGCATTACATATAACTAACAATACACATAGATTAGTACCTTTGTTTTGTTGGTGATATTATCTTTTTGGCAGACAGTGTTTGAGTAAACTGATCTTCTACTCGTTGATTTTTACGGTGATTTTTCTTTTCGTACTGTCTTTAGGAATGATTTTTATTTATCAGGGAATTTACCACTTTGTCACAATATCTATATATATATTTCGTTTCTGGTGTATTGAACATTCACATCTATTTCTTGGGTGGGCTGCCAACTTGATAACCACGTGGTTCTGACAGCTCGTGAGATGAATACTACCTTCCCTTCTTATCCCCATTCCGCTGCAATGGAATCGCAACCACCCTTTCATACCTACTGGCACCAGTGTAATATTTCACACCTTATTTACTTTTCAGCTACAACAGACTTCCTTTTTTGCGCACATAGTATATATACATACATGGGAAAAGTGTATTGCAACACGTGCCACGAAACAAACGGGATAAGGAGAAAATAATGGAAACGGCAGTCACTTGGAAAATACATTCGCGCCAATCGAATTCTAGATTTATATTTGATACTTTCTCGAGCGCGCGTCTTTCTTTGAAAATTTATTGCACCCAATATCCGCGCGTCCAAGTGTGTATCTAAACTATAAATATTACTAGAGATATGGACCAGAAAGAAAAGACAAAAAAATTTTTGTTTAGTTAATCGCTCTATTTCTTGATGAATGACAATTTTGTTTGTTCCTGATTCCAATATTTTCTACTTTTTAATAAAAGTCTTGAAGTTGTCAATGACGTATGTTAAACATAATGTTACTTATATTTGATTTTGTGGTGTCAGAATTTAAAAGGTTTCCCTTTATCATCGTTAAGGAATTATTTGAAAACCTTCCATGACTCTATTGTCAATCGGGTTAACAATCGTTTGATTGTCATCATGTGATTCGAACATCAAATTCGAAGAATTTTTATTTTCTGGAAGACACAAAGACATTATAGGAAATAATGAGACATCATTTTATATTTCTATACGATCCCGTTGTAGTGAAAGTGGGTAGTATTTGCATATTTTACCCTTGCAAGAACCTGTACAGAATACCCTATCACTAACTGACTAACAATTACTTGTCCTATTATCATATATATATATATATTTGTATTGAAGTAATTTGTATTTCAATTAATTAAATGTTATTTGCTTCAAGTACTAAACTTTTTGGGTTATTCTAAATATTGGTTTAAATTCATGTAGCTAGATTAATATTGTTAAAGTTAATATTGTTAAAATATTGAATTTATAAAGAAGCAATCACTGGACGTTCATTTGGAAATTTATTCTCTATAAAGCTTGTGGTTTTCACTGAAGTACACATCTAATGAGTAATGCTTTTCTGTGCAAACCGAGATGTCTGGTAAAAAAGACAAACCGATCACCTTACGTAAATTTAAACTGGAGGTATTGCTTGCAAGTCTTGTGTAGGATAGTTTGAATGCACCGCATTGGAAGATAGAATATAATCTCGATTTCTATGATGCAGGTGTGATGCAATATGCATCACTAGAATGGTATATCTGAAAACACCTCATACAGCCCACTTCGTAAATACGTATGGAACAATTATTTATCTTAGACTTACGTATTTTGGTATAAAACATGTAATTTTAATTCTTAATTTTCAACTAATTTAATATAACAAGAGAATGAGGAATATGTATTAATCTTTCCGAGTCAGGAAGTGTAATTAAGTCAATAACACATTATTTTTGTTAAAGTTTCGACGGCACCGCCACTCTTTTCAGAACTGTAAATTATGAGCAGCCATGTGTTGTAAAGTGAATTATAATCAATATAATTGTTCGTTTAAGAATTCAAAATAAATTTAAAGTTTTGTAATTAATTTATCTCATACGGCTCCACCCTCTATACACTACAAATAGTATTGATGTTTTTTGCACGAAAATGTTGATCTGATAGTTTTATTGCACGGTCAACTAGATTATAGATTATTATTGCAATTTTTTGTGAGAAAGAATTTTTTGACATAAAATTTAAAAATCTCCCAGAAAAGGTTTGTTTGGTACGTGTACCAAACAGAAAATGAGAAAACAGTGTATTCGTTTGTTTAATCAAGAGGACATCCAGAAGTTTTACGTGATTAATATACGTTTTTTGACATATTTTTTTATTTTTATGATTACTATGAATAACTCATGTAAATAAGTATATGTATATTCAATTTATGAATTTTTTCCCTTTTTTCAATTTTTATTCCAACATGTATATACAACCACTGTGGTTTGAATCATATGCCGCACCCTATAGAAATGCAAGGAGAACGCACATAATTCTGCTTTAGAACCGCAGAAGAGCGAATGATCCAACACCTTGTAAAACCTGCTTTCTACAAAGACACGTGCCCATTATTACGTCAAAATAATATTTTTTTCAGCCGAAAAAAAGCAATTTTATTTTTTTCTTTTTCTTTCTATATATGCCCCCGAGACTTAACTGGTTTACAGTTTTGCTTTCCAAGAAAAATATGCGGAAAGCAAAATAATGTTGTAATAATGTAAACTGTGTGAAGAAATTTATATAGAGATATATGTGGAGAGAGAGAACATATATGATGCAATTGTTTATTCGATAAAATAGTCTTTCATGAGGTGCATTGGAACAATTTTTTAAAGTCAGTTAAAATTAATTAATTAATTAACGAATCATTCACATTTAATTTCAAACGAATAACATTGGCCCAAGGCTGAGTGACTGAAAATCAATGCAATATTACAAAAACAATCAGTGAAAATTGGAATAAATTTCATTTTCACGATACAAACGATCAAAAACACTCCAAAATTTTGTGAAGAAAAAATTCACTATTCAAGTATACGTGTATAATCATATGTGACCTAGTCTATGAAAAGGGACTACGAAAACCTTATTACTGTCTTAATTGTTAAAAATTATCACTTTTTAGAGAAGTTGATAGTTGAATTGACAATTGACAGTTAAGCTGAAGAAACATGTATCACTTATTTATACTTATTGTTGCTATTTGGAAAACTTAGATTATTTTTTCAATGTTTGGGAATTTTGTTATTAATTTATATGAAAAATTATTTAAATTTTTTTTCATTACTTTTATGTTTTTTATTTGGTACTGCGATCCACACTGAAGAAAATAAGCCAATCTTGATTAAAAAATCTTAATTTTTAAAAAAGTTACAAGGATTTTTCTAAGTTTAAACTTTAACTGCTGTTTTCTCGAAAACTTATTGTTTTCGCACGTAAGGTCCCTTTTTACAGATCAAGTCACATATACAGATGAAAATAAAAAATAAGGTTAATATTTTTAAATATCGTTTGCATCTGGACAATGAAGTTATATTGTCAGAAATATGTATAAATCCTATACTTATTGAAATTATCGAAAGTGAAGTATAACTTGAGGAATAAAAAAATATTTTAGCATAAATAAAGGGACTTTTGCATGAATTGGACATTTGAATCTTGATAAATTCAATCCTTATGGAGAAGGAAACCAGATTTTCAAGTGAAGGACGTATATGTATTTTGGAGTTTCAAGTAGTAATAGGAAGACTGAATAGAATCCATAAAATTTCCATACGAGTAAAAGCAAAAGATGTCGACCTCGAGAAGGTCGTTGTGCTCATCGAGTTCTATGCCTTATCTATATTTTCTCTCCCTCTCTCTCTCTCTCTCTCTCGTTCTCCACACCAAATACCACAGTTGACATAGACTTGCCCACAAAGAAAGGTATGCATTAAAGATGAACAGCGAAGAACACTTGACCAACTTTGAATGGTCCATGGAGAAAGATGCTGCTGAGATTTACAGAAAAATACAAGGAAACAAGGAGTGTGGGAGAGGAGAAGGATCAAAGATCTCTAGCTGTAAAATTCTATAAAAAAGACTTGAATTCGCTAAAGGTCATTTTATCCATTAAAAATAAATACACGTAATACTATTTTCCTTTTACTTATTATTTAAAATATCTTCTATATTTCGAGAAAAAATTATTAAAAATTCTTTTTATATTTAAAGTTGAAAATTTGTTCAATTCAAATTGTTTTTTGCTTAAGATACAACCAGAATTCTTTTGATTCCTTAAATTATTTTTAAATAAATGGACAGTAATAGTATTGTGTTCTAAAATTTCAGAAATTATGGGAAAACTAATATGCTGCAATTCTTTTTCACTATTCATGTAATATGCTACAAATGGATGAACAGTAGCTTGATTATTCGTCCGCATTGATATTTAAGGACTTCGTAATAAAATATTTCAAACTTTTACTTTAAAACTCAGAAAATATGTGACGCACCCTAAAAAAAGTAATCTTGATTTGATGCGGATTCCTCTAAACTGAATGCATATTTTCCTCTTATATATAGTATCAAAAGTAATATACGCTTCGCTTTAGAGGATTTTCCTCTTTAATATTATTTGCTTATTATGGTTATGAGATAATAAATAAAAGCTTTTTTGGTGCACTGAATTAAGCGTTTTTAATTAAATAAATATATTTAATTATTAATAGTTAATTACTTACATTAATTAATATATTTATTTGTTTATTTACTTCATTTGAATTCAATGCATTTGACATTTGAACCTAAAAAAATTGTTTTGTTTTATTATTAACCACCAAAGAATAAAAATAATATACATTCAAGTTGAATACTTTTGTTTTGAGAGGAAAACTTGAGAGGATATTAGAAGAGGATTTTTCCTCTAACTATGAGATTACTTTTTTAGGATGCGCTCCACGAGAAAAGAAACCTTATGACAAGAGTAAATAAGGTCCCTTTTCTTGTGGAGCGTCACATATAATGTGCTGTGTGGGATGACATGGTACACTATGTCTGCTTAGCCTGTTGGAAAATACGCGCAACGTACATTTGTTACCACGTGAAACAAACGAATACAAGTTACCACGCGACTCTAAGTCAGCAAGTAAAACATTCTACTTCCTTACTTACATTCACCTCTCTCGCATGGTAACGAACGGTCTAACTTAAAAGGTAAAACATTTTACCTTCTGTTAGTGTAGTATATAAATTTGTTCTCCAGAGGTAACAAGCATCTCTCATAGTTTCCAACAGGTGGTATATATTTTTAACCCTCTCAACTTCTGATATCTCTATTTCTTTACATCAAGAGGAATAAGAGAATCCTGAAAAAGGGATGCAACCAAATAATCACCAGAATAGAATATAATAGAACAATTATGAGAATCAATAATTTTGTTTTCTCTATTTTCATGGGCTAATGTTAGAGAAAGAAAAAATATATTATACAAGAAAGTTAATACACTGTAAAAAATAAATTTTACTTTTAAAGCACTTTGAACTAGAAAAAGAGATTTTAGCTTTGCAACAAGTTTCAAAGTCTTCCATGGCAATATCTGCAAAAAGAGTAGAAATTGATGAACCCATGAGAGTACCATAACCTAGTGGTAGTATTTATCATTGAATTTAAAGAAAATATTGTAATTTTTTGCGTTTAGCTCGTAAAAAACGCAAAATTTCAAAAAATGTTTCATACAAAAGATACAGATTTTACAAAAATATACATTTTTTGTCTTCTCTACTTTTTCCTCAAATTGTTAGTGTTCGAGAAAAATGCAAAAAACCATAATTATTTTATAATGATTATAATATTCCATTATTTTCATATTCTCAACATGCAATATTGTCACAATTTCGAGCTCAAATGTTGCGCTATTTGAGTAAAATTAACATGTCACTATCGACATTTTTATTTTTTCTAATTACAAAAATATCTTCTCGGTAAGAAAAGCTCGAGTAAAAAGACAGCAGTCGTAAAACAATAAACAATAAGAATAATCACGAAAAAAAGTCTCAGTAATACAAAAACCTTTCTAATTTCCTTATTTTCAAATTGAACACCGACTTCCGAATGCCAACGTTTCGGCTTCTCCTTCAATTTAATACGAATTCCACTTTCCTGTATTCGCTGAAAGTGTCGATCAAATCCCGGCACATACGGTGATCCTTTCTCAAAATAAATATAGTACCACGAAGTACGTGCAACTTCCGGTATAGCTTTCATAATTGGCTCACCTTCATTGTCCTTATACTTTTCCAGTGCATGCTCCGGTGCCGGTGTTCTAACAAGACAACAAACATTTCTAAAATTCGCCAATTCCTCCAAACACTCCAAATCCTTATTCAGCATCATTCCCTCAGCATCCTTTAAAATCGTATAAAGCGGCGTTCCCACACTATTGTCCAACAAAACAAGTCGCAATGTTGCCGAAAGTTTTGACTTCAATCCCGATTCAATCAAATCGTCGAGTGTATTCATTTCCTTTTCAACCTCACTATTAATATTAATATCAGTGCAAACCTCATAGATATTCATTGACAGAATCATCGACGTCATTAACATCGCTGCAAATATGATACGATCGACAATTTTTTTCGGCTCCTTATGCACACCAAAACCAAAGAGAATTTGAAACAAAATCAAAGGTTGCCATATCTCTCGATCTAATTTTAACACTTTTGCTATTATCATCAGGGAGAAAATTAGACCGATACAAACAACAAATGTTGTCGACATACTTTTTGTGATACCACGAGTTGATAACGTGATCTTTTGAATTGGAACAATCGCCAATATTCCCACCCAATCAACTTCGCGACTAAATTCAGCCCAATTACGATAATCCGGCTTTGTTCCAAAAAGACTATTCGCTATTAGATTTAACGTATTGTTCTCCAACATTCTCGTTAATCCGTCACTCTGATTTCCCTGCAGTTTGAAACTTCCAAATGATGTGTAATTATGCGCGACCATTTCAAGAGAAAAATTCATTTCCTCAGCCAAAAAACGTATAATATTTGCATCGATGCCAGTCATTTCGATCACATGTCCAGAATCATTTCTCGTTACATTAGCCAAGGGAAACATACTTATAAGACTTGCTCTCAATTTCCACTTTTGTAAATTTTTCAATTTATCCGGAAACCATTCGCCAGTTATTTTCAACTTTTTCAAAATATCTTCAAAGGGATTATACTGAATTATCCTCGAGAATTCCTTTTTCTTTTCCTTTCCAAAATAGTCCAATTTTGATGATTTTTGATCCAGTTCAAGAATTGTGACATCCAAAATTTGTAGAGTCCACATTCGGTGGAAGAATTTGTTGTAAAACACTTTTTTCTCAGTGGAAAGAATAAGGAGGCATTTTGGACGTATTCGACCTCCTGACAAGCGAATTAGAGAATCAATTGTAAAATTTATTTGATTTGCGAATGGAACGATAATAAATATATTCGTTCCTCTGGGATCAGTGAGTAATTGGTAATTTTTTAAGCATTTCAAATCTATTTCTCGCATACAGTTAAAATTGACAATTTGTGTCGGAAAACTTCTGGGGATTTTTGAAATTTTAGTTACAAAATCTTGATGATCATTGTTAGCTATCAGAAACACTTGGTACTTTCTGGAATCACTTTGAATATAATTTATCAAATACTGAAACCATTCTGAATTGGTCGAAATTCCTTGAATGTAAGAGATGATGAAAATGCTCAATATTTTCCAGAGTTGCATGATTAAAAATTTTTAATATTAATTCCTAATCTCTTACGTATTCAACGCACAGTTTTTTTGAAGGTATTAAATTGAAACCAAATTGGGCCAAATTGTTAACAAAAATTTGAATCAAATTGGAATTTGACCCATAAGTAGTTTTGGTATCTTTTCGTTGCAAGTTGATACTTTCTAGTTAACAGTGCAAAAACCTTTTTTCTATTCCATTTTGATTTTTAAATATTTGTCTTTTTTTTACTCTTTTGTAATCGCATATCGGAATGTGAAACAAAAAAACTGTAATTACAGTAAAAAATACTTTAGCTTTAATTATCAAAGTAATTTTTTTCCCAAAAACTGCGGAGCACAAGAAAGAAATGCAAAAATGTATGCAATATTTTTGAAAAACATTCATGTTATATAAACTTCAAGAACAATATTTACAATTTGTAGTTGAAAACATTATTGATTTTCTGAAGAAAAAATAATACTTAATTGTAGATGGAAATTCTACTCTAAATTGTTGCTTGTGTTCTAACAAAAATATAAATATATGATACTTACAAAAAATCGATAAATGTGCAGAATTCTATTACACGTTTTTGACCTTTATCAATAGCAACTTTAAAAAAAAATATTTAATATTTTAAAAAAAAATTATTTTTTAAAATTAATCATTAATTTCCAGCAAATAATTTCATTATTTATGAAAATAATTAAATTCTTGCACTGAATAATATTATTAAAATTTTATAAATTGAAATTAAAAATATTAAATTCTCTAGACAAAATTTTATTTAAATTATATTTAAAATAATTATATAAATTATATGATTCCTTAATTAACAGAAAAAACTGCTTCTAGGCAAGCAACGCTCGAAAACAAAAACGATAATGTTCAATCCGTAAAAAACAAGAAAGATAAGGAATATAAGTCTGAACAATTCTATAATTTTCTTAATTTCTATAATTTCCTCCTTCTCTAATTCATTGTCAGTAAGCCAGCGTCAGATAAAGCCATGCATCGCGTACAATTTCAGGCAAAACTCTTATAATTGGTCCACCATTTTCATCCTTATATCTTTCAAGAACTTCTTTCTTATCCAAAGACATTACCATACAACAAACATTTCTAAAATTTGCTAATTCTTCAAGACAATCAATTTGTCCATCGTAAGATATTGGGAGAGCATTCTTTAAAATCGTATAAAGTGACGAATCACCCACAGTGTTATAAATTATATTATCTGTCACTGACTTCGTTGCTTTTACAGTTAAACCAGATTTCAACAATTCATCCATACTATTAATTTTGATTTCAAATTCATCGTTAATACCAATGTCGGTACATACCTCATAGATGTTCATAGACAAAATCATCGACGTCAGCAACATTGCAGCAAACATAATACGATCGCCAATTTTTTTCGGCTCCCTCTCAACTCCATATCCAAAAAGGATTTGAAATAAGATGAAAGTTTGCCATACATCTTGATCCAATTGAAAAAGTTTTGCCAGAATTAATAGGAAAAATATCAAACCCATACTAATCGCAAATGTTGTTGACATATTTTTTCGTTACTGGAACTGATGAGACTTTTTCCATTCTTATCGGTACGTATGCTTGAAGAGCAATCCATTGAAAACCCTTACTTACTTCGGACCATGTGCGATATTCATATTCTGTTCCAAAAATACTAACTCCTATTAAATTTAGTGTATTATTCTCGAGCATCCTCGCAACACCGTCCGATTGATTTCCACAAAGACGAATGAAACCAAGACCCTTGTAAGGATGAGCAATGATATCCAGGGAGAAATTCATTTCCTTTGCCAAGAATTTTAATATATTAATATCCGATCCTGACATTCTGACAACATGACCAGTGGAATTGATAGTGATGTTAATCACAGGTAGCATACTGAACAGAGCGACCTTAAATTTCATTTGATGGAAATTTTTCAGTTTGTCAGGAAACCATAAAGTTTTCTTTCCGACCCTCAGTTTTGAAATTTGTTTTTCCTTTAAAAATGGATTGTACTGGATAATTCTAGCAATTTCTTGCTTCCTTGATTCGGTAGATTTCAATGACAAATTTTCTCCAAGTGAATTATCGTCTACAGTGAGAATAGTGCCATCCAATACAAGTTGACTCCACATTATACTCAAAAGTTCCTTGTGAATTGGAAATTCCTCTTTCCCAAAGGGCAAAATAATCAAACATTTTGGTCGTGTTCGGCCTCTGCATAAACGAATCAAAGAATCAATGACATCCCTTGTCTTATTTACTATTTCTGAAGAATTTGGCGATGGTATAATAATAAAAAGATTCGTTCGTCGAAAATCTTCCAGAAATTTATGATTCTTTAAGCAATTTGCTCCTGAAGCTTCTTGTAGGCAACTTAAATTCACCCTTTGAGTTGGAAAGCTTTTTGAAATCTGGTTTAATAGATTAGTCCTTAAATCCTCCTGATCATTGTCCGCAATTAGAAACAACTGAAAATTTTTTGAATCAAATTGAATATAGTTTAGCAGATGCTGAAACCATTCAGAATTGGTCGCACTTCCTTGAATCCAAATGATAATAGAAAGGCTCAATATTTTCCAGAGTTGCATTATCAAAAATTTTGCACATTAATTTCCAATTGTTAATCTCTTATTTATTGTGCGAAGAGAAATTTCTCTCATTACATTTTGTCATTAATCATTTTGTGTATCTTTCTTACTCTCGTAATCACAATTCAGAATTAGAAACAAAAATCTATAGCTGGTACGGAACAAACACATAAACACTCAGAAACTTGGGGCAAAAGTAAAAAATGTATTAAAAATGTACTTTGATATTTCTGTAATATTTAATTTATGCTAAAGATATTTGTCTCTTTCAATAATAATTATTAATTATATAAATAAATTTAATAGAATTAAGATATTTGAGAAAAATTATTATTTTTACTACGATTAAAGCAAGAAGAACTAATAAAATTACTGAAATATTTAAAGAATAATTTTTGTAGTAGAAACGATTGATCAAAAGCAGGACAATTTACTGTGAAATAGTTGCTTATTTATTTGAGAAAACTACAGTGTGAAATACAAAGCTCGACAAGAAATACGACAATTATCAAACCATCAGCAACAAGAAAGACAAGAAAAAAAAAACTGATCGCATCAGAAATTTTCTGAGTTTTCCCTTCATCTTCTTGATGCTCCACCAATAGATGTTTCGGTTTTTCCTTCAACTTACTTAGAATTCCATTTTCTTGTGATAAAAGAAATAGTCGATTGAATTCTGGCAAAAATGGTGATCCTTTCTCAAAATATAAATAGAACCATGCAGAACGAAGAATTTCTGGTACAATTTTCATAATTGGTTCACCCGATTTCTGTCTATATTCTTCAAAAGCATGCTGAATCATTTGTGCATCCAAAATACAACAAATATTTCTATAATTCGTCAATTCATCCAGACATTCCACATTTTTATTGAATGGAATTCCTTCAGATTTTTTTAATATTTCATTAAGTGTGAACTCACCGATACTGTTATCTATTATAACTTCTTTCAGTGCATCTGAGATTTTTGGTTTTAATTCCGATTTAAGCAAATCATCAAGGGTATTAATTTCAATTTCAATTTTATTATTCACACCGAGATCGGTAAATACCTCATAGATGTTCATTGCCAAAATCATCGACGTAAATAACATCGTGGCAAAAATGATTCTATCAGCATTTTGTTTTGGCTCGTTCACAACGACGAATCCAAAAAGTATTTGGAACAATGAAAGAGGCTTCCAGACAGTTTTCTCCATTTTTAGAATTCCAGCCAAGAAGAGAAGAGTAATAGTCATAATTACACAAATTCCAATAGTTTTTAACATTTTTGTAGTGATAATAGTGTGTGAAATTTGTTCATATTGAATGGGCACAACAGCTTGTAATATGCCGTAATCAATTTCTCGACTAATTTCTACCCAAGTACGATGAACACTTTCTGTTCCAAAAAGTGTATTCGCCAAAAGATTTAGTGTATTGTTCTCTAGCATTCTTGTTAATCCGTCAGATTGATTGCCATAATTATTAAAACTTCCGTATAATGTATAATTGTGTTGAACAATTTTAATAGAAAAATTCATTTCTTTTGCCATGAAATTTAACAAATTTGCATTAGTGCCTGTCATTTTGATGATGTGCCCAGTATCATTGCGATGTATTTTCGCCACAGGATACTTATTTACTAAACCTGCTTTAAATTGCCATTGATGTAAATTTTTAAGTTTATTTGGAAACCATTCAATTTTTGTCGACAGTTTTCGATTGTAAAAATTTTTCTTCTCAAGAAATGGATTATACTGAATGATCTTTAAAATTCTTTCATTCATTCTCTTGGTAAAATAGTTACCTAAAGTTAATTTTTGGTCAAATTCGAGAATCGTGGCATCCAATACTTGTTGAACCCAGAGATTACGTAATAATTTCTTGTACGAATATTTATTTTCCTCCACTGGTAGAATAAGAAGACATTTTGGTCGTGTTCGACCTTTGGATAGAAGGATTAAAAAATCAATTGCAACGGTTGTGTTATTGATTGTTTTTGCTGTATTCTCAGATAGAACGATGATAAACAGATTCGTTCGTCGATAATCTTCCAGAAATTGGTGATTTTTCAAGCAATTTGAGTCCGAATTTTGTATGCAACTAAAATTTACCATCTGAGTTGGAAAAAATGTTGGAATTTTATAAATCAAATTTGTTCTCCAATCTATCTTTGTACTGTCGGTTATCAAAAACACCTGGTAGTTTCTTGAATCAACTTGAATATAATTGATCAAACTTGGAAACCATTCTGTGTGCGTTGTTATTATTTGCACACTGAGAATAATCTGAATGTATAAAAGTATTTTGCAGGGCCGCATTTTTTTCTAACTGTTAGCTTTTTCAATTGTTGGTTTTTAATTTTTTAAATGAAATCAAAAAAAAAAATTCAAAATCCATTAATTAATATATATTATTTATATTAAATTAATAATTATATTCGCAAATTAATTTACATGAAGTTAAAATTATTTTGAAATTATTATCACTGTGAAAATAAATTTGAAAGTTTCTAATCAGGTATTAAAATTCTTATGAAAAGTTTCTTTCTTAGCAATTTTTTTACAACTTTTTTATAAACAGTTATTTTATAAGAATTCAAGTCAACTGTGTTGGTTACGTACTGATTTGAAATACATTTTTTTGAAATATAAAATTCTTTTAAAAATCAATATTATTTTATTTTATAAAGTACTGATCAAAGATTATTTTTCAATAAGATTTAGTTCAAGTAAAACATTTGATTAAATTGAAATATTGTAAAATTTATAAAATATAATATATAATATATAATATTATATAATATTTTTGTAATAATTTACTCATGCTAAAGGTGAGACGAAGTTAATTGTCTCCTTAAATAATAATGTTAAATTAATGATTATTATTAACTATATGAATATGTTTGTTTTTGTGGAATTAAAATATTTGCAAATAATTATTATCTCTTGAACCAGAGTGAAATTCTGATATTAATGAAAATATTTTTAATTTTTTTTTTTGAGAGAGAGTAAAAAACTGCTTTTCTAAGTTGCTGAATTTAACATATTCAAAAAATAAGAAAATAATAATAAAATTAAAATATATTTTCTGATAAATAAAAATAATCAATACCTGATAATAAAATAAAAACCTATGAATTGTATTGAAAAATATCGTTGACAACCAAAAAAAACATGGTGAACAGGAAATTGATTATAAAAGTTAAGTAATTTTAAGAGTTTGCAAACAGATTTTATTAATAGCTTATAGATTACAATGGTTAGAAGAGAATTTATTTTTAACTCCGATTCTAATTAAGTACTAACAATTAATAAAATTATTGAAAGATTTAGAGACAAATTTTTTCACATAAAAGATTGATCCTAATATGGAAAATTTAAATCTTTTTTGTGATCTGCAATCGCTATTTAATACTACATGAATTACTAAGAAGTACTTCCTTATTTATTTAAAAATAAACGACAGCGTGTTATACAAAGCTCGAGAAAAAAGACAACAATTGTCAAACCATCAGCAACAAGAAAGACATAGAAAAAATATCTGATTACATGAGAAAAGTTTTGAGATTCATCTTTCTCTACTTTATTGTTATCGTCCACCAAAAGATGTTTCGGTTTCTCCTTCAACTTGCTGTAAATTCCACTTTCTTGTAATCGAAGAATCAGACGATTGAATTCCGGCGGAAATGGAGATCCTTTTTCAAAATACCAATAGTACCACGAATGCCGAAGAATTTCTGGTACAATTTTCATAATTTCCTCACCCGATTTGTGTCTGTATTTTTCAAAAGCATACTCAATCATCGGTGCTTCTAGAATGCAACAAACATTTCTCTGATTCACCAATTCGTCAAGACAATCGTCAAGTCTATTGAATGGAATTCCTTCAGATTTTCTTAATATTGCATTAAGTGTAGATTGATTGATACTGTTATTTATAATAACCTTCTTCAGATCAGCGGAGATTTTTGGTTTTAACCCCGATTTAAGTAAATCATTCAGGGTATTGATTTCAATTTCAAGTTTATTATTTACGCCGAGATCAGTAAAAACCTCATAGATGTTCATTGATAATATCATCGACGTAAATAATACTGTAGCATAAATGATTCTGTCAGCATTTCGTTTCGGCTGGTTTGAAACGCAAAGTCCAAAAATTATTTGAAGTAATGGAAGGGGATGCCATATTCGTTTTTCTAATTTTAGAATTCGAGCGACGAAATGTAGAGAAATAATCATAATTGCACAAATTCCAATTGTTATCAACATTTTTCCAGTGATGTGTGGAATTCGTTTATATTGAATCGGCACAACAGCTTGAATCGTTGTGTATTCAATTCCTCGACTAATTTCAGCCCAAGTACGATGCACACTTTCTGTTCCAAACAGTGTATTCGCCAGAAGATTCAGTGTATTATTCTCCAGCATTCTTGTTAATCCGTCAGATTGATTGCCATAATCATTAAAGTTTCCGTAGCCAGCATAATTGTGTGGAACCATTTTTAAAGAAAAATTCATTTCTTTTGCCATGAAATTCAACAAATTAGCATCAGTGCCCGTCATTTGGATGATGTGGCCAGAACTATTGCGCGTCACATTCGCCATGGGAATCATAGTTATCAAAGTTGCTCCCAATTGCCATTTATGCCAATTTTTAAGTTTGTTTGGAAACCATTTGATTTTTGTAGATAGTTTTTGATTGTAAAAGTTTTTTTCCTCTGGGAACGGATTGTACTGGCTGATCCTTAAAAATTTTCCATCCATTCCTTTGGTAAAATTGTTGCCTGTAGATGATTTTAGGTCACATTCAAGAATAGTGGCGTCTAATATTTGTTGATTCCAGAGATTACACAACAATTTCTTGTAGGAAATCATTAATTTTTCCTCCTGGGGTAGAATAAGCAGACATTTTGGTCGTGTTCGTCCTTTTGATAAACGGATCAAAAAATCAATAGCAATGGTTGTCTTGTTCACCGTTTCTGATGCATTTGCCGATGGAACGATGATAAACAAATTCGTTCGTCGATAATCTTCCAGAAATTTGTGATTTTTCAAGCAGTTTGATTCTGTATTTTGTACGCAATTAAAATTCACTATTTGAATTGGAAAAATTGTTGGAATTTTAAAAACCAAATTTGTTCTCAAGTCTTGCAAATCGTGGTCACTAATTAAAAATATCTGGTAAATTCGTGAATCAACCTGAATATAATTTGTCAAACTTTTAAACCATTCTGCATGCGTTGCTATTATTCCCACATGAATTATAATTCGAATGAATATAAATATTTTACAGAGTCGCATTTTTCTTCTCACTTTTACTTTTTTAAATTACTATTGAAGTTGAACTACATATATAGATTAAATCAAAAGATTCTAAAAATTCAACCCCCTTTAGCCTTTAATTAATTAATATTTATTATATTAAATTAATTATTAGTAGTAGTTATACTTAAAATTCTATTAGTAAATTAATTTACATGGAGTTTAAATTATTGAGAAATTATTATCACTGTGAAAATAAATTTCAAGAGTTCCTACTTAAAATCTTTATTTTTTAGTACATTTTTTGCAACTTTCTTTAAAACAGATATTTTATAAGAACTGAAGTCAACGCAGTTGGTTTAAGAACTGAATTGAAATAAATTTTTTTTTCCTGAAATATAAAGTTATTAAAAAATTAATAATATTTTTTCATTTACAAAATGCTGATCAGAGATTAATGTTCATCGAGACTAAGTAAAAGTAAAGAAAGTAAGTAAAGTTAAAAAATTTTTAATTAAATGAAAAAGCAAATTATTTTGAAAGGTCTGTAATGTTTTAAATTTCTTTTTTTCTGCAATCAACTGTATTAAATTTATAATTATCATTTACATAAGTAAATTAATTTTCTAAAAGTTTTAAAATATTAGTAAAAATTTATTATCATAGTGACTTTATAATTTCAAAGAAAGTATTTTAAATATTGATTATTCAGAACAGTAAAGTTCATGATATTTACGTAAATAAATGCATTTGAACAACAAACATTTGCATCGTATTTAAAACATTTTTTTTTACAAAAAAATGTATTAACAAGAAAAAATGTAAATTCAGTAATTTTTAGAGATTATTACAGATTTCATTGAAGATTTACAGATTTAAAAAAATTTTAATACAATTTTACGAAAATATTTAATTATTTTCACAAAACAATACAAATTTTACAGGAATTCAATTATTAACAAATTTTTTATAAATTTCTTCGCAATAATTCAATGGTTTTTCATAAATAATATTTTTTACAGGGATTCAATTATTTTCATAAATAATAAAACACATCGCAGAATTTCAATTATTTTTAATACAATTTTAATCGAATTCCTAGAAAAAAGCAATTATTCTTAAAAATGTTATTAAAATTCGTCGAAAGAATTCAATTATTTAAGTTGATAAAATTTTTTATGAGAATTCAATTATTCAATAAATTCTTTGTTTTGGTAGTTAAATAATTGAATTCTCGTAGAATTTTCTAGTAGAAAAGAAATTGATTTAAAAATTAATTTAAGTTAAAAATTCAGATAATAATTGAATATTAAAAGTATCATAACGTGGATTCTTGGAAGTAATTGAATTTTGAAAAGGTTTCAAATTAAAATCTATGAAAATTTGAATTTTTCATAATTATTTAACAATTCTGTAGAATTAATTTTTTTTTATAAGTTTAATTGAATTTTTTTTAAACATTATTTGAAGTTTTATTTTCTAATATATATTTAATTGAAGAATTTTTAAATAATCGCGAAATTTCGTAAAATTGAATTGTGAACAAATGGATTTAAAAATTCTCAAAGAACTTTTTCAAAAATTATTAAAAATAATTTAGTCAAAAAAGAATTTTAGTTAAAAATTCTAGAAAATAATAATTGAATTGAAATTATGAAAATAATTTTGAAGTAATTACAGTACCAATATTGTTATAATATAAAATAATATATTTATCACTCGATCATCTTTAATTATTATAAAACATGAAGAAATCGATATCTTCATGTTTTATAACAATATTCTTATAGCTTATTGAATTTCAAAAGGCTTGAATTTGGAATTTTTGAAAATCTTAA
The DNA here is from genome assembly GCF_015476425.1 of Leptopilina heterotoma. Lineage (NCBI taxonomy): Eukaryota > Metazoa > Arthropoda > Insecta > Hymenoptera > Figitidae > Leptopilina > Leptopilina heterotoma. The sequence goes on along the minus strand of NW_025110880.1, from coordinate 182,677 downwards.
TTCCTATGGAAAAATAATAATGATTAAATATTTATCGAAAAATGACGAAGTTGAAGTCCACGCAACGTTTATAAACGAAACAAATTTATTTAATTAATTCAAGTATTATTTTTAAATTAATATTTAATTGTAAAATAATTATTATCAAAATATAAATGTCAATCTTTTTTTTCTAAATATTTTTGTGTCAATATTGCTGCGTCATTTTTAATTAATTTACTAAGTGAACAATTTCTTTCGTTGATCAACGTTGTGGACTTCAACTTGATGAAAAATGAAGTTATTGATGTTTTCGAATAATTGTACAATTAAAGAAGTTCGCAATTAAAAGTAATAGAACAATTTTTTGAGTATGTACATAATCATTTTGAGAGTGAAACAGAATATTCTTTAGGGTTAGGGAAAAAGTCAAAATTATGTTTGGAAATTAGGGAGAAACAAAATTTAAATTTTTGTAGCAACCCGGATTAAGAAAATCAGTGAAAAGATTAAGAAGTCTTTCTTTTTTCAATTGAAGAAATTACATCGTGGAATGAAGCGCTCGAGAAAAAAGACGACAATTATCAAACCATCAACAATAAGAAAGATTTTGAAAAAAAATCTGACTGCATCGCAAATTTTTTGAGTATCTCCATTCTCCATTTGATCGTTAGTGCCCACTAACAAATGCTTCGGCTTCTCCTTCAATTTGCTTTGAATTCCATTTTCTCGTAATCGAAGAAACAGACGATTGAATTCCGGCATAAATGGAGATCCTTTTTCAAAATACCAATAGTACCACGAATGCCGAAGAATTTCTGGTACAATTTTCATAATTTCCTCACCCGATTTGTGTCTGTATTTTTCAAAAGCATACTCAATCATCGGTGCTTCTAGAATGCAACAAACATTTCTCTGATTCACCAATTCGTCAAGACAATCGTCAAGTCTATTGAATGGAATTCCTTCAGATTTTCTTAATATTGCATTAAGTGTAGATTGATTGATACTGTTATTTATAATAACCTTCTTCAGATCAGCGGAGATTTTTGATTTTAATCCCGATTTAAGCAAATCATCGAGAGTGTTAACTTCGATTTCAATTTCATTATTCACGCCAAGATCGGTAAATACCTCATAGATGTTCATTGCCAAAATCATCGACGTAAATAAAATCGTGGCAAAAATGATTCTATCAGCATTTTGTTTTGGCTCGTTCACAACGGCGAATCCAAAAAGTATTTGGAACAATGCAAGAGGCTTCCAGACAGTTTTCTCCAATTTTAGTATTCCAGCCAAGATGAGCAAGGAAATAATCATAACTGCACAAATTCCAGTTGTTGTCAACATTTTTCCAGTGATAATCGTGTGTGAAATTTGTTCATATTGAATCGGCACAACAGCTTGAATCGTTGTGTATTCAATTCCTCGACTAATTTCAGCCCAAGTACGATGAACACTTTCTGTTCCAAACAGTGTATTCGCCAGAAGATTCAGTGTATTGTTTTCCAGCATTCTTGTTAATCCGTCAGTTTGATTACCGTAACGACGAAAGCTTCCCAACTCCGTATAATTGTGTGGAACCATTTTTAAAGAAAAATTCATTTCTTTTGCCATGAAATACAACAAATTAGCATCAGTGCCCGTCATTTGGATGATGTGACCAGAACTATTGCGCGTCACATTCGCCAAGGGAATCATATTTAACAAACTTGTCTTCAAATACCATTGATGCAAATTTTCAAGTTTGTTTGGAAACCATTCGATTTTTGGCGACAGTTTTCGATTGTAAAAATTCTTTCTGTCTAGAAACGGATTATACTGAATGATCCTCAAGAATCTCTGATTCATTCTTTTGCTTAAATTGTTGCCTGCAGATGATTTTTGTTCAAATTCAAGAATCGTGGCATCCAATACTCGTTGAGTCCAGAGATTGCGTAACAATTTCTTGTACGAAAACTGGTTTTCCTTCATTGGTAGAATAAGCAGACATTTTGGTCGTGTTCGACCTTTCGATAAACGGATCAAAAAATCAATTGCAACGGTTGTCTTGTTTACCGTTTCCGATGCATTTGCCGATGGAACGATGATAAACAAATTTGTTCGTCGAAAATCTTCCAGAAATTGGTGATTTTTCAAGCAATTTGATTCCGTATTTTGTACGCAATCAAAATTCACCATTCGAGTTGGCAAAATTGTTGGAATTTTGAAAACAAATTCTCTTCTCAAATCTTGCTTATCATTGTCGGTTATTATAAATACCTGGTAATTTCTTGAACCAACTTGAATATAATTGATCAAACTTTGAAACCATTCTGTATGCGTTGCTATTATTTCCACATTAGTTATAATCCGAAGACATAAAAATATTCCGCTGAGTCGCATTTTTTGTCATTTGTCTCACTATTTTTTTTTCTTAATTTTAAATCTTTTCAAATTTTTTCAATATAATTCAATACAATAAATTAAATTAAAGTTTCAAACTATTAGAAATCCAGTAAATTATGAATTTATCATATTGAATTAATTATATATTTATTTAATAATTATTAATTAAATGAATAAATTAATTATCAGAATTAAAATTAGTTGAAAATTATTATAATGAATATAAAATTGAACAGTTTCTAAACAAATTTGTTGTTTTTAGTTCACAAAAGTTTTGAAATTTTTAAATTATAAATTTTTTGCTTTTAATTAAACTAAAAATTTATTTCTTAGTAAATTTTTTTGAAACTTTCTTGAAAATAGTTAATTTGTAAAAATTCAAGTGAACTTAGTTGGTTTGCGTACTAAATTGAAATAATTTTTTTTTTTTGCTGAAACATTGAGTTTTTAAAAAATCAATATTCCTTTATATTAAAAAAAACTACTCGTGGATAATTGTCGATCAAGATTAAGCTGAAGGTTAAAAAGTTAGTTATATTAAATACTTGTAATATTTGAAAAAATGTATTTTAAAATTTCGGTAAATATTTCATATTATGTGCTAAAGATTTTTTTCTCCCTGATTAATTATATTAAATTAGGAATTGTTAATTATATTAATAAATTAATTTTCACAGAGTCAAAAGTAGTGCAAAATAATTAACAGACACTGAAAAAAAATATATTTGATTCAAATATCAAGTAATCATACTTATTTATTATCCAATAAATATATAATTGAAAAATTATTTGATACAAGAAAATATTTATCTGATTTATGTGTATATATTTATTTGAGTCAAATAATTTTAATTTTAATCAAATAAATTGTATTTGAACCAATAAATTCAGTATTTAAAGCAAATACAATTTAATCGATTTGAATAAAAATTATTTGATTCAAGTAAATATTTATTTGATAATAGACAAGAAATCGGTTATTTGAATCAAATACATTTTTTTCAGTGTAATAGTCAAAATAAATTAGTACATTCACTAATCAAGTATAATAATTTTAATTTCCACTAAAAACTTTATTTCTTAGTAGACTTTTTTCACTTTTGTTCTAAAAATTTTTTTTGTAAAAATAGTCGGTTTGCTAACTAAATTGAACTAAAGTTTATTTTTTACTGAAACATGTAGAGTTTCTAAAAAATCAATATTTCTTTATTTTTCAAAATAATTACGAGAGTTCATCAAGATTATGCTTATGTTAGTTAACTTAAAAATTTTATTATGGAACTTCTGCAATATTTCAGTTGTGCTAAAGATGATCCACCAATTTTTCATCAACCACCTTCAATTAATTACACTGAATTAATAATTATTAATTATATTAGTAAATTAATTTTCATTAAAAATATTAGTGAAAAATTATTATTACGCAGTAAAAATAAATTACTAATCAAACATGGAGTTCAAAAATTATTGAGAAAGTATATTATCACTGTGAAAATAAATTAGAACATTCTCTATATATAATCAGATCATTTTTTAGAAACTTTTAGTTACACTAAAAAGTTGATTTCTTAATTTTTTTCTATTTATTTATTTCTTAATTTTTTTTACAATTTTATTCAAAACAGTTATTTTATAAGAATTCAAGTCAACGCAGTTGGTTTACGAACTGAATTGAAATAAATTTTACTTTTTTGTTAAAATACAAAGTTTTTAAAATAATCGATATTTCTACATTTAAAAATAATGATCGATTGTCCATCAAGATTGAGATAAAGTTTTGAGAATGATAGTTGGGTTAAAAAAATTATACAATTTCTCTAATATTTTAAATATCATTCTCAAGATATTAAATTAATAATTAATTATATTTTTAGGTTTATTTATTTATTGAAAATATACTTTTTGGAAATTTTGCAAATTCTTCAATTTTGTGAAAAATTAAATAAGAAATAAACTTTTTAACGCAACTGTAAGGAAAAAATTGTCTCTTTCTTGAAAAAAATAATTTATAACAGTGTTATTAAAAAAAAATGTTTCCTTATATTATTTGGAGACGAAAAAATGCTTCGTCATGTTGACTTGACAGAAAAAGAAAAACACTGAAATGTGAAATATTTCTCATGGTATAATTTATATCATGTATAATTACTATCAGTTTCATCATTTATATATTTAACATTGTTACTATTTATTAATGGATTTTCTTTTATCAGAAAATGTAAAAATAAGCAAAAATTGTTTATTTTTTTATTTAACTTAAATTTAAAATTTTATTTTACATTTTTTCTGCTTTGTCATTGTAGGTATCCTGGAATTAATAAAATAAATTTTTCTTTAGTTCCTAAAGTGGAAATTTTTAAACAGATTAAAAATTTACATTTACATTTTAAAAAAATAAAATAAAATTATTTGAAAAGTTACGGATTTTCTAATGATTAGCTAATGATACTTTAACGCCCTTATATGAGTAATCGTCATTGAGTGATTACGAAACCGTAACCGGCCTTTATAGAGAAGCAGTTGAGTCAAACCCATTCAGTTTCATTTTGAATTTCTACCGCTCAACTTCCTCGAGTGACACCTGTTATACCTTCTAAGGTTAGTAAAATAATTTTCACTAGTTTAATAAAAAAAAATTGTTTAAAGAAATATTTAAGTAGTTCAATAAAACATTTTTCTAAACAAAAATTAATACAATACAAATAATTATAATTTTATAATAAAACGAGTAACTCATTTTAATTTTTTTTACCGAAACAGAAGCAGTGAAAAACATACAATTACATTTGATTACATTTAAATTACATTTATTCATAAAAAGAATTTGTTTATTAAAAAATTATTACATTCAAGCATTTTAATTTTTTTGGAATTATTTTTTATTTATTTCTTCTAAAATAAAGTATATAAGAAATAAATTAAAGTATAACAAGTTATAAATAAGCAATTCAACTACAAATGTTATAAATAAAAACAATATTTTGAAAAGAAAACTTGAGTGCTTTACTGTATTTTTATCAATCGAGTAAAAATATAGATTATTATTACAAGGAGAATATTAAATATCTACAAGAATATAAACAGACCAATTAAAATGATAAAAAAAAAATATTTATAAAAACGGTGGAAAAAAATTTTAATAAATTTTAATTTTTTTTTGTCCATAATTTTAGTTTGGAAATTAAGGGAATAAATAGTACGAAACAAAATATAAATTGAATACAAAAAAATTGTTTTCAAGGAAATTTAATTTATTAAAAAATTATTTAATTTCTTTCTTCATTCATTTGCTTTTTTCGAAAATTTACTATCGATTATTTTCGAGTTCTATACCAGAGTTTATATTTATATGCAGAAAAGGGTGAAACTACTTTGAAGATATCGATTGTTTAAGAAAGCGCACTGTCGTTGAACTTTTATAATAACAAAATACTCGAAATAAAAAGAATAAAAAATACAATATTTCTTTATTTATTTGGATTTATTAATTTTAAATTATTAAAATTGAAATTAAATTCGAAAATTAAATAAATATTAAATGAAATAAGTATTAAAAAGAAGAATTATTAATTTTAAATTATTGAAATTAAAATTTAATTCAAAAATAAAATAAATAATTTAGATAAATAATTAAATAAATAAATTTATTAAAATTAAAATCTAATTCAAAAATTAAATAAATATTTCCTAAATGAAATAAATATTAAAAGGGAAAAAAATTATTTGCCTATTAAAATTTTGAACATGTTTTTAAATAGAGAATATTCTAATTTCTAATTAAAAATATTTCCCACGTTGACAACTTGTGTTATTCTAATTATTTGTAAATAAAATTTAAATAAAAATTTACTTGGTTATTCTTATGATTTTACAATATTTCTAAATATAGTATTGTTATAGGTCATTGAAAAGTATTAGCATTCTTGGTATTCCTGCAAACTATGCCGATTCAGCCTTCAAATGTAATTGAATAGAAACTAGTTGTACTTGTGTAATAATTAATTATACATTACAGAGTCGAGTTTTTATAAAAAAAGATAACGAGATTTTATCATTATTCACAGCCTACAGAATTATTTATAATTTACAAACATTGATAAAATATTTTAAAAATAACTGTAATTTTATGCTCAAAGATAAATAATATCATTGAGAAAACAAAATTTGCAATTTAGCGTAAAATATAATTATTTTAAATAATATTTTAAATATTTTACAATAATTTCTATTTGCAATTTTTAATTTACAATTACATTTAATTTTGCTTTAAATTTAATTTAATTTCGAACTTAAATTAATTTTGAATTTAATTGTATTTGGCTTTAAATTTAATTTAATTTCGAATTCAATTAAATTTTGCTATAAATTTAATTAAATTTCGAATTTCACTTAATTTTGAATTTCATTTAATTTCAAATTCAGTTAAATTTCGAAATCAATTTAACCTCGAATTTAATTTTAAATTTAATTTCACTTTAAATTCAATTAAATTACAGGTACCTAAATTTATTTTTGAAACTAAAAAATTTATAAATGTAATTCATTACAAAAAATGATTGCTAATTAAAGAAAAACACTAATCGGAAATGTTATTAAAAAAATCAAGGAAAAAAAATATCTTATTCTTTATAATTTTCTAAGTAACAAGAAAATTCATTTGATTACACAAATATATTCTTGTTTTTTTTTTTTTTTTGACGACAATGCACAATGTAAAAAAACAAATTATTTCCTTGAACATGGTAAAAAATGGGAAAAGTTTCAATCAATAAAATAGATTATTCTTCAAATACGAACAATAGTCAAGGTTAGAGTCACAAAAACATAAAACCTTCAATGCAAATTGGAAAAAAGAATATACAAATAAATGAAAAAAAATAAACTAAATAAATAATAGATAAAAAATAAAAAATAAGTAAATAGAAAATCATTAACAGAAAAAGTAAGTAAATAAAAAATATAAATGAATAAATAAAAAAATAGGTAAATAAATACATTATTGATTGCAATAAAGCAAAAAAAAAAAATTTGATAATTTATTGTTTTATAAATGAAATAGAAAAAAAAATAGAAAAAAATTTATTTGATTTTGAAATGTTTTTCGATAAATTTTCATTGAATTCATATAAATATTCTCCTCGAAATACTCATTTTACAAATTAAAAAATTATAATTAATGAAATTTTTTTTTATATTTATAATAATTAAATTTTTCCTGCAATAATTAATTAATTAAATTGTTTTAATTTTTTTAAATTTCAGAATATCAAAATGGCAGTTGACTTATATCAATTACCCGGCAGTTCGCCATGCCGTGCAGTTCGATTGGTTGCTGCAGCTCTAGGAGTTAAGCTAAATTTAAAAGCTTGCGATTTAATGAAGGGGGAACATTTAAAACCTGAATATCTTAAGGTAAAAAAAAATTAAAAAAAAAGCTTTCAACTTTCATTGCAATTTTCTACCTACTATGGAAAATAATAGAGTTAAAAATAATAAAAATAAAGATTAATAATAACAAAATTAAATAAGATATAATTATAAATATAATTTACTAATTAATAATTAGAAATTAAATAATTTAATAATATTTAATAAATAAAAATTATTATTAATTATTATTAGGTATTAATAATTATGATTATTATTATTATTTTATTTTATTATTCATATTAATAGTATTTAAAAAAGTTATCAATCTTCTAAGTAAAATTAAGAAATTATTATTCTTATTGTTATTATTGTTCTTTTATTATTTTTGTATATAATTTTTATTTTTATTATTATTTTTGTATATGTATAATTTTTTATTATTATTATTATTATCATTATTTTCACTTAGAAAATCTTACTTTTTCTGCGTCATTGACACAATTCTCGCAATTTTCATAGAAATCGTAATTGTCACAATAGCTTAATAATGATAATTTTCTTAATGTAACAGATGAACCCTCAACACACTATTCCAACAATGGATGATAACGGTTTCTACTTGTGGGAAAGGTAAGAAACAATAATTACATTTTTTTCTCCATAAAAACATAATTCCTCTCATATTTGTCTACATTTTAATTTTCGAATAAAAAAAAAAAATTCCGAATAAAAAATTTAACTGTTTTAAAATAATATGATTTAATTACATTATTTAAAAATAAATTTCAATACATCGATTATTGTATGGAACAATCAAAATTTAATTAGTAATTAAACATTAACCCCAAAAAAGTCATATAAAATTATAAAAAAAAAACTTTAAAAATTTAGAATGCAACTATTTTTGCGAACAATTGAAATTAACAATTAAAATTTAATAAGTATTTAAATAACCAGAAAGAGGAAAATAAAAGAAAAATTATAAGATATTTTTTTTCTTTCTATAAATTTTTAGTCGCGCCATTATCACATATTTGGCTGATCAATATGGAAAAAATGATTCACTTTATCCCAAAGACGCCAAGAAACGTGCTGTCGTTAATCAAAGATTATACTTCGATTTGGGAACACTTTATCAAGCATTTTCAGCATATTACGTAAGTTATTTGTAGAAAAAAATTTTCTCAAGTTTGAAAAACAAAAATTTCACTAATAATGATGAAATATATTTTGAATGAATAATATAATTTGTTTCTTTTAGTATCCAATTATTTTCGCCAATGCTCCCAAAGATGAGGAAAATTACAAGAAAATCGCAACAGCTTTAGGATTTTTGGACAAATTCCTCGAAGGTGAAAATTATGTAGCTGGAAAAAATTTGACAATTGCCGATCTTGCCCTTGTTGCTACAGTTTCAAACTTTGAGGTAATTGACAAGATTAATAATTTATAATTATAATTATTTATTAATAAATTTATTATTACAATTAATCAGCCATGGGAAATTAGTTTCATATACCGAATAGATTAATGAAAAAAATTTTCTGAAACAAAAATTAATAAAAATTTAACTATAATTTACTAATTTTAGTTATTTATTTACTAATTTACTAATTTAATTTAATTAGAAAATCCTGCTGTCAATGAACCAGTAATTTATCAATTATTCACAAAATTATTTCCATATCTACATAATTAATTAATTAGTAATGAATTATTTAAAAAATAATATTTATAATTATTATATTACAATTATTATTATAATTATACCATCAAAACACATTTATTATGATAATAATTGTAATAATTATTATTTAGAAATTATAAATAATGATTATCTTAATGAACCAATTATTTAACTAGCACTCATAAAACTATTTCTTTATCTATATAATTAATTAATTTGTAATTAACATAGAAATTAAATAATTATGATAATCTACATAATTAATTAATTCGTAACGAATATACAAATTAAATAATGATTATCATAATGAAAAATGAATTAATAATTTATCAATTACATTCCCTAAGTTATTTCTACATCTAAATTATTAATTAATTGGTAATAAATATTCAAATTAAATGATTATATTAATTATTATAATTTTAAATAACGAATGCTCCAATTAAAATTTATAATAATGCGACTAATAATAATTATTGCATTAATTTCAACAGGTTATGGACTACGACCTTAGCAGTTTCAAAAATGTCTCGAAATGGTACTCAAAAATAAAGAAAGAAGCTACCGATTACGAGGGAACAAATGGAGAAGGTGCAAAAGCTTTCAAAGTTCTTGTCGATGCTATGAAGAAATAAATTCATTCGCCCATTATTTCTTGACTCATAAAATCTATTTTACCAGTATTTCATAAAAGAAAATAATAATTTGCACAAAAACATTTATTATACAAAAATTAATGTATTCAATACTATAAGTTTGAATATTTTCTTTTTTACTGTCCATTACAATTAGTTTATCCATCTGTACATTAAATTATATTATATATAAAGACTGTTGTTGAATTGTGATTTAAAAAGACAAATAAAATTTGTTTCAAATAATTTTCATTCGGTACTTTTATTTTCTAAATAAGCAAAAAAATCATTTTCCCTCAAACTTTTTTAAATGTTGAAGAAAAGGAAATTTGTTTTTCTGTTTAAATATTTTCAAAATAAATTCTGAAATTCTAATTAATTATAATAATTATAATTTATTTATAATGATTATAATATAAATTTCAAATTTATAATAATTATAATTAGAAAAAAGTTGATTCCTACCATTAGTGACTTTTTTTTAAAGAAATAAATGTCTTTAGTAATTTTTTTTAAAATAGTAGCTAAATTTGCTTCTTTTATACTATTTTTCGTAGCACGTCAAATTTTTTAATAAAATTCAAATTTTATTGAAAGTAAAATACAATAATAATATAATAATAATAATAATAATAATAATAATAATAATAATAATAATAATAATAATAATAATAATAATAATAATAATAATAATAATAATAATAATATAAAAGTACAATACAATAATCATTTATTTAAAATTCGAAACTTTCGAATAGTAAAAAAGAACTAACATAATAAAAAACCATAATAATAAAAAAATATTAATAATTGTAATAAATAATAAAAAATTTTAAAAATTTTAATTTGAAAATTTTGATAAACTATATTATAGATCCGCTCAAATAATTTCCTTCTCTTTTGATTATTAATGCAAAAATGACGTATATTGTAATTTTACTCTATAGACAGCGACATATAACAAGAAGTTACGAGCTTAAAAGAAAATCTATGCTCAGTTTATGGATTGATATCAAACACGCGACACTTTTCCCTAAAAATGATTATTTTTTCAAATATGTAAATTTTGTTAAAAAATATATTACAATTATTTGAAAAAAAAATCGGTAAAATTTCTTTCTAATTAATGGTAAAAAAAATTATTAATTACAGGGAAATTATTTTTTTTCTAAATTCCTTAATTCAGTGAATTATTTTTTTTTTTTGTTACGTAACAAAAAGAAAGAAGAAAGTAAAAAATGTCAGTTGACTTGTATGGATTGTATACATGCTCATCATGTCGAGCAATTTTATTAACAGCTGAGGCTATTGGTATTGAAGTGAATTTCATTACAGTCGACTTAGAAAATGGTGAACATCAAACACCTGAATACGAAGAGGTAAATTATTTATAATTTATAATTAATTATAGATTATATTTTAAATAAATTATTATCGTAGATTATTTATAATTTACAATAATTCAATTACATTGTTTACCTATTATGTTAGTCTAATTTTTTTTATTTGTTTATGTTCAAATCTAAATTACAGTAAAAAATTCGTCGACTGAATTTTCACTAATTTTTCCAGAGAAGAATTTGAACTATTTTATTAAAATGGAAAAATTAGTCGCAAATTTTTTTCTCAATTTTTTATTACTAATAAATAATTGAAAATTTTTCTTTATTAGTAAATAAATAATTAATATTAAAAGAATAATTAATAATTTAAAAAATTTTAATTTATAATTTTAATATTTAATTTACACTCATTTTTCAAAAATTTATTATTTATTTTTAAATTCAGATGAATCCTCAAAAATTGATTCCAACTTTGGTGGATGGCGATTATAAACTCGGTGAAAGGTAAAACCGGTTTCGCATGAAAACGATAAATTTTTAATAAACAAAATTGATTGAAGAGAAAAAATTCTATTTTATCAGCAGTTGAACTTTCCTTTCACGTGTTAAAGCAAAACCTAGATGGCAACTCTGTTCATTATTAATATTATTTAATATTATTCAATATTATTCTCTTTTTGCATAAACAAACTATTTCTAAACTGTATTCATTATGACAAGAAATTATTTTAATATTTTTATGAAAACAATTTGAAAATAAGGAAAAATTTCCTTTTATAAAAATAGAAAAGGCAAAATTTCAAGTAATCTTCTTTCTTCTTGTTACATAAATATTTAAATAAATAATAATAATAATAAATTAAAAATAATAACTAATAATAATTTTGTTTAAATTATTTTTCAAGGTGTCTACTATTGTCGTTCAACAAAATTCCCGGTTTCGCCCAGCTTTGTTCTAATTTTTCCCGGTTTTCTTTCTCATCAATATAAATTTATTTGATTCTGAACATAAATAAATCTACAAAATGGCTTCAAAAATTATTATTAGAGTTTTTATGAATAATTAAATTCTTTGGACGAGTTTCTTTAAATTTTTCGAAAATAATGTTTTTTTTATTAATTTTAATTAATACAAATTTGGAAAATTCTTTTTCAAAGAATTTTACTATTTATAAAAGTAATTGAATCCTTCAAAAGAATGTTATTAGTTTGCGTAGAATTTTATTAAAATTTTTGAAAATAATTGAATTTGTGGAGAACAATTTAATTATTTATAAAAATAATTGAAATTTTGAGGAGAATTTAAAAAAAACTTTAAACATAATTGAATTTTTGCGAAGAATTTTATTACTTTTGAAAATAATCGAATTGTTTTTTAGAATTTTATGAAAATTTATGAAAATAATTGAATTCTTGTGAACAATTTTTTTTTTAAATAATATTCAAAAGAATTTAGTAAATCTAAAGAATTTTGCTATTTATGGAAATAATTGGATTCTTAAGAAGATTTTTTTTACAGTTTCTAGAAATAATTGAATTCTTTCGACGAATTTTAATACAATTTTTAAAAATAATTACATTTTTTGAGGAATTTGATTAAAATTGTACTTATTAAAAATAATGGAAACTCTGCACTGAGTTTTACTATTTATGACAATAATTATTGAATATATTGCGAAGAAATTTAAAAAAAAAATTATAATTACGGTGACTAACTTCCCTTGATTATTTTCGAAAAATTTAAATAAAATTCTTTAAAATAATTTAATTATTTTTAATAGAATGTAAAGAAATTTCAATTATTTCAAAAATTTTCAATTGTTTGTTTATAAAAATTCAATTATCTTAAAACAATAGAATTGAATAATTTCAAAAATCTAATTTTTCAGAATTTTTAAAAAAACTTTGCGAAAATTCAATTTTATTAAAAAAAATTTAAGTATGGATCTTTTTAATTAATTTTAATTCTTTTTTTAACTAATAAAAATTTTAATTATTAATCTTCACACTAAGAAACATGAATACATGAATACAAAAATTTCTATTAATTCCATTGTTTTTTTCAATTGATTTACATACTATATTTGAATCAGTGGCTGATTTTTTACTATCAAATTAATTATTTTTAACCAATTCAAATTTAGAGAACAGTATAAATATCTATAAAAATTGAAATAAAAAGCGATTTTTTAAATACAAATTAAAATAATAAAACTTTTTTAATTTAGTAAAAAAATTGCTGGCTTATTCCCGGTTTTTCCCGGTCAAATTAAATTCCCGGCTATTTCCCGGTTAGTAGACACCCTGAATTTTTATCATTAATTAGGTATAAAAAAAACGTTAACTTCAAAAATAAAAAAAAAAAATTATAAACATAAATGAGACAAATGCTAAACGATATTTATTTATTTATTTACAAAATCTGTTCCGGCAGATATTATTATTATTTTGATTATAGTGAATAAACAAAATAAACTATTGAATTAAAATTTTGGTATTTTTTATAATTTTTATTTAGTATAAAAAAAATAATAAATAAAATAAAAATATAATTGTTGTATCTTTAAAGAATTTTGTACGAATATGGGCAAAAGACTATTTTGAATTAATATTGAACTATATTGAATAAATAAACAAATAAAAAATGAAATTAAATAATTATTTCAATAATATATAATTACGAAATAAAAAATTTAAAACAATTTAATATTAAAAAAAATTAATAAAAAATATTGAATAAAAAATGAATTTTCTATATTAAAAAAGTGAATAAAAAATAAATAGAATATATTTCTTGCACTTAATAATAACGAAAAATAAATGTTTTCATAAACAAATCGAGAAGAGTATGTCTATAATTATTATTTACTTAGACAACATAAATGTTTTATGGTTTGAAAGCCCTTAATCGAATTAATAAGGGACGATGATGAGTTCACTTAATACAGTGAAGATCCGGTAATCAACTAAATTTTCTACTTATCTCACTGGCATCTGTCAGATCCGGCCTATGCGAGTTTATTTTATATTATAATCTTTCGGTTGATGTGCAATTTTCTATATCCATAAAAAAAAAGTTCAAATAAATAAAGAATAAGTCGAAACATAAAATAAAAAAATTTCGAATTTAAAATATTAATAAAAATTATGTAAATAATTATAGCCGAGCAATTTTAGCTTATCTGGCTGATCAGTACGATCAAAATGAAAGATTATATCCAAAAAATCCGGGCAGTCGAGCATTGGTCGATCATCGTTTATATTTCGATATTGGAACACTTTATAAAGCAATCGCTGCTTATTATGTAAGAAAAGTTTGAAAATTTCTATTTTATTTTTTTATTATATTCTAATTTAAATAAAAATTCATGTGTATATTTTTTATATTAAAAAAATATTAGTTATTAGTAATTAGCATCTAGTGATTAGTAATTAGTAATTAGTCAATTCGAATTATTAATTTTATTATTTACGTGTCTATTGTCAAATAATTTATTTGTATGAAATAATTTCTATATTAAAATAAAAAAAATAAAATGCATTTGCATCAAATACTGAAATTATTGATTGAAATATAATTTATTTGACTTAAATTAAAAATTAATTGTTTTAACTACAATTTACTCAATTTACATAAAAGTGAAAATTATTTGATTGAAGTAAATATTAATTTGAAAATAGACTAGTTATCGGTTATTTGAATCAAATATATTTTTTTCAGTGTAAAATAAAATTATATTTATAAAAAAAAAACTTTTCTCTTTAGTATCCTGTCGCATTCTATGGACGAAAAGAATTCGATTCAACAAAATATCCAAGAGTTGAGGAAGTTTATGAAATGTTAGATAAATATCTAGAAGGCCAAGATTACGTAGCTGGGAAAAATTTGACAATTGCAGATTTGTCAATAACAGCGACAGTGACAACAAGTGAGGTATATTAATTGTTATAGAAAAAAATATTCCTCTAAACATTTTCATTTAAAATTTTTTTTCTCTTCCAAAAAAATCACACTCAGAACTAATAAAACGATTTGACACTAAATTGACAAGTGTGAAAAATGAAAATAAATAATTGAAATTCAATTGCAATGTTATGAGTAAATGTTACCCATCACATGATTGTGCAACATGATTCAGTCATAAATTTTCAACTTTTTAATATTCTTGCAACACTCATAATTTTTTTTTCTCCTCTTTTTTTTAAACAATTTAGGTGTTTGGTTTTGACGTCAGCAAATATGAAAATGTTTCAAGGTGGTTAGAGAAAATGAAAACTTCAGCCCCAGGTTATAGAAAGGCGAATGGTGAGGGTCTCGAGATGTTGGGAAAACAATTTCAGGAAAAACTTGAAGCCATTGAAAATGAGTTGGTGGAAAATGAACCTGAAAATGAGAATGAAAATCAGGACGAAAATGATGCTGATAATGAAGCTGAAAATGAGACGGAAAATGAAGCTGAAATTGAAGACGAAAATGAGGAAGCAAATGAAGAAGAAAATGAAGTAGACAATGAAGATGAAAATGAGAATGAAGATGAAAGTGAGCCTCCAGCTGAATAGTTTAACAAATAAAAGTTAATAATAAAATAAGAATCAATAAATAATAAATAACAGTATTAAACAATTATACAATAATAGTAGTAATTAATTATACAATAGTAGTAAATAATTATACAAAAATAGTTGTAAATAACTACAGTACAAAAAAAATTGACACAAAATAACTATTTGTCAACATATCTAAATTGAACAATAAAAAAAATAAATTTCCAGTTAATATGTCGAAAAACATTTTTTTAATATCCTATTTCCGAAATAAAAAAATAAGAAAAAGCTACCAGAATAATCTTTCGGTTTGCAATTAAAAAGTACAAGTTACTTTTCTTGCTTTAAACTTCTTGCTTTACTCGGACAAGGTTATAAAAATGAAGAAAAAATTTAAGGACCTTCTTTGGCGGCAGGTACTTAATAACCTTTAAACAGGAAAAAGAAGAGGTAGGATCCCCATTATTGTCTGCATATTATCCCTTTCATATTTTCTTTTCAAATTAAAAATTTCAATCGCACTTATGCCTTATTTTCTAATTATATCGTATAGAAAAAAAATCCAAGTTGTACAAGTAAAATTGTACAAATAGACAACATACATAGTTCAAGTAGACAACGTCTTTTTTTCTACTATCAATAAATTTTAAGTGCATTTTTTTTTAAATATTTATAAAATTGAGAACGATAACGTTCTTCTGATGAGATAATAAATGACGTTTGAGGCAGAAAAAGCTGGTATTGTCAAGACAAATATTATTTTTAAGGAGATAAAAATGTATCGACGAGACGAGAAGTTGAAAAAGTTATGAAGCTATTTTAACTACAAACAGAATTCTAAAATAGAAGTCGCAAAAATTTTGGGTTTAAAATTTTATTCCCTATGTGTTAACATTAAGAGGAATTAACACCCTGTACGTAAATGCAAATTAACTCTTTATAGGATTATGCCCTGCAAAAATATTACCAGGGAGTTAAAATTTAATTCAAGATTCTATAAAAGTCAAACATTTTAAATTAACATATTAATTAAATGTTCTCAATTTATTTGCATTATTTAATTTTATAAAAGTAATTAAAAACAATTAGTTAATCGTACCAAAACATTTATTATTTAGCAAAGTACTTTTAATCTTAATGAATTAAAAATTATAACGAAACTTTTATTCTCTCATAGAAAAAAATTTGCATGATCTTGATTTGTCAATTATTATTATTAATATTATTACAAGACCAAAATTATTTTAAAAAAGGGAAAATATGGCATAAAGTAAAGAAAAAACTAGTTTTAAGTAGTAGTAGTAGCCACAGCCGAACGTTAGCAGAAGATCAAAATTTGGAGAAAAAGACGTTTAAATTCAAATTTTTTAATTCCAGAAATTTTTATGGACCGAAATTTACATAAATTGTTATTGAAATATTGCTGAACAAGATCCTGAAGGATAGAATAATTTATTGTAACTTTTAATTAGTAATAGCCACAGCCGAATGTCAGCAGCAGTTCAAGATTTGGGAAAAAGGACGTTTAAATTAATTTTTTTAATTCTAATAATTTTTTATGAGTTGATAATCACATAAATTGTTGCTACGATTGTTGCTGAACAAAATCCTAAAGGATAGAAAATTTTATTGTAATTTTAAGTAGTAGCAGCCACAGCCAAACGCTAGCAGAAGATTATAATTGTTATAAAAAGACGTTTAAATTCCAATATTTTTAATTCTAGTAACTTTTATAGACTGAAATTTACCTAAATTATTGATGAAATGTGCTGAACAACACCCTAAAGGATACACGGAGAGACCGAGATTACTAATTTTTGTATAAAATCACACTAGAATTTACTATATTCACATTGCAACCACCGGAAATAAGGGGACTTTTTGTATTTTTTACTATTTTCTACACTAAGTCACTAATCCCGACAAATGTTCACCAAATTAGCAAAGTTTCTTACTATTTCGTCCAATAGTTCCAAACAACTGTAGTAAAACTCAGAAACATTGTGTACGTAAAATTACTATAGTCGTTGTAAATGCAGAAAGAAAGAGTGAAAAGAAAAAATACGGATTTTTGTCGCCGGTTTCCCGTCAATTCTTGACTAGTGGAGGTAAACTGGAAGGATTTTTACATACACAGACACACACACTCACACACTTATATATTTGTTGTTGGATAAATATTTGAAGACACACACATGTTTATTTCACTTATATGTATAGACGCGGTTAATTAATACACTAATACACAACTGCACGCACGACAACGAATTTCACTGAAAGTATACATCTTTGTTTCCTTATATATTGAATGATGAAAATTTACAGCACTTACGAGAAAGCAGTTTACTTTTAACAACTTATTATAAGACATACTTCTTGGGACAGGAATAAATGCAAAATTTATTAATTTATAATGGTCAATTTCTGAGATACCGAACGACCTACGTTTCACTTTATATTTAATTATTGTAGATAATATCCAAATTTATTTTACATACGCGAAACATAGTCACTGTCAATGATCGGAAGGCATCGGCTCATTTACGGAGATTGACGAGGTTAGCAACCAATAGAAATACAGGCGCCATATGACTGCACTCGCTAGCCACACTTGCTCACCAAAAATTACTACAGTGGATAGAAGATTTTAGTGGAAAATGTTTTCATTTGTCAGATTTTGTCTAATTAAATTAGAGAAAACTATAATCAATTTTCGCTACATTTACAACTCTTACACAAAATATTAAAACTTGCTATTTCAATGTAGCAAATTTATCTATTTCTTTTGTAAATTTATCTAATTCTGTAGTACATTATGCTAAAAGTCCCCTTATTTCCGGTCATTGCAACCGTTTTTAGTAATTTTTACGAATGTGGGTCTCTCCGTGTAGAAAATTTTATTGTAATTTTTAAGTAGCAGCAGACACAGCCAAACGCTAGCAGAAGATTATAATTGTTATAAAAAGACGTTTAAATTCCAATATTTTTAATTCTAGTAACTTTTATAGACTGAAATTTACCTAAATTATTGATGAAATGTGCTGAACAACACCCTGAAGGATAGAAAATTTTATTGTAATTTTTAAGTAGCAGCAGACACAGCCAATCGCTAGCAGAAGATTATAATTGTTATAAAAAGACGTTTAAATTAAATTTTCTTCAATTTTATTATTTTTTATGGATTGTTAACAACCTAGATTGTTGCTGGGATATTGGGAAACAACATCCTAAAGGATAGAAAATTTTATTGTAACTTTTAAGCGCTTTTAAGTAGTAGCAGCCACAGCCGAACACTAGCAGAAGATCATAATTGTCATATAAAGACGTTTACATTAAATTCTTTTCAATTTTATTATTTTATATGGATTATTAACAACCTTAATTGTTGCTGGGATGTTGTTTAACAACATCCTGAAGGATAGAAAATTTTATTGTAATTTTTAAGTAGCAGCTGCCACAGCCGAACACTAGCAAAAGATCATAATTGTTATAAAAAGACATTTAAATTAAATTCTTTTCAATTTTATTATTTTTTATAGATTGTTAACAATCTAGATTGTTGCTGGGATGTTTCTGAACAACATTCTGAAGGATAGAAAATTTTATTGTACCTTTTAAGTAGTAGCAGCCACAGCCGAACACTAGCAGAAGATGAAAATTTGGGGCCAAAGACGTTTAAATTCAAATATTATTAATTCTAGTAATTTTTATAACAATATTCTGGAGGATAGAAAATTTTATTGTAATTTTTAAGTAGCAGCAGACACAGCAAACACTAGCAGAAGATCATAATTGTTATAAAAAGACGTTTAAATTAAATTCTTTTCAATTTTATTATTTTTTATGGATTGTTAACAACCTAGATTGTTGTTGGGATGTTGCTTAACAACATGCTGCAGGATAGAAAATTTTATTGGACCTTTGAAGTAGTACCTTTTAAGTATTCACAACCGTACGTTAGCAGAAGATCCAAATTTGGGGGAAAAGACGTTTCAATTCAAATTTTTTTTAATTCCAGCAATTTTTATAGATTGAAATTTACATAAATTGTTGTTGAAATGTTTCTCAACAAGATCCTGAAGGATAGAATAATTTGTTCTATCTCTTAGGCAGTAGCAGCCGCACCCGTACGCTATCAGACAATCAAAATTGGGAAAAAGACGTTTTAATTCAAATTTTTTTAGTTCTAATAATTTTTAGCCGCTAAAAATTGCTGGCATGTTGCTTGTTGTAAACATTACGTAAGCTTGCGGCAATGTTACCCCAATATTGCAGTAAGCTTACATGGCTAGCTTTCTATGGATGTCAAGATCATCATCAGCACAGAGAAAGAAGAATTGTTACTGTAGAACTAACAAATTTTGTTTGTTGTTGTTACAAAATTTTTTGTTACCTCAACAGATTTATTGCTATTAGAAAAAATTTGAATTGTTAGGACAAGAAAATAAATTTGTTAGTTCTATATTAACAATCTTTTTGTCAACGTAACAATCCTTGTTCTCCGTAAGCTTTCTTACCGAATTTTGAATGAACATTTATGTATCAACTAAATTTGCAAAAATCACGCACTGAAAATGATTCAGAGCATTGATAAAATGACGAATTTCCATCTCACCGTTAAATATATATAATCGAAATCAATGATAGAAAGTGCGAGTATATTTTTGCTTGGAATACCCACGATTCGCGCGAAACTTATATTGTTTTCGGGTCCACATTGGAATTTCTCGTTCGAGTATATACGTATATAATTTTTCCAAGAGCATTAGACTGTAAATTGTTGACCAAGGTGCAATGTATATATGTATGGATATACATGTAATGAAGGTCAAAGGCGTAGGTGTCTATTCAATGAAAAAGGGGGATTCTAATGCGTGGAACATATTTGCTGCCGCGGGTGGTGGGTGTATTTACACGGCCGTGTTCCTGGAAGCCGCGAATGCGTACTCGGTATCATATAAGATATGATTCATACAACACATCGACGACCGACCTAGCGTCGTCGTCGTCGTTGTCCCATTCTCGCAACTCATCACGTGCGCGAGCTATAATGTCCCGTAATATCATGTAATGCGAGGATGACTAAACCATTCTGCCAAGCTCTCTTCCTAAAGCTCTCTCGAAAGTCTGGGAATCGATTAATCGGGGGATTCCAGGTAACTCACCTGTTCCGTTAGAACATTCTCTCTCCAGGCCAAGCCTGCTTGTCACGAGGAAGGGAGGATATGTATAGTTATAATAAGGTGTAATTTATACTTTACACGTTGTGTTCCACTTGGCTGATAAGGACTCAAGTCCAATTCCATGAACAAATGGCAAAACCCATGACACGCTAAAAGTCAGGGTCAACTTTCTTGTTCTATATATTCATCAGCGTGTGCTGATACTAGTAGCGGGAAAATATTAAGTTTTCGTGAAATAGGTTGGATAAACTTTTCAAGGTTCCGGAAGTCGTAAATTTCCAATCGATAAAATACACTCATACCCTTTTTTCTCCGAAACAATTTTTGTGCATATATATGCATTGTTCCCTTTTGACACAGAATTGAATATGATTCATACGGAATTTCACCCATATTTTGAACTTTCGAATGAATGAAAGTTTTTTTCTAATATGCTTATTCCCTTAATTTGAACTATCTCTCTAGATTTGAATTAGTAAAAATGCTTACTAATTTGAATTAGTAAAAATTCTTGCTAATTTAAATTAGTAAAAATGCTTGCTAATTTGAATTAGCAGAATTGCCACAAAAAATTAATTTTGCTTTTCCCTAATTTACAGACAAAATTTGGACTTTTTCCCTGACTCTAAAGAATATTCATCGATTCACTCTAAAAATGATTAGATACTCAAAACAATGTTCCATTACATTTATTTACAAAATTCAAAAGTAAAATTATTCGAAAACATTAATTACTTCTTTTTTAAATAAATATTTAATCATTATTTATTTTTCCATAGAAATTAAAATTCTTCAAAAGATTCAAAATCAAATCTTTTGAAATTCAATAACTTTTAAGAATATTATTATAAAACATGAGGATAGCGAGCACTACGAGTCTTCAACTCGGAGTGATCGCTATCTTCATGTTTTATAATAATAATTTAAACTTCCATAAAATTTAAAAAAAGAAAAAATATTTTTAAAAAAAATATTATTATATTATAAAAATTTTGATAAAATCCTTTGCAAGAATTAAATTATTTTTGCTTGAATTCAATGTTTTAATTTTTTTTTTGAAAATTTCAATAAAATTCTTCGCTGTATTTCAACTATTTACAACATAATTTTTACTAAAATTCAATTATTTTAAAAAAAATTTAATAAAACTTTTCGACAGAATTCAATTATATTTGTAAATAATAAAATTCTTTACAGGAATTCAATTATTATTTTCAATATAAATAAAATTTAATTATTTCAAAACTTTTTATGAAATGTTTCAAAAGGTTTCAATTTTCTTTATTTAAATAATAAAATTCGAGGTAAAAATTCAATTATTTTTAATACAATTTTAACGAAATTTAATTATTTTTTATAAATCATGAAATTCTTCTCAGGAAATTCAAATATTTTCGACCTATAATTTTAATAAAACTCAATTATTTTCAAAAACATTTTAAAAATTCATTATATTTCAATTAAAAATTGTAATAAATTATTCACAGGAATTCAATTATTATTTTAGTACAATTTTTAAAAAAAATTTTCAAAAAAAATTAAATTATTTACAAAAGTTTTAATAAAATCCTTCTCATGAATTCAATTATTTTTATAATTAATACAATTTTTCACATCAATTCAGTTGTATTTTAAAAAATGTAATAAAATTCGTTGTAAGAATTCAATTATTATCATAAATAATAAAATTTTTCCTAGGATTTAAAGTATTTTTAATTCAATTTTAAATGAATTCCTCGAAAAATGTATAATTATTTTCAAGAATTTCTTGCAAGAATTCAATCACAATTTAACAAATAATGACATTCTTCGCTGAAATTCAAATATTTTCAAAATCTATACTATTTTAATAAAATTTCTCAAAAGAATTCAATTATTTAAAAAAAAATGTAATAAAATTCGTGGCAAGAATTCAATTATTTTCATAAATAATGAAATTCTTCACAGGATTTCAATTATTTTTAATAAAATTTGAAGTAAATTCTTTGAAAAATGTAATTAATTTCAAAAATTTTATTAAAAATCTTTCGAAAAAAATTAATTTGTTATGTAAAAATGAAACTTATGGTTTTTAGAGTTTAGCCCTTTTCAAAATTCACGATTCAATTATTTTTGATAATTTTTGGAAAAGTTTCTAGAGAATTTTCAAATTCATTTGTTTTCAATTCAAATTTACGAAATTTTGATTATTCGGAAATTCTTCAATTAAATATTTAGAAAATAAAAACTTGAAATAATTTCAAAACACAATCAATTAAACTATTTAAAATTATAGGGGAATGTAGTCAAGGTTGGCCTACTGTCTAGGTAGGCCACTCGCGTTTTTTTTTCAAGTTCACTAGCGCCACCTACGCGCATTTTTGTCGAAGCTTGTCTTAGTGAAACCTAACTTTTTGTTCAATTACATTTTCGGAAAATCGAAAATTGTGTTTTCTGTGACGTCGGTACAAAAAAAGCTCAAAAAAAGTTTTGTGCATAATGTGAAAAACCATTAATAAAAGATAAAAAACAAATTGAATCGTCAAGGCAAGTATGCAGAAAATTTGTGGGACTCATGGTTGAAAGGAAAACAAAGTAAAAAATCGAATCCCGAAACGTATTTCTTTATGGTTACAACAATTCGGTAATGTTACTTACTGTCAAGGTCGGCCACTATGTGTTTAAAATGCGCAAAGTTGAGGACGAGCTACTTCATTTGCAAAAACTGCAATTCTGTATAACTCATAATATAATTGATCATCTTATTAATATTTTTATTTAATTTTATTAATATTTTAGTTCAAAACTTTTTTTTATTTATATTTATTTTTTTATATTGTTTATTGTTATTATTTTGTTATTTCATTAAGTTACAAACTGTAAACAATAAAGAATCAATTTTCCGTAACTCCAAACATGTTATTTTATTTTTTAACGATTAATGCCCTTTGAATTTTAAACATGGCCGACCTTGACTGTAATGGCCAACCTGGACTACAAATTTTTTTTTTTTTAAATCTTTATAACTTTTTCATTTTTAAACCTGTCAATTTACTTTGTACAGAAAAAATGTTCCTATTAAACAGGACTTTCCAACCATATACTTCAATTGTCCAAATTCATTTTTAAAAAAAAGTTATAAACAAAAGTCAAAAAGGTGGCCGACCTAGACTATGTTCCCCTAATTATTTCTTAAAATTCATATGCTATAATGCTTTTAATATTCAATTATTATCTAAAATTTTAATTGAAATTAATTTTTAAAACAATTTTTATTAGAAAATTCTACGAGAATTAAATTATTTTAAAAAAAACAAAACAATTTATTGAATATAATTGAATTAGTGACTTTCTGCTTTTGAAATAGTAAATTTTACTAATAGATTAGTAGAAATTACTATTTATTAGTAAAATTTACTAATTCAAAAGTAAATGTTTCAAAATGGTAAACTTTTTCACTAATTTAAATTCAGAGAGATAGTTAAGGCGCTAGCACAGCTCCTACTGCCTGCCTGCCTGCCTGCAGGTTGACATGGTAACACATAGGAGTAAGAGAGTAAGAAAATTCAAATTAAATGTTTTTTCTCTCTCACTCTTATGGCGCCTGCCTGCGCAGGCAGGCAGGCAGTGAGGTGAGAGTGTACCTTTACTTTTGACTAGGAATGAAATAGGACTATTTTCACTTCGTTTGTGAGCGGATTTTCATGCCATCTAGGCGGAAATTTAACGAACTGCATGGGCGCGAAATTCAAAAAGCAAAAAATTTAATTAACAATAAATCAATTGATTGCACACGAAAAAATAAATAAAAAATTAAAAAATAATTGTAATACAATACAAAAAATACAATATAAAAAATAATAGTACAATAAATCTACAAAAAAGGAGCAAAAATAAAAATTAATTCCTCTTCTCGACAAAGTTCGCTTTTAATTACATTAGAAAAAAAACAAAGCAATTAATACTGCGCCTTTTCGATGAAATGCAATATGTGTAACAACTCCGGAAAATTGAAATAATAATAATGCAATTGTTGCGAGGGCGAAAGGGTGTGTACACTCTGTTACGCTTCTCTAAACACGCAATAAAAATCATATCTTTCGGCATCGAGAGTTGTTTAACCTTCACCCGGTACCGAGAAACCTTGCAGTTACGGTATTTGGGATCAAACTCGACCCCGTGAGAAGGGGTTTTTTGATGATCATGATTTTTTTTTATTTTATGAGGAGAACAAACGGAAAATTACTTTCCAAGGAAAACACGTCCTTAGGGTCTTTTAACGTAAAATTTTAATAATTTTTTTTCCTTGATTTCTATTTTTACAGATGATTTAAAATTTCATTTTCTTCATACATCTAGCAATATATATTATTTACTTACAATCTCGTTGCAAGTATTTTTTTTCTCTTTTTTTCTATTTCTTATTTTTACTAATTTCAATCAATATTCTGTCTATAAAGTAATTAAAGGTATAAAAAATTACATCTGATATAAATTTCAGATACAATTTCAATTCAAAATTTTATCTAAAGAAAAATTTGCATGTGAAAAAAATTAATCAAACTTACAGTGAACTGCTCTCTGTTGTACTAGATTTTCGTCAGCGCAGCAACATTTTTCCTTCATCTGCAAATAAAAAAAATATATAAACAAATTAAATTAGAAAAATTATATTGAAAAAGAAATATTTAATTCAAATAACGAAATAATCGATTACCTGACTATTATTATAATTAAATATTTACTTGAATCAAATAATATTTGATGCAATTAAATGATATTTGCTTCAAATACTAATTAAAAATTTGGTAAACAAATCTGTAATTTAGATTTAATTATTAACAATTTTCCCAAATTGAATCTAAAAAATTTCCTAATTCATAATTTTGTAAAAAAATTCCTATTTCCAATTTAAATGCTAACAGGGCTCGAACTAGGTCCATAAATCCCGTAAAGGTCAGTAAATTTGTTTGAAGTCCGTAAAAGTCAGTTTTTTTTAAAAAAAGGTTTGTAAAGTACATACGTAATTTGATTGAGAAAGAACGAAAATTTCGTAAAATGTAAAATATAATTTAGACAATTTTCGAGAAATTACAAACGATTGCAGAAATTCAATTATTTTCAAAAGTAATAAAATTCTTCTCAGAAATTCAATTATGTTCAAAATTTTTTAAAAATTCAATTATCTTTAGAAATAATTAAAATTCTTCTCCGAAATTCAATTTTTTTCAAAAATTTTAATAAAATTATTGTCAAAATTTCAATTACTTTCAAAAATTTTCCTGAATTCAATATAATAACTACTATCAATAACTACTATTTTCATAATATTTTCCAAAAGAATTCAATTATTTAAAGAAAAATGTATCTAATAAAATCTTACGCAAATAATTAATTATGTTAATAAATAACAAAAGCTTCACAGGAATTCAATTATTTACAAATTTTTTTATAAATTTCTTCGCAATAATTGAATTTTTCATAAATAATAATTTTTTTACAGGGATTCAATTATTTTCATAAATAATAAAACACATTGCAGAATTATAATTATTTTTAATACAATTTTAATCGAATTCCTCGAAAAATGTAATTATTCTTAAAAATGTTATTAATAAAATTCTTTATGAGAATAAAATTTTGGGAAACTTTCAATTATTCAATCATGAAATTTAAGATAATAATTGAATATTAAAAGCATTAGAGCGTGAATTTTTAGAAATAATTGAATTTTGAAAAGGTTTCAAATGAAAATCTTTGAAAATCTGTATTTTTCAAAGAACTTTTTTAAAAATTATTAAAAATAATGCATATATAGAAGAGTTTTAGTTAAAAACAAGAAAAAAATTTTAATTTTGGAAGATTTACAAATTATTGCAGAAATTCAATTATTTTTAAGAGTAATAATATTCTACGGAAAAAATTAAATATTGTTCAAAAATAATAAAATTCTTCTTAGGGATTCAATTATTTTATGAAATAATAAAACTCATCACAGAATTTCAATTATTTTTAATAGAGTTTTCATCAAATTTCTCGAAAAATGTAATTATTCTTAAAAAATTTCTAAAAATTTGTCGAAAGAATTGATTTATTTAATAATTTGTTAAAAAAAATTCTTTATGATAATTTAATGTTAAGAAACATTTAAATCTTCCACACCAATTATTTATTTTTGTATTTAAATAATTGAATTCTTGTAGAATTTACTAACAAAAATTTATTTAAAAATGAATTTCAGTTAAAATTTTAAATAATAATTGAATATTAAAAGCAATATAGCGTGCATTTTTATAGAAATAATTGAAATTTGAAATTACTTTTTTTTGAAAAAGTTTAATTGAATTTTTTTTATATTATTTGAAGTTTTTATTTTCAAATATATATATTGAACTGAAGAATTTACGAATAATTGAAATTTTGTAAAATTGAATATTGTAAACAAATGGATTTGAAAATTGTCAAAGACCTTTTTGAAAATTATTAAAAAAATTCGATTTAAAGAAGAATTTTAGTTAAAAATTCTTGAAAATAATAATTTTATTACTGGGTAATCTTTAATTAATATAAAACATGAAGAAATCGATCACTTCGAGTCGAAGACTCGGAGTTATCGATATCTTCATGTTTTATAGTTATGAAAAATTTAATTTCCGTAAAATCCGTATTTTTAAGTACTTTCACTGATTCGAGCCCTGTGCTAACCATTTTCCCTAAATAACTTTTAAAAATTCCCTAATTAATAATTTTTTAACAAATTCCTACTTAAGATATTTCCATGTAGTAACTAAATATCTAAAATAAATAACTAAATTTAGTAACTAAATTTTAGTTAGTAAATAATAAAGGAAAGGAAAAAATAAAGAAAGAAATACAGAAAGGAAAGAAAGGAAAGAAAGGTAATAAAAATAAAAATTACGAAATTTAAGTTAGCTAGAAAAATTTAACAGAGAGAGTGAGAGAGAAAGAGAAGACATAAGAAAGATTAAAGAAAAATCCAATCACAGAAAAAAGTGAGTGTTATTTTAACACTGAATTCGGTGTTAAAAGTGTCTGCATCAAACTTTAGCTCGGAAGTGTTATTTTAACACTGAAAATAAGGTAAATTTTCTATTATAGAAAATTTATCCTCACTAAAATTACCCTACCAAAATTTACCCGCATCAAAAACAACACTCGCTTTTCTCTGTGATGAATGCTGGATCATCAATATAAATCATAAGCCTGATGGCTTTACTGATGTAAACGTTCCTCCGTGTTTCGAAGATAATTGACATTCGAGAGCTGAAGATATTAGAGATGATCCTCTTGGATATTCTCACTCTCAACAACATATAACAGCTAGATATAAAATATAATATACAATGAGACATTGTACACATAATGATGATGATTATGTTAAAAAGTAACTTATCGCACATTATCCACCACGGTTATTATTGGTCTTGTATTTTCAGAAAACAGTTTTCTCACGGCGATTGTCACGACGAGATTTCAACGTGCGCCACTATACAAGTTCGTTAGCAAAGAGTTGCGACGATGAGATGAGGCAAACGAGGGGCTTCTTTATTTTTAGCGATTTATCCGCCCGTACGGATCCACTCCCTTTCACTATACACAAAAATGACCATAAATATCTTTTCGTGCTACACTTTTCAGTAACATATACCTATAGGGCTTCCTTCCTTCGTCGGTTCCCTTTTATTTCTTCCCTTATTGATGCATAATTGAAAGTCGTCGCTCTCTTATTTTTATTATCATATATGTATGTTGTGTATACAAAATAAATGCGAAAGAACAACCAGAATTTCGCAATAAAAAATCTTTCTGATTTTACGAATCATTGTGTGTTTTGAAAAAGAACCAGTTTCTATTTTTCTTCTCTCTATTTTTATTAATTAGTTTAATTAATTTTTATTAATTTTTATTTTTATTATTTTATTTTATATTTTTTGTTCTTTTATTTGTTCTCTTTTTTTTTAATTAAAATTTGAGCCAAATTATATGTGATTGCGTTTATTACTCTTCTTTCTAATTTCTACAGAAAGTTGTATATTTATATTTATTTATTTCATTTAATATTTATTTAACTTTAGTTTTAAACTAATCTTTTTGTTCAAAAGAAATGGATCACGATACTGGCTGAAATAAATATAAATTTAATAAAAATTTCCATCTAATTTTCCATCAATAATAAACCAATAATACAATTGAAGAATTTCCAAACAATTGAAATTTGATAAAATCTTTTTAAAACAAAATGAATTTTGCTAAAAACTTTTTTAAAACTAATTGAAATTTTGTAAAATCTTTAAAAAGTAATTGAATTTTTGAAAAACACATTTTTATTATAAAAATGTTTTTAAATAATAATTTTCAATTATAAACATGAACATAATTTCTCCAAAATTTTAATAAATTTATAAAAAATAAATTTTTTAAATTTTAATTTACTTTGATCGATGATAATAATTGAATCTTAAAAAATTATGATATAAATTCTAAGAATTAGTTTTCTAAAAATATTGTAATGTAATTTTTCGAAAATAATTGAATTTCTTTAAAGAATTTTTGTTAAAAAAAAAAAATTAATTAAAATTAATTTAATAAAAAGAAGAAGAAGACTCGGAGTTATCGATATCTTCGATGTTTTATAGTTATGAAAAATTTAATTTGTAATTTTTAAGTAAAATGTTCTCTTATTTAATTCGAACTGGTTATATTTTTGTCCGTAAATGGTCCGTCATTTTTCATTTTTGGTCCGTAAAGTTTGTATTTTTAAATACTTTCACTGGTTCGAGCCCTGCTACTTCTCTTGATCTTTTCTTGTTTATTTTTTGTTTTTTTCTCGCTTAAAAGAAAAATCCATGTTTTGAAAAATATTTTACGGATTTTTAGAAAACGTAATTTTTTCGAAATAAAGCGAAGAAGGAAAATTCAAGTGAAAAGTTAAAAGTCGAAAGAAAAAGAAAGAAAAGAAAAGAAAATAGATCAAAGCGACACCGCCGTGTCATAACGCTGTCATCAACACTGCAAAGAGAAGCACCTTCACGGTTGAGCGCGTCGCACTCTCAACAACATCCGACTACTTGCAGGGGCCACCCACCACCTGAAATTCCTTTTACCCGAAAAAAAAGAAGAAGAAGAAGAAGAAGAAATCTTTACTTGACCGCCTAAAGGAATAAAATTCTTTCAAAAGTAAATTAATAAACTTTTCTTACGCCCAACTAGGGGAACATAGTCTAGGTCGGCCACCTTTTTGACTTTTGTTTATAACTTTTTTTTAAAAATGAATTTGGACAATTGAAGTATATGGTTGGAAAGTCCTGTTTAATAGGAACATCTTTTCTGTACAAAGTAAATTGATTGGTTTTAAAATGAAAAAGTTATAAAGAAGTAAAAAAAAAAAAATTTGTAGTCGAGGTTGGCCATTACAGTCAAGGTCGGCCATGTTTAAAATTCAAAGGGCATTAATCGTTAAAAAATAAAATAACATGTTTGGAGTTACGGAAAATTGATTCTTTATTGTTTACAGTTTGTAACTTAATGAAATAACAAAATAATAACAATAAACAATATAAAAAAATAAATATAAATAAAAAAAAATTTTGCACTAAAATATTAATAAAATTAAATAAAAATATTAATAAGATGATGAATTATATTATGAGTTATACAGAATTGCAGTTTTTGCAAATGAAGTAGCTCGTCCTCATCTTTGCGCATTTTAAACACATAGTGGCCGACCTTGACAGTAAGTAACATTACCGAATTGTTGTAACCATAAAGAAATACGTTTCGGGATTCGATTTTTTACTTTGTTTTTCTTTCAACCATGAGTCCCACAAATTTTCTGCATACTTGCCTTGACGATTAAATTTGTTTTTTATCTTTTATTAATGGTTTTTCACATTATGCACAAAACTTTTTTTCAGCTTTTTTTGTACCGACGTCACAGAAAACACAATTTTCGATTTTCCGAGAATGTAATTGAACAAAAAGTTAGGTTACTCTAAGACAAGCTTCGACAAGCATGCGCGTAGGTGGCGCTAGTGAACTTGTCCAAAAAATCGCGATGGCCTACCTAGACAGTAGACCAACCTTGACTACATTCCCCTATATATATAAGAGTGAGAGCGCCGATTGATGTTTTAAAATTATTATCCGGAGACATTTTATTCTCTCTTATATTGAGATCTCAACATCAATGATATTCAAGTTTCTTATATGGACCCATTTCTTTTTTTCTCTCGCCATCGGCAAACTAATAATCTTCTCTCTTCCTCTCTATCATTATCTTTCAACGTGTTGTTTTTGATTACTACTTACTATCAAAAACTTATGAGCATATACACACCAATTATAATTTCTTATCTTTTTTCTATCAATTCCTTTTCATTTCATCATTTATCTTTTTTTTCTTCTTCTTATTCTTTTTTCTTACACGGAATAAAAATTCCCCGTGTCTTAAATTGTCCACCTTGTTATGAAATCATCAAAAAAAAAAAAAAAAAAAAAATGATCGAAAACGCTGCGACTAAATACGAATTTAATGGCATATAAAGATTTCTATTCCTGGAATTACTTTTTGAAGTGAGTAATATCATTTTATAAGACAACTTCTGAGTCATCTGAAAACTGCAAATAATTCTAGAATGTCAATAATTAATCTTTAGGTACTTGATGGATAATGACTTTTTGATCTAAGTGCTGATTTAGAAAGCCTCTGCTTTACTGATTTTTTATTTATTTATTTCTTGAACAGGCTGAAAATTTCTGAATATACAGAAAAGAAAGAGAAAATATATTTAAATAAATAATGGTAAAAAATAATTTTCGTTTATTTGAATATTCAAAGTTTTAGAGAGATTTATATTTTTTCAAATGAACGAAAATTGTTTTTAATAAAATACAAATTAAAAGCAGTAAAAAAAAATATCGACGTTCATTTGAAAGTTAAAAATTTTAGGGACGTAAACATTTTTTTTCGAATATTTAAAAAAAATACAACTTTTTTTTACTTATTTTTAAAAATTGCGACTTTTTTCGACTTATTTTCA
The DNA here is from genome assembly GCF_015476425.1 of Leptopilina heterotoma. Taxonomy (NCBI): domain Eukaryota; kingdom Metazoa; phylum Arthropoda; class Insecta; order Hymenoptera; family Figitidae; genus Leptopilina; species Leptopilina heterotoma. Next base: position 150,508 of record NW_025110880.1, on the reverse strand, counting down.
AAATTTGCTACTATTTTCGATTTTCTTTCAAGTATTATGCAACAAAATACATATTTTCAAGAATTTTTAACTAAAATTCTCCTTTAAATCGATTATTTTTAATAATTTTCGAAAAAGTTCTTTGACAATTTCCAAATCCATTTTTTACAATATTTAATTTTACGTACTTTCAATTATTCATAAATTCTTTAATTAAATAGGTATATATTAGAAAATAAAACCTTCAAATAATATAAAAAAAATTTAATTAAACTTTTCCAAAAAAAAGTAATTTCAAATTTCAATTATTTCTAAAAATTAACGCTACATTGCTTTTAATATTCAATAATTGAAAACCTCCACGGAATAACGATTTATGGCAATTCAAAGTTGAAAATTGCAAGCATTTTTAAATGTGCCATAGATCGTTATTTTAATTTTAATTGGAAAATTCTACTAGAATTCAATTATTTAAATATAAAAATAAAACATTTATTGAATAATTGAATGTTTTCTAAAATTCAATTCCCATAAAGAATTTTATCAACAAATTTTTAAATAATTGAATTCTTTCGACGAATTTTATTAAAATTTTTAAGAATAATAATTACATTTTTCGAGAAATTCGATGAAAATTGTATTAAAAATAATTGAAAATCTGCGATGAATTTTATTATTTGTAAAAATAATTGAATCCCTAAGAAGAATTTTATTACTTGTAAACAATATTTAATTTTTTGCGTAGAATATTATTTCTCTTGGAAATATTTGAATTTCCGGAATAATTTGTAACTTTTCCAAAATTAAATTTTTTTTCGTGTTTTTAACTAAAATTCTTCTTTAAATCGATTAATTTTAATAATTTTCAAAAAAGTTCCTTGACAATTTTCAAATTCATTTGTCTACAATTCAATTTTACAAAATTTCAATTCTTGGTTAATTTTTTAATATTAAATATATATTATAAGAAATTAAAAACTTCCAATAATTTCAAAAAAAAATCAATAATTAAACTTTCTTAAAAAAATTAATTCCACAGAATTGTTAGTTAAAAATATGAAAAATTCAGATTTTAGAAGATTTTAATTTGAAACCTTATCAAAATTCAATTATTTCTAAAAATTCACGCTCTGATGCTTTTAATATTCAATTATAATCTAAAATTTTAACTGAAATCCATTTTTAAATAAATTTTTATTAGAAAATTCTACTAGAATTCAATTATTTAAATAGAAACAAAACAATTTATTGAATAATTGCATGTTTTTTAAAATTGTATTCTCATAAAGAATTTTTTTAAATAAATTTTTAAATATTTGAATTCTTTTTACGAATTTTAATAAAATTTTTAAGAGTAATTACATTTTTCGAGGAAGTCGATTAAAATTGTATTAAAAATAATTGAAATTCTGCCATGAATTTTATTATTTATGAAAATAATTGAATATCTAAAAAGAATTTTATTTTTTACGAAAATAATTGAATCCCTGTAAAAATTTTATTATTTATAAAAAGAATTGATTGATTGCGAAGAAATTTACAAAAAACTTGTAAATAATTGAATTCCTGTGGAATTTTTTTCTATTTCATGAAGATAATAATTAAAGGTTTGCGTAGAAATTTATTAAATTTTTTTTTAAATAATTGAATTCTTTTGGAAAATTTTATTAAAATAGTATATATTAAAAATCATTGAATTCAGGAAAATTTTTAAAAATAATTGAAATTTTGCCAAGAATTTCAGTTAAAATTTTGGAAAATAATTGATTTTCGGAGAAGAATTAAATTATTTTTAAAGTTATTAACTGAAATTTTGACGAGAATTTAAAAAAAATTTTGAACATAATTGAATTTCTGCGAAGAATTTTATTACTTTTAAAAGTAATTGAATTTCTGCAATCATTTGTAATTTATTATATCGTTCAATTTACGAACTTTTCGTTTTTTCTCAATCCTTTTTTAAAAAAACTGACTTTTACGGACTTCAAGAAAATTTAGGAACCTTTACGGAATTTACGGACCTAGTTCGAGCCCTGAAATACAAAAACTAAACAAGAAAAGATAAAAAATAAAAAGAAAAAAAAAAAAAAAAAAAATAAGCAAACTAGAAGAAAAGTACAAAAATAAAATCTTCATAGCACAAAATCGATTCTAAATTCTTTGTCATGTATCGAAATTGGCAAAGAATCTAACAATCTATATGAACATACATACAGAATATTTTATGTGCCAAGAACTTCCTGTTCGTTTTTCAACACATCTTTTATCGGGAATTTTTCTTATTCTTTCCGTTTAGTTTATTTTTCTTGTAGGGCGATACGACATGCCACAATAATACGCGAAGACACGGAACAATGCGAACTGGCAGAATGAAGGGACTGCATATAAACGACCTGAATATACCCTGACACGTGCTCTTACAAATAATATTTCACATGACGCCAAACCAAATGTATCTACAACTCTGCCTGTGTACAACAATCTTAGTCCGTGACCCAAAAAAAGAAAAGAAACAGAAACAAAAAGGGTGTATCAACTTCTTTTTTTTATGTTTCCAAAGATGACAAGTTTCAAATCTCAAACTAATAATCATCATTTCTATCTTTCTATGACAGTCTTTATACTTTTTATCGAAAGTAAATTCTCCGGTGATTTTTTTTTATTTCATGTATACATGGAATATACGATTGTTTCTCTTCAGTTTTATATAGCACGAAATGAAACTAGACGATTAAATATGAAAGGATATTTCAAAATGAAATCTCATTTGTTCTAACATCAAATAGGAGGATCATTACATTATACAAAAGGAATTTTATTCAAATAGTCGTTTATAGGTACTCGACTATTAGCGAATGAATATTTATATACTTAACCCAAATAATTTTTATATTTAAATCCGAGAAAATTAATCAATTACCAAAATTCATTTAAATACAAAAAATAAATTTTAAATTAAAAAAATATAATTATAAATCAAAAAAGACAAGTGAAAAAATATTTTTTTTTTCCTTTGAAGTAGAAAATATTTAATTCTTTCGAATAAAAATTATACGACGACCCTAATAATAATAATTTTATTTGAAACAATAATTATTCCACTAAAATAATAAAAAAAAAATAAAAATTATTTGACTGAAATATTAATTTTGTTAGAAAAATTATAATTATTAGACAAAAATAATAATATTATTTGACCTGAATCAAAATTCTTCAACTAAAATAATAATTATTCGAAAAAAATAAAAATTATTTGACTAAAATATTAATTATTTAAGAAAAATTATAATTGCCAAACTAAAATAATAATTATTCGAGAAAAATAAAAATTATTGTACTAAAATAATACTTATTTGTTACAAATAAAAATTATTTAACTAAAGTACCTAATAATTATTCAACTAAAATATTAATTAAAAAAAGTAAAAATTCTTTGACTAAAATATTAATTATTGAAGAAAAATTATAATAACTAAACTAAAATAATAATTATTCGCTAAAAGTGTCAATTATTCGACTAAGATAATTTAAGTTTAAAGAAAATAAAAACTATTTGACTAAAACATTAATTATTTCAGAAAATTTATAATTATTAGACTAAAATAATAATTATTCGATCCAAAGAAAAATTCTTCGACTAAAATAATAATTATTCGAAAAAAATAAAAATTATTAGACTAAAATAATAATTATTCGTTACAAATAAAAATTATTTAACTAAAGTAATAATTACTCAACTAAAATATTAATTAAAAATAGTAAAAATTCTTTGACTAAAATAATAATTATTTAAGAAAAATTGTAATTACTAAGCTACAACAGTAATTATTCGATGTAAATAAAAATTCTTCGACTAAAATAATAATTATTAGAGAAAAATAAAAATTATTAGTTATAAATAAAAATTATTTCATAACAAATAAAATCCATTTGATACAAATAAATATTTATTCCCAATTAATTAGTTTATTAATTTGAATAAAATAATTTTTCTTCCAGAGAGTAAAAAATGTATTATGCAAGATTTAATTAAATTAAATCCCATTTTTTTTTCGAATCGACGATTACATCTGTGATTACATCTGTGTTCGACATCTGTGACGATATTTTTACGAGCAAGAATATTTAACGAAATGGAAAATATTCTAATAGTCATTATAGGAAATAAAAAACCGTTTTTCGAACTATATTTGAAATTATTTTTCTTTCGAATCTTCCAATTTTATTCAAATAAACGCTATTTCTATTCAATTTTATTCAGAGGTCACTTTCGTATATATTTTAATGCCGAGATTGAAAGAAAAGAAGAACGAAAATTGTTTCATTCAAAGAAATGAATTTGAAATTTTTTTCCCAAAAATATTAATAATAAAAAAAATATTAACATAATATAGTAATCATAATAAAGACAATCTGGACATTCTAGACACAAATTTCTCTATTGCAATAAAAAATTTTCCCCTTTCAGAAACTTTCCATAAATATTTTTTCTCACTTTCATTTTTTTCTACATTTCCTAAATTAACATATTTGCAAAAAATATGTCTTATAAAAACTTTTTGCAAATTTTTGCTGTTCAATTATTGAACTAAAAAAATAAATATTTTATTCAATAATTAAAAATGTTTCTTAAAATTAATTTTTCATAAAGAATTTTATCAACAAATTTTTAAATAATTGGATTCTCTTGACAAATTTTAATAAAATTTTTAAGAATAATTGCACTTTTCGAGAAATTTGATGAAAATTGCAGGTATTAAAAATAATTCAAATTCTATCAAGAACTTTATTAATATTTTTGAAAATAATTGAATTTCAGAGAAAAATTTCATTATTTATAAATATAATTAAAATTTTGACGAGACTTTTTTTAAAATCTTGAACATAATTGGATTTCTGCGAAAAAAATAATTGAATACTTGAGACGAATTTTATTACAAATTTCTTTTTTAATAATTGAATTCTCTTGTGAAATTTTATTGAAATAGCAAACATTGAAAATAATTGAATTTAAAAAATTTTTTTAAATTAATTAAATTTCTACGGAGAATTTTATTAAGATTATTTTGAAAAAATTGAATTGTTACAAAGAATTTCATTAAAATTTTTGAAGATAATTTAATTCTTTAAGAAAATTGAATTAAAAATGTATTGGAAATAATACTTAAATTCTAATAAATAAATTGTAGCAAAGGTTTTTAAAATAATTGAATTTCTTTGATAAATTTTAATAACATTTTTAAGCATAAATTATTTTTCAAGGAATTACATTAAAATTGTATTAAAAATAATTGAATTTCTGCAATGAGTTTTTTTTATGTATTTATGAAAATAATTGAATCCCTGTAAAAAATGTTATTATTTATGAAAATAATTTGTAAATAATTGAATTCCTGTGAAATTTTTATTATTTATGAAAATAATTAGGTTTGCGTAGAATTTTATTAAATATTTTTAAAATAATTGAATTGTTTTAAAGATTTTTATTAAAGTAGTAGACATTCAAAATCATGGAATTGAGGAAAGTTTTTGAAAATAATTAAAATTTTGCCAAGAATTTGATTAAAATTTTCTTAAATAATTGAATTTCTGCAATCATATGTATTTGATTCAAAATTCAATTTGTTTTAGTGTTTTTAACTAAAATTATTCTATATAAATCCATTATTTTTAATAATGAAAATTCAAAATTCTGCGTTCTTTCTAGAAATTCACGCTACATTGCTTTTAATATTCAATTATTATCTAAAATTTTAAATTAAATTCATTTTTAAATCAATTTTTATTAAAAAATTCTACGAGAATTCAATTATTTAAATATAAACATAGATAATTTATTAAATGATAGAATGTTTCTTAAAATTCAATTCCCATAAAGAATTTCGTCAACAAATTTTTAAATAATTGAATTCTTTTGTCGAATTAAAATAAAATTTTTAAGAAAAATTACATTTTTCAAGGAATTCAATGAAAATTACTGAATTCTTCCAACGAATATTATTAATATTTTTTCAAATAATTGAATTTCTAGGAATAATTTTATTATTTGTGAAAATAATTAAATTTCTCTGTTGAATTAGGAAAAATTGCATTGAAAATAATATAATTTTTATAAAAACTTTTCTAAAAGCTTTTTAAAAAAATTAAATTTTTCAGAGAAATTTTAATGAAATATTAGATATTGAAAATAATTTAATTCCTCAGAAGTTGTTTATGAAAATAATTGGATTCTTTAAAGAAACTTTATTAGAATATTTAAAAATAATTGAATTTCTCCAAAAAAATTTGTTATTTATGAAGATAATTGAATTCTTGCTATAAATGTTATTAAAATTTTTGAAAATAATTGAATTTTTGTGAAGAATTTTATTATTTACGGAAATAATTGAAATTCTTTTGGAAAATTTTATTAAAATAGTAGATATTCAAAATCATTGAATTCAGGAAATTGTTTAAAAATAATTAAAATTTTGCTAAGAATTTCAGTTAAAATTTTTGAAAATAATTGATTTTCGGAGAAGATTTTAATTATTTGTGAAGATAATTGAAATTTTGAATAGCATTTTTAAAAATTTTTTGAACCCAATTGAATTTTTGCGAAGAATTTTATTACTTTTTAAAATAATTGAATTTTTACAATCATTTCTAACTTTTAAAAAATTTTCCAAATTATATCGTAGAATTTACGAACTATTCGTACTTTTTTAAACAAATTACGGACTTTACGGATGTTTTTTTAAAAAATAACTGACTTTTACGGACTTCAAGCGAATTTACGGACTGTTCAGGGATTTACGGACCTAGTTTACGGTCCCCAATGTTTCAATGAAATATTCCAAGGAATGTGAATAAAATATTCCGTGCTATTGGGGATAATAATTTAAGAATAAAAGAAAATTTTATAAAAAAAGGATTCATTTTATCGATGTACGGCAAAATATATAATCAACTCGGAAATTTCTCGCACTTTTGTGGAGCCGCGACCGGAAGCTACATTGAAAACAATTTCTTACCCATAGTCTTCATTTGTACGTCTATATATACGTATTTATACACATATATCGTAAACTCAGAATATATTGAGTACACAAAAATGTTGATATATAACACCTACAAGATATATGTGTCAGAGTGGTTAACTTTTGAAGAAAAGAAGAAATCGCGCATTCTCAATGGTTTTCGGCCCAGAAAGAACAAAGAACCCGACTCACAAAACTTCGTTTTGCTCCTGCCTTCCCCCCACCCTTACACCCTTCCGCCTCACTGATTACACCACATGATTACATTACACTATATACATATATGTATGTGAATGACCACTTGTATAATTACACTCCTTTTAAACTGATGTGCATAAGAAAATGTTTTGTAAAAAAGCACGTAAAGTGCGTTAAAGAAGTAATTTCTATTTCTTCTTTTGTAATTTTTACAAGAAGAAAAAAACATTCGTTTCAAATTGTAAATAACAATAGTCGCGCAGAAATTGGTATATTTACCCTATTATTATGGGGTAAATGCACCAATTACTGCGCGAGTCCAGAAAAAACAACTTTTTAATAGAGAATAATCTTCAATAGAAGATATATTTTTGTTGAAAGAAATGAATTTACTAGTTGTTTTTTACTACTAGTTATAAAAAGTATTTTAGCGTCGAAAAATTTTTTTTACAAAACCGAAAAGAATAATAGTATATTAAGCAACAAGAGGATAAAGGCAGCCATTTCTTTACGGTGATTTTTGTGACACGAGTGGAAGTCGAGGGCGCCCCGAGACCGGAACTTGTATGAAAATGGCGGCCGTTTTCTCCCAAGGGCAAGAAAAATGCATGTGAACAGCTAATTTTCTTGCCCTTGGGAGAACACGGCCGCCATTTTCATACGGTCGAAGAAATGAATGACTTTCTTCCCTGTCGTCCGCTATCAGAAAGCGGCATTTTTGTGCATGTGGGATAAAAATCAATTTTTTTGATGTCTTTAGGTTAAAAAGTAGTCTGGAAAAGTTTTTAATTCCCTAGGTGAATAAAAGAAGAGAAATTAATAATATTTTCTTTCATCTCTAAAAACGTGAACTAATAAAAATATATAATATACCCATATGTTTGAAATTAATTTTGAAAAATTTTGTTATGAATTTCAAAAATTTAATTTTTTCCAGTACTTTTAATAAAAATTCATGACTTTTGCCCGAATTCCTATAATTTCTAGACAGAATAATTTTATTAACCATCACTACTATAATATAATTATACTACCATTGTTTTAAAAAAAAGTATTCTAATCCATAAGAAACTATACGAAAATGATAGAAATGATAAATCAAATTTGTAAATTCTTCGAAATGATCATTGATAAAATAAGTTATACATTCAAAAATAATTAATTATATGGAAAAGCATTAAACTAATTTTACTTTTAAGTATGCTGATTCACTAAACGTGAATAAAATATGTATATATGTATATACCTTCTCCTGATGCAAATTAAAAATAGATGTTTTGTAATTGATCATGGCGAGGGGAAAATTTAAGTTTTTCTTTCGTGCTTCTTAACGTTTTTTCTAAATTATTCTCGGCTCTATAAATTTCCATCAGGTACCATATATTTATAATTGTTAGGTAAACCACACGATTTACTCTTGTTTAAAAATTTCCAACCCACAATAAATATCATACTAAAATAGAAAAATAAATTATTTTCTCCGTCAAGTTTCAGGAATAATAACAAATGTTACAACAGTACAGATTTGTATTTTTACAGTTGAGGAATTTAAAAAAAACGGTAACTTTATTTGCTTCAAAGTTTGGTAGTTTTACCATAAATTATATGATTATTGTAATAATATTAATAATAATAATAATAATAATAATAATAATAATAATAATAATAATAATAATAATAATAATAATAATAATAATAATAATAATAATAATAATAATAATAATAATAATAATATTACGATTCTTATTATTTTTTTTTAGCTGCAACCAATGCCAATTTCTGTAACTAATATTTTTACAACTCATATTGTTTTTGTAATCATTTGTATTTGATTATTACCACAACCATCTGTAAGATTCTAAATTTATGGTTTTAAAATTGTCAACTACCAATTGCAGTCACCAATATTGTAGTTGCAAATTTATTAGTACACAAGTTACTGTTTTTACAATTATTATAATTGTACAAGATAGTTACTACAATAGCCAGAAACAAACACAATTATTTAGTATAGTTAATATTTATACAACTTACAGTTACAACCATTTGTACAATGGTATGAATTCTGCATATGCTTAGAATTGTTATGAATTTGTTCCAAAACAATATTTCAGAAACTTGTCGTAGAATTTGTTTTGGATATGTTACAGAATCTGTAGCAAATATCTGTTATAGAACCTGCACAGAATCTCTAACAAATATCTGTGCTATATTACAGAATCTATACAGAATCTGTAACCAACATTTATTATAGAATCTGTAACAAATATATGTTCTAAATTACAGATTCTGTAACAAATATCTGTTATAGTATCTGTAACAAATACATGTTCTACAACAGGTTCTATAAACAGATATTCTACAATAGATAATTGTAATTATGAATCTGTAACAAATATCTGTTATAGAATTTGTACAGAATCTGTAACAAATACCTACTGTTATAAAATCTGTACAGAATCTGTAATAAATTTTTGTCATAGAATCTGTACAGAATCTGTAATAAATATTTGTTCTGTAACAGATATCTGTTATTTTATTCCTCCAGAGAAACATGATACTAAATCAGTACTGATTCTAAAAATTGTTCTCTCCTGTTCCAGATATATTCTCTAAAAATTTTGCCCACTTCTACAAACTTGAACATTAAATGCATATATCAAAAATTATTATCACCAAAACCCATTATTGTTTTTTCAGACAGTTTTCCCAAAGATCTTAAATTGAAAGAACATTGACACCAACAAAACGAAGCATTACAATAGTTTGATACAGTTTTTGATCTCAATTTCAGATCATAAAAAACTATGCAATAACTGTTATCGCAATTACGGAAATAAATAAACTTTTAACGCAAAATACCTATCAAAAATAGTGCCACAAAAAAATTCTTCTCCTAACCTTTCAAAAACCCACAAGAATGTAAATAATCAGTAATTAAAAAAATCACCTCTTTAAAACTTCAACTCAAAACACACAGAAAGAATTCAAGTCTTACATCCAATAAAAATGCATTTCCGAAATTTACATAAACATATAAATTTTCTCCACAGTATAACCGCACATAAAAACCGCGAAGAGTAAAGAAATCTAAAAATGAACGTCTCATTTCCCATGTGTATATATTTCTCACATGCATATACATATGTACATTGATATCGCGCTTCTTGCGTATATAAAGAATTCCCTAATTGGAACACACAACTCTCCGCGAAACATCATCTCTTTTTTAACATCGCGTTTATACAACCATTGAACGCGAGAATGAAACATGATTTGAATCCGGTTTAAACGAGAACTGTGTAAGAATTGCAAGAAAATTGTTATGAGCCAATGATTAGAGTCTCATTAACGACATTATTGAAGACAAGGGGACCCTCATCATTCCTGGAGGCGAAAATGAAGGCTCACCTCGTGGCTAGTAGTAAGCTGCGCCGAAGCCCCAACACTCACATATATATGTATATACATTCCGCGGCAATGCTCAGCAGTGAACAGTCGACACGCGGCACTCGATCGTGCAGGATCGTCGGATCTTCTATTATCAAAGCCGAAAAAGAAGAAAAAAAGTGTAGAGTTATGTGCCGGTAACAGTACATTAGGAGAAATGATCTATAAGAGAATAGATTATACAGATCAGATTATTAAAAAATCTAACAAGTTGAATTAAACGAATTAAATGAATTAAATGAATTAAAAATGGATCATCTAGTGATGTTAATATTAAGTGCAATGTCAACTGGCAGTTGAGCAATATTGTGACCTAGTGACACCGGAAGTGTTTTTTTAAAATAAGAGAATGATTTTCCCATACTCTTGATGAAGAATATTGTGTTTTAATTTTCGGGGGTGGAAAAAATTACTTTGATTCATTAGATGGTGCACATGGGTGGTCGGTTGTTGCGGCTCTCGGGTTCACCAGCGAGCGATTGACCCCAACAACAAGTACCTACATGCACGAGTACCTGGCCCAGGCCACGAGCTTCTATAGCTGGCTATGGGCAAGCACTTAATAACTCACTTGGAATCTCGAGATATCGATAAGAAATTCCGTGTGGAGTCCATTGACGACGGTGATAGCGCGATTAACCAGTACGGTGAAAAGTTTCTCAGTGAAAAGAGGACCACCCTGTCGTCAAAACAATCTCTATCGTTATCAGCATTATCATCATTATCATCATCATCACTTTTCAATAAAAGAACAATCATCAATTTCTCAACTAGTTTTCTCATCATTATTATATTATTTCTAACGTGTACTGTGAATTGTGTACCGATGCCGAACAACGAAAAAATAAACAATTACGATCAGACTTTCGAGATGATCAATGTGAATCGTTTTGCATTTGAGGATAACGATGTCCTCGAGTATGATGTTAAACCACGTCTCGAGGAACGAGACCTGGAGACGATTAGGTCCAGCATCGTGGAGGGTCTTGGTCTCCAGAGGATACCTGATCCGTCCAAGGTACCTTTCCTTCGTTTGTAATATATTTAACCAACATTATCGGATGCAGAATACTGCATCTGTATGGCTACTAGTTTAGTCTTCTCACTTATTGCGAGATAAATCATTTTATAAATTCGTCTTTCGATCCATACACTATGTTAAAAATCGTACCAAGAAAAAATCCGATTTTTAACAGTATAAGTCAATTGTTAAATTATTGCGTCAAAACTCGGAAGCAGAGTTTGTCGATTACAAACTCTGCTTCCCAGTTTTGACTCAATAATTTATTTTGTTCAAATTTTTATACAGAATTTCAGTGTTTGATTAGTCGAACAAGTCCGATATCGGTTGCTACTAGACACACTAATATTCTTTGATTTGAAAAATAGAAACAATATATATCATACTGATTAGTCGAATAAGTGAAGACTACTTCTTTTAAATTCTGGTAGAAATTTCAAATTCAATCGGAATATTCAAATCATATCATAGTCATTAGTAAAAAATGGAGACTTCATTTAAATTTTGGTAGAAATTTCAAACTCAATCGGAATATTCAAATCATATCGTGTTAGTAAAAAGTGGAGACTACTTCTATATTAAATTCTAATTCGTAGCAGTAAAATAAAAGTAGTCGAAAATATTTGATAGCAGAAAATTTTCGGTATACAATCAAGACAGAAAATCCCCAAAAGTAGAATAATTTTCTACTTTTGGGTGAAAACAAAAATTACCAGTAAAATAGCAGTTAAAATTCAGTAGCACAGTTTTTCTATACGGATATCAAATGACAAAAATAACATCAAAATCTTTGCGTTGCAACTTTTTAATACATTTTTTTGATGCGATTAATTTAATATCAGTAAATAAAATTTACTACAAAAATGAAAAAAAAGAAGTAGAAGAATAAATTATTAATTAATCAAAAGAAAATAACAAGAGAAAGCACAGCAAAGAACAACTATTCGATTACATATAACAAAAATGCTATTCCACCTCAATTTATTTATTCTACTACAAATGTTATTACTATGTAATAAAATAAATACGAAATTTTCTCGGTGCTTATTTCAAACGATAGAAATTTATTTTCATCAAAGTGAGTTGAGTCAAAGTTTCACTAATCAGACAGCCTAAAAGATGAACAACACTATATCTTTGAGTTGCAACTTCTTCTTTAAATACAAATATCTTACATAATATTTAGATATCAATGCTTCTTTAATAAAAATGAAGTATGCTCAAGCATAATAGTGTCAGAATTTCTGTTTACTTTAACTATTGATAAAAATGTATCATCAAGCAATTGTTAATTTAATTACACACTCATTCATCCAACAAAATTGATCTCTAACTATGTGTGTCTTAAAATTATATAACACGTACAAAGAGGAAAAATAAATAGAAAAGGAAAGATTAATTAAAAATAACAATTCCTTTTCCCCTAATAAAAACAATTTCCCAATTATTGCATTTCACGAATGATTAATTTGATTTACTTTCGATTAAAGTGATTCTTTAAATTCATTTTACCAAAAATGGAACTAATTTTCAAAATTTACGGAAAATTTTCGATTATAAATTTTGAAATAGTTTCTAATAAATTTTTAAATAAATTTTGAAAATAACAACAAGTAGTAAATTAGTATAGTAAGTGGTAAAATAGATGAGTAAATACAGTTGACTCTCGATAAATTGAATCTCGAAGGTCGTGAAAAATCCAAATTATCGAGTTTTATTGATCGAATATTTTAAGTATCGACATTTTTCCAAGGGACCAAAAAAGAAATTCAATTTTTTCGAAACTTTAATTATCGAGAGTTGACTGTAGAAAAATAGTAAAGTAAATACAGTCAACTCTCGATAAATTGAGACTCAAGGGCCAAATTATCGAGAGTTTTATTAATCAAATATTTTAAGTATCAACATTTTTTCAAGAGATAAGAAAACCAATTCAATTTTTTCGAAAGTTTAATTATCAAGAGTTGACTGTAGTAAAATAGAAAAGTAAGTAGAAAAATAGTAAAGTAGATAGGACCCTAAAGTTTTGAACGTTCATTTGAACGAAATTTTTTTTTCTTCATTTAACAAATTTTTCTCAATAATCCTGTTTAGAATAGTAAATAAAACAAATATCAATCAAAAAATTCCAAAAATATTAATATTAAGGGTGAAAAACCACCCTTAATCAAATAACCCATATATGCATAATAATAAATTGCACAATATCACTACTATGCGTTCGGATATTTTTCTAACAACAATTCCAAAAATTCTCTAAAAATATACCAATCAATTTCCAAGAAGTTAGAATGCTCGCTCGAACCCCCAAAACCCACCCCTAATTTAAAATACTTAAAAATAAAATATAAAAGTCCAAAAGCGAGAGAATGCGTTCGTCTTTCTTTATGAAAATATTTTTAAAAATTCCCTAAAAATATACCAAGCAATTTCCAAAAGGTTAGAATGCTCGCTCGGACCCCCAAAACCCACCCCTAATTTAAAATACTTAGAAATAAAATATAAAAGTCCAAAATCGAGAGAATGCGTTCGTCTTTCTTTCTGAAAATATTTTTTAAAATTCCCTAAAAATATACCAAGCAATTTCCAAAAGGTTAGAATGCTCGCTCGAACCCCCAAAACTCACCCCTAATTTAAAATACTTAAAAATAATATATAAAAGTCCAAAAGCGAGAGAATGCGTTCGGCTTTTGATCTCAAAATATTTTTAAAAATTCCCTAAAAATGTACCAAGCAATTTCCAAAAGGTTAGAATGCTCGCTCGAACCCCCAAAACTCACCCCTAATTAAAAACAATTAAAAATAATATATAAAAGTCCAAAATCGAGAGAATGCGTTCGTCTTTCTTTCTGAAAATAATTTTAAAAATTCCCTAAAAATATACCAAGCAATTTCCAAAAGGTAAGAATGCTCGCTCAAACCCCCAAAACCCACCCCTAATTTAAAATACTTAAAAAAATACATAAAAGTGCAAAAGCGAGAGAATGCGTTCGTCTTTCTTTCTGAAAATAATTTTAAAAATTCCCTAAAAATATACCAAGCAATTTCCAAAAGGTAAGAATGCTCGCTCGGACCCCCAAAACCCACCCCTAATTTAACATACTTAAAAATAATATATAAAAGCCCAAAAGCGAGAGAATGCGTTCGTCTTTCTTTCTGAAAATAATTTTAAAAATTCCCTAAAAATATACCAAGCAATTTCCAAAAGGTAAGAATGCTCGCTCAAACCCCCAAAACCCACCCCTAATTTAAAATACTTAAAAAAAATACATAAAAGTGCAAAAGCGAGAGAATGCGTTCGTCTTTCTTTCTGAAAATAATTTTAAAAATTCCCTAAAAATATACCAAGCAATTTCCAAAAGGTAAGAATGCTCGCTCAAACCCCCAAAACCCACCCCTAATTTAAAATACTTAAAAAAAATACATAAAAGTGCAAAAGCGAGAGAATGCGTTCGTCTTTCTTTCTGAAAATAATTTTAAAAATTCCCTAAAAATATACCAAGCAATTTTCAAAAGGTAAGAATGCTCGCTCGGACCCCCAAAACCCACCCCTAATTTAACATACTTAAAAATAATATATAAAAGCCCAAAAGCGAGAGAATGCGTTCATCTTTCTTTCTGAAAATAATTTTAAAAATTCCCTAAAAATATACCAAGCAATTTCCAAAAGGTTAGAATGCTCGCCCGAACCCCCAAAACCCACCCCTAATTTAAAATACTTAAAAATATTGTGTAATTGTCCAAAATTGAGAGAATGCGTTCGTCTTTCTTTCTGAAAATATTTCTAAAAATTTCCTAAAAATATACCAAGCTATTTCCAAAAGGTTAGAATGCTCGCTCGAACCCCCAAAACCCACCCCTAATTTAAAATACTTAAAAATATTGTGTAATTGTCCAAAATTGAGAGAATGCGTTCGTCTTTCTTTCTGAAAATATTTCTAAAAATTTCCTAAAAATATACCAAGCTATTTCCAAAAGGTTAGAATGCTCGCTCGAACCCCCAAAACTCACCCCTAATTTAAAATACTTAAAAATAATATATAAAAGTCCACAATCGAGAGAATGCGTTCGTCTTTCTTTCTGAAAATATTTCTAAAAATTCCCTAAAAATATACCAAGCAATTTCCAAAAGGTTAGAATTGTTATTTTTGAAAGTTTATTCTTGAAATCTAATTTTAAATAAATATTTCAAAATTAATTAAATTTTAAATAATTTGCGTTTACAGTTATCATAAGTACAGATGATTTTTAAAAGATTTTAATTTGAAATTTTGTAAAATTTCATTTATGAATGAATTTAATTAGAAATTGTCTTAAAGAACGTGGATTTTTGAGAAATTTTAATTACCTATTCCAACTCTTCTGAAATTAATTAAATTTTTTAATATATATTTTTAATTGATTATTAATAATAATGGATTTATAGAAGAATTTTAATAAAAAACACTGATAGAAATTGAATTTTAAAGTAATTACAAATGATTGCAGAAATTCATTTATTTTTAAAAGTAATGAAATTCTTCTGAGAAATTCAATTATTTCCAAAAATTGTATTAAAATTCATGGCAAAATTTTAATTATTTTCAAAAACTTCTATTAATTCAATGGTTTTTAACAAATCTACTACTTTAATAAAATTTTCTAAAAGAATTTAATTATTTAGAAAAAATTTTAATAAACATTTAACATTTCATTATTTTCATAAATAATAAAACTCATCGCAGACTTTGAATTATTTTTAATACAATTTTAACAGAATTCGTCGAGAAATGAAATTATTCTTAAAAATTTGATTAAAATTCCTCAAAGAAATTCAATTATTTTAAAAACCTTTATGCTACAATTCATTTATTACAATTTAAGTATTTTTTTCTATATAAAGTTTTAATTAAATTGATTCAAAAAATTTAATTATTTTCAAAAATTTTAATTAAATTCTTTGTAATAATTAAATTTTTTTTCAAAATAATTTTAATAAAATTCTTCATAGAAATTTTAATAATTGAAAAAAATTTGTGAAAATTAAATTCTTTTTAATGTCTAGGGGAATGTAGTCAAGGTTGGTCTACTTTCTAGGTAGGCCATCGCGATTTTTTGGACAAGTTCACTAGCGCCACCTACGCGCATTTTTGTCGAAGCTTGTCTTAGTGAAACCTAACTTTTTGTTCAATTACATTTTCGGAAAATCGAAAATTGTGTTTTCTGTGACGTCGGTACAAAAAAAGCTCAAAAAAAGTTTTGTGCATAATGTGAAAAACCATTAATAAAAGATAAAAAACAAATTGAATCGTCAAGGCAAGTATGCAGAAAATTTGTGGGACTCATGGTTGAAAGGAAAACAAAGTAAAAAATCGAATCCCGAAACGTATTTCTTTATGGTTACAACAATTCGGTAATGTTACTTACTGTCAAGGTCGGCCACTATGTGTTTAAAATGCGCAAAGTTGAGGACGAGCTACTTCATTTGCAAAAACTGCAATTCTGTATAACTCATAATATAATTGATCATCTTATTAATATTTTTATTTAATTTTATTAATATTTTAGTGCAAAACTTTTTTTTATTTATATTTATTTTTTTATATTGTTTATTGTTATTATTTTGTTATTTCATTAAGTTACAAACTGTAAACAATAAAGAATCAATTTTCCGTAACTCCAAACATGTTATTTTATTTTTTAACGATTAATGCCCTTTGAATTTTAAACATGGCCGACCTTGACTGTAATGGCCAACCTGGACTACAAATTTTTTTTTTTTAAATCTTTATAACTTTTTCATTTTTAAACCTGTCAATTTACTTTGTACAGAAAAAATGTTCCTATTAAACAGGACTTTCCAACCATATACTTCAATTGTCCAAATTCTTTTTTAAAAAAAAGTTATAAACAAAAGTCAAAAAGGTGGCCGACCTAGACTATGTTCCCCTACTATTTCAATAAAATTTCATAAAAGAATTCAATTATTTGAAAAGACATTTTAATAAAATTCATTTGAAGAATCCAATTATTTTCAAAAATTAATAAGATTCTCCGCAGAAATTTATTTTGTGTTCAACAATTTACAAAAATTCTCGTCAAAATTTCAATAATCTTTATAAATTTTTCTCTAAAATTTAATTATTTTCTAAAATTTTATTAAAATTCTTTTCAAAATTTCAATTATTTTCGAAAACTCTTATAAAATTCCTTGTGTACTTCACAATGTTTTAAATTTAAATTTTTTATAAAAATTGTTTTCAGCATTTGTATAGTAATCAAATATTTTCAAAATTTTATAAAAACTTAATTAGTTTTTTAAATTCCTAATTTTTTTTAAATAATTATTTTCAAATATTTTAATGAATTTTCTGACAATTATTTAAATTTTTTAATCATATAATACAGATTTAAAAATTCTTCAATAATTGTTTTAAAATATTTTTAAAAATATAAAAATTTAAGAAGATATAAACATTTTATTAAAGCGAGTTGGTACTGAGACAATTCAGCGACTTTAAAAACGCGAAGCTGAGCCAAGCTGTGCCGAACGTACTCAAGTTATATTGTGTCCTGTTTCGAGTATATTCGTCAAAGCTCGACTTCTGTCGGCTTCAAAGCCTCGACACTTTCACATATACCGCGAAGTGAAAGGAGAATCGTCAGCGCTTTCAACAATCAACGTGTGCCGCATGGTGGGGGAAGGCTACATTCTCTCGATTCCTTCACGCGGGACTTTCTTGAGCATCGTGCCTCTCGAAGACTCGACAAAATCAAGTCTCCCCACTCCGCTCTGTAACCAGCTGTTCTGGCAGACAACGGAGGCAAACGGCTCCCACTCTCGCGGTAGAATTTCTCCTTCCAACATGCTTACTGCTTACTCCCACAATCATATGCCAGACTTTCGCTCTTGTCCGTGAGCCTCTTTTTCGCTTTTCTTTAAGCACTAGCAGAGATGCTATTCGGCGAAGGAAATCGTGTTTACTTATTCCAAACTTATTTCTTTTTGAAAAAAATAATACTTTGTAATAAACATTGTAATTGTCTAATATTAATCATGATAGTTTTTTTCATTTCTTTCAATAAAAAATTTAAGTTTTGTTAAAAAGTAGGTATTGTAACAAAAAAATTGAAATTATGAAGATTGTTCTATATTTTCATTAAAATTGTGAATTAAAAAATGAGTCGCCGGAAAGTAAAACCACACAAAAAATTTCCACAGACGTTTCAGTTGGCCTCTGATGGTTGAGGTTGACAAATCGATTATCAGAAAAAATAATTTTTGAAATCGCTTCCTTATTGGAAATTGGATTCCACATAATTTTTCTTCCATAAAAAAATTGATAACTTACCATTTTCAAGAAAAATGAAAAAAATGGATTTTTTCAAAACACATTTTTAATTGAATTTTTGACTTCAACTCGCTGTAAAACATAAAGTTATGAATATTTTCTTTTTATATTTTCAGGGAGTATAGTTTAAACTATCTTTAAAATAACAAACTTTGGAAGAAAGTAAAATATTTTATTTAAAAAAAGTTATTAATTTTTATCATACACATTGTCAAAATTATTACTTACAATGTTCGAGAGCTTCGTTTATCTGAAAAATTTTTAGTGGTCGAAAACTTCCAGTGAAGAAAATGTTCATTAAGGTGTAATAAATATTTTTGCCTAGTAGTTTCACTCTAGAATTAACCGTTTTGTAAATATTATTAAAAGACTGTTTTCTGACCAACGCGAGCGGCTATACATAAACAACCTAGACTCCTGACTCGCGCGCGTTTGTCAGAAAATAGATAAGCAGTTTAAACTATACTCGTTATAAATATCAAAAGAAAATATTCATAACTTTATGTTTTAGATCAAGTTGAAGTAAAAAATTCAATTAAAAATGTGTTTTCAAAAAATCCATTTTATTCATTTTTCTTGAAAATGGTAAGTTATCAATTTCTTTAAAGAAGAAAAATGATGCCCAATACAACTTCCAATACACGGAGAAAATTTGTTCCTTACATTTTACCGAATTTTTCAATAAAGTTGGGATAAAGTAGCATAATCGTAATTTTTAATAATTTTTATATTATTTTTTTGGTAACAATATTTAAAATCTAATGTTTATTATGTTTATTATGTTCTTTATTCCTTAAGAACTAGTACTGTAAAAGTTTTAAAAAAATTGAAAATGAACGTTTAATGTAAATTAAATAAATACCTCCTTGATGGGCACTAACGTTTCAGGAATAGTTCGGTAAAACTTTCTTGACTTGCCGAAAGTGTTAATTTTCAGGAATAGTTCGATAAAACTTCCTTGACTTGCCTAAAGTTTTAGTTTTCTGGATTAAAATACTTTATTTCAAGTGTCCCGCAGTCAAATGTAAGACTTTCACACTAATAGTTGATTTTTCCAACTTATTTAGACTTAATTAATAATCATTTTATTATTATTTAAATTAAAATTCAATTAATTCATTATTTTAAAATTTAAACACTTATTAATTGCCAAATATGTAATAAATGCTTTTAAATCATGTAAAAAGAAAATATAAAATGGCAATAACATACTTATTTTTTTAACATATAATTTATTCATTTTAATTAAATATGAATAATAGTAAGTAAGTAAGCAAGCAATCAAGAAAGCAAGTAAGTAAGCAAGTAAACATAAGTAAGTAAGCAAAAAGGAAATAAATAAGTAAGCAATTAAACATATAAGTAAGTATGTAAGTAAGTAAATAAGTAGGTAAGCAAGTAAGCAAAAAGGAAATAACTTGCTTGCTTACTAGCTTACTTTCTTATTTGCATACTTACTTGCTTATTTCTTTCTTGCTTACTTTGCTTACTTGCTTACCTACTTATTTGCTTACTTCCTAATTTCCTTCTTGCTTACTTGCTTGTTTCCTTTCTGCTTACTTACTTCCTTATATGCTTACTTGCTTACTTTCTTATTTCCTTCTTGATTACTTTGCTTACTTGCTTATTTCCTCCTTTCTTACTTTGCTTACTTGCTTATTTCCTTCTTCATTACTTACTTTCTTATTTGCTTACTTTCTTACTTGCTTATTTCCTTCTTGCTGACTTGCTTATTTCCTTTTCGCTTTCTAATACCTCACAATTATTATTTAATACTTGCACTTTTAATATGCATATTTTTAATTTTAAACACAAAAATTTGAGAATAATAAGGATTTTCATAAATTATTGTTTTATTCCATTAAATACAAATTTAAACATTTTTCTTTATAATAAAAAAAGCATAATTTAAAAATATTTCATAAATTGACCTTGAATATAGTTAGAAATGATTCATTAATATAAATAATTTTTAATTTTGTACAACGATAGTTTATTAATTTGAATCTTTCTCACAAGCGGTGAGACTTTATCTTACGTTTTACCGAACTATTCAATACATTGCAACTCGTCAGTTTTACCGAAGACTTTATCTTACGTTTTACCGAACTATTCAATAAATATGAATGTAGCGAGCACTTGGCTTACGTTTTACCGAACTGTAAGTGAAGCGCTAATACATGTATCGTGAGCTTTATGATTTTTACATTATTTTTCAATGCAATTTCTTTTACAGTCTAGTTCTTGAAAAATTACTGTTTTGACACTTCATCCCAGTTTTACCGAACTAAATTCAGTAAAATTTCAGGAATAAATTTTCTCCGTGTAAGGAAGTGAATTCAAAAATTATTTTTTATCATAATCGACTTGTCAACCTTCAGAGACCAACTCAAACGCCTGTGGAAATTTTATATGTGGTTTTACTTTCCGGCAGCTCAAATTAAGCTCAGGAAAACGGAAAATATTCCAATCTCGTGTTTTTCTATTCATAAATAATACAAATTAATTTTTCGTAATTAAATTATAACATTAAAGAGAGAAGAAAAATTTTGTACAATGGATAGTAAAAAATTATTTTGAAAAAAAGAAAAAAGTTTCTGTTATTTGTTCTCTTTAATGAAGAGAAATTATAATAATTTTTTAAAAGTAAAGGAAAAGAAAAAAATTTCATATTAAAAACATTAATTTTATTATTTAATTTAAAAAAGTATACTGTTTTATTAAGATGTAATAGATTTTTTAAAGTTTTTAAAGAAAAATTTTTTTAAACAACATAGACAAAAAAAGACTATTGCATTCTAAATCGGCCTTAAATATTTAATGAAATTTATACCTAATATTATTAAAACTTATTTTTTAATTTCTACTACAAATTTTATGTATCACAAATTAATGCATAAATATTTATAAATTGTAAATTTAAATTGATAATTATATGCCCTCTATGAATACAAACTAAGAATTAAAACTAATTTTAATATACTTGTTTATAGGGTGGAGTACAGAGACATAATTTCTTCAAAAGATTTAGAAATACGTTGATTATTGAAAGCGTAGAAGATTTTCTTTTCGTTCTTAACCATAGACATATTAGAATAGACTGCGCAAGAGGATTCAAATTCAGCTTGTGATATAGAAAGAGACATCAATGCGTTCGACCGAGACGGATAGAGCAGAAGAACCGATTGTCAGACTCTTTCTAGCGCACGGCATGCTTTGGAGTGAGGGAGAAAAAAGAGAGTTCTTACGCTCTATCCGTCTCTTTTCATACCACCGGCTTGCTCCTCTCATGGGAATCATGAAACTCGCGCAGTCTATTCTTATATGTCTATGTTCTTAACCTTCTTAACTTCTGGGGAGTGTGGCGGGGCTTCAGAGTCGACAACAGTCGAGCGACGCCGAATATTACCGAAGTAGAACCTAGTACGAAATACTATCTCTGTCGACACTCGACGGCCGCCTCCTTTCCTCGTCTCTCATTCTCTGCTATCTCAGTTCAGTTCCCTGCCTCATTTTTAATTCATTATTACAAATTTTATGTATTTTTTGTGTATTACATATACAATTAAACTTACACAAACATAAATATAAGGAATCAGAAATTCGGGAACGAATTATAATCATTAAAAATTAGTATCTAAAATTCGGTTAAAAATATTTTTTTTTACAGTTACAATTATTCATCCCAAATAATGCCCCGTCGATCTAAGACTTGAGAGCAATAAAAAGCGTTTCATTCATTCCATGCAAGACACCTTTCCTTCGGTGTATATGCGCAAGTGCAGACAGAGAGAGAGACTACAGAGCCGAGCTTTGCCGAAAAAACCCGATGGTTGCTTGTTCTTAACTACAATTTTTGACTTTCCTATCCGCTTTTCTCGACAAAATTCATCTCACATTATAGACTACAAAATCAAAATTTACTGCAATTATTTGACATACACATTTAAATTTTCAAAGATATACAAGTGAAAATATTGATAATATAATTAAATTTTAAAAAAATTTCACTGAAAAAAATGACAACGTCAATTTTGACATACAAGTACATGGTTAGGATGTATAGCTGAAACAGCAATACTGTATTGCTATTCCCATTAAAATACAGTATTGGTGTTCTCCACATACATATTACTGCCTCTCACATACATATGGCCGTTCTACGCTGCGTATGGCTGAAACAGCAATACTATATGGCAGTCCCATATCCACCAAAAAAATATGTGATTTTAATATAATGAGAAATTTTAGAAAATAGTATATTTTTAAGGAATCTCAATTTTAGACAATTACACAATATTTTTAAGTATTTTAAAATAGGTGTGGGTTTTGGGGGTTCGAGCGAGCATTCTAACCTTTGGAAATTGCTTGGTATATTTTTAGGGAATTTTTAGAAATATTTTCAGAAAGAAAGTCGAACGCATCCTCTCGCTTTTGGACTTTTATATATTATTTTTAAGTATTTTAAATTAAGGGTGGGTTTTGGGGGTTCGAGCGAGCATTCTAACCTTTTGGAAATTGCTTGGTATATTTTTAGGGAATTTTTAGAAATATTTTCAGAATGAAAGACGAACGCATTCTCTCGCTTTTGGACTTTTATATTTTATTTTTAAGTATTTTAAATTAGGGGTGGGTTTTGGGGGTTCGAGCGAGCATTCTAACCTTTTGGAAATTGCTTGGTATATTTTTAGGGAATTTTTAGAAATATTTTCAGAAAGAAAGACGAACGCATTCTCTCGATTTTGGACTTTTATATATTATTTTTAATTGTTTTTAATTAGGGGTGAGTTTTGGGGGTTCGAGCGAGCATTCTAACCTTTTGGAAATTGCTTGGTACATTTTTAGGGAATTTTTAAAAATATTTTGAGATCAAAAGACGAACGCATTCTCTCGATTTTGGACTTTTATATATTATTTTTAATTGTTTTAAATTAGGGGTGGGTTTTGGGGGTCCGAGCGAGCATTCTAACCTTTTGGAAATTGCTTGGTATATTTTTAGGGAATTTTAAAAAATATTTTCAGAAAGAAAGACGAACGCATTCTCTCGATTTTGGACTTTTATATATTATTTTTAATTGTTTTAAATTAGGGGTGGGTTTTGGGGGTCCGAGCGAGCATTCTAACCTTTTGGAAATTGCTTGGTATATTTTTAGGGAATTTTAAAAAATATTTTCAGAAAGAAAGACGAACGCATTCTCTCGATTTTGGACTTTTATATATTATTTTTAATTGTTTTAAATTAGGGGTGATTTTTGGGGGTTCGAGCGAGCATTCTAACCTTTTGGAAATTGCTTGGTATATTTTTAGGGAATTTTTAAAAATATTTTCATAAAGAAAGACGAACGCATTCTCTCGCTTTTGCACTTTTATGTATTTTTTTAAGTATTTTAAATTAGGGGTGGGTTTTGGGGGTTCGAGCGAGCATTCTTACCTTTTGGAAATTGCTTGGTATATTTTTAGGGAATTTTTAAAAATATTTTCATAAAGAAAGACGAACGCATTCTCTCGCTTTTGCACTTTTATGTATTTTTTTAAGTATTTTAAATTAGGGGTGGGTTTTGGGGGTTCGAGCGAGCATTCTTACCTTTTGGAAATTGCTTGGTATATTTTTAGGGAATTTTAAAAAATATTTTCAGAAAGAAAGACGAACGCATTCTCTCGCTTTTGCACTTTTATGTATTTTTTTTAAGTATTTTAAATTAGGGGTGGGTTTTGGGGGTTCGAGCGAGCATTCTTACCTTTTGGAAATTGCTTGGTATATTTTTAGGGAATTTTTAGAAATATTTTCATAAAGAAAGACGAACGCATTCTCTCGCTTTTGCACTTTTATGTATTTTTTTAAGTATTTTAAATTAGGGGTGGGTTTTGGGGGTTCGAGCGAGCATTCTTACCTTTTGGAAATTGCTTGGTATATTTTTAGGGAATTTTTAGAATTATTTTCAGAAAGAGAGACGAACGCATTCTCTCGCTTTTGCACTTTTATGTATTTTTTTTAAGTATTTTAAATTAGGGGTGGGTTTTGGGGGTCCGAGCGAGCATTCTAACCTTTTGGAAATTGCTTGGTATATTTTTAGGGAATTTTTAAAATTATTTTCAGAAAGAAAGACGAACGCATTCTCTCGCTTTTGGGCTTTTATATATTATTTTTAAGTATGTTAAATTAGGGGTGGGTTTTGGGGGTCCGAGCGAGCATTCTAACTTCTTGGAAATTGATTGGTATATTTTTAGAGAATTTTTGGAATTGTTGTTAGAAAAATATCCGAACGCATAGTAGTGATATTGTGCAATTTATTATTATGCATATATGGGTTATTTGATTAAGGGTGGTTTTTCACCCTTAATATTAATATTTTTGGAATTTTTTGATTGATATTTGTTTTATTTACTATTCTAAACAGGATTATTGAGAAAAATTTGTTAAATGAAGAAAAAAAAATTTCGTTCAAATGAACGTTCAAAACTTTAGGGTCCTAAGTAGATAGTAAAACAGTATAGAGAAATAAAAAATAGAAATAATAAATTTTGCAAAAGTTTATTACTTTTATAATTATTTTGATAATTAACGAAAAAATTTAAATATCGCTCCAATTTTGATGCAGAATTTATTAATTTCTCCATAAAATATCATCAAATTCAGTGTAAATTGAATAAGAAATTTTTCAAGAATCAAATTCTTGTCTTTATAGGTCGAGTGATCGTAACTAGTGCCATTTGTATTCAATAAGTTTTACAAAAAAGTGCGAAACAATAAAGACAAAAAATTTAATACTAAAGAACCCGAGAAATCAAAAAAAGACCGAGTGATTTAAACATTAAAACAAAATTTTATAAATTCTCTTTTATGTAAAAATAATTCCAACTTGAATTTCGAACAAAACATAAAAATACAATTTAGAATATTTCTGATATGTATATTTTATCAGTTCAAGAAGCTACTAAATTTTAATGATCGAGAGATTAACACTATATATATATAATAATTCACATACACAAGCGACAAAAATATAAGAAAAACAGGAATAAGAAAAAAATTTATATACCAATTCTCTGTAGTAAACAAAAGATAAAAAAAAATTACACTTGATACATATACATTTTTAATTAAATTAACCATCGACCTAATTAGAAAAATTGTCCTCGATTCAATTTCCAAGAGAAAAAATGATTACGAATTATACTTTTTGAGACTTAATTAATTACTAAATCTCTAGAGAACTAAATTTTTTTTTTCAAATCACAACATTAAAATTTCAAAAAAATTTCATTCAAAATAACTGCACTTTAAGATTTAAAGAAAATTTTTTTTTTAAGTCACAACAATTTTAAATTTTTGGAAAAAATTTCAGGAATTACAGTTAATTCCCCTTTTTAACTAATCCCTTTTTTGCCCCTTTTCCTCTATTTTATCCCCTTAAATTATTAAAATTCCCTATAACACCTAAAATCATATATTTTCTCCCCTTTTCCCCTTATTTTTAAGAAAAACATATAAAAATTGCCATTTTTTGTAAGTTAAAAAAATTTGATCCGAAATATTTTTAAAATTTATCTGCGGTAAAATTGCAAATACATATGATTGCAGAAATTCAATTATTTTCAAAAGTATAGTAAAATTCTTCACAGAAATTCAATTATTTTTAAAAATTTAAATAAAACTCTTGGCAAAATTTTAATTATTTTCAAAAAATTTTCTCAATTCCATGATTTTTAATATCCACTACTTTAATAAAATTCTCCAAAACAATTCAATTATTTAAAAAAAATTTAATAAAATTCTACACAAACCTTTAATTATTTTCATAAATAATAAAAATTTCACAGGAATTCAATTATCTATAAATTATTTTTTCCATAAATTATTATTCAATTATTTTCATAAATAGTAACATTTTTTACAGGGATTCAATTATTTCCATAAATACATAATAAAACTCATCGCAAACTTTCAATTATTTTTAATACAATTTTAATGGAATTCCTCGAAAAATGCAATTATTCTTAAAAATTTTATTAACATTTATCAAAGAAATTCAAATTTTTTAAAAACATTTGCTACAATATTTTTTTATTAGAATTTAAGTATTATTTTCAATACATTTTTAATTAAATTTCTTCAAAGAATTAAATTATCTTCCAAAATTTTAGTGCAATTCTTTGTAACAATTCAATTTTTTTCTAAATAATTTTAATAAAATTCCCCGTAGAAATTTAATTCATTTCAAAAATTTGTCAAAATTCAATTATTTTCAATGTTTGCTATTTCAATAAAATTTCATAAAAGAATTCAATTATTTGAAAAAAAATTTTAATAAAATTCGCCTCAAGAATTCAATTATTTTTTTCGCAAAAATCCAGTTTTGTTCAAGATTTTAAAAAAAGTCTCGTCAAAATTTCAATTATATTTATAAATAATGAAATTTTTCTCTGAAATTCAATTATTTTCAAAAATATTAATAAAATTCTTGATAGAATTTCAATTATTTTTAATACCTACAATTTTCATCAAATTTCTCCAAAAATGAAATTATTCTTAAAAATTTTATTAAAATTTGTCAAGAGAATTCAATTATTTAAAAATTTGTTGATAAAATTCTTTATGAAAATTCAATTTTAAGAAGCCTTCTTAATTATTTAATAAAATATTTATTTTTATAGTTAAAGAATTGAATTCTCATAGCATTTTCTAATAAATATTGATTTAAAAATGAATTTCAGTTAAAATTTTAGATTATAATTGAATATTGAAAGTATTATAGCGTGGATTTTTAAAAAAACAATTGAATTTTCAAAAGGTTTCAAATTAAAATCTTTGAAAATTTGAACTTTTCATACTTTTAATTAAGAATTCTGTAGAATTAATGTTTTTCAAAAAGTTTAATGAAATTTTTTTTTCTTTATTTGAAGTTTTTAATTTCTAATATAATATTTAATTGAAAAATGTTAGAATAATCAAAATTTCGTAAAACTAAATTGTAAACAAATTCTCTAAAATAAAATAAAAAATAAAACAAACAAATTTGAAAATTCTCAAAGAACTTTTTCAAAAATTATTTAAAAAATTTGACTTAAAGAAGAATGAAATTTTAGTTGAAAATTCTGGAAATGAATAATCGTAATGAAGAAAATAATTTTTTGAAGAAGTTACAGTAACAAAGTAACAAGTTTTAATTATTGTAAAACATGAAAAAAGCTTTCTTCATGTTTTATAATAATATTCTTCCATGTTATTGAATTTGAAATTTTAGAAAATTTTAATTTCTATATGAAAAAAGAATAATGATTAAATATTTATTTAAAAATGAAGTTATTGATGTTTTCGAATAATTTTCGTTTCAAAAACCAGGAAAATTACGTTTTTAACCTGAAAGACCTGTGAAAGTCAAGGAATTTGAAAAGAGCAAAAGCGTGGCAACCCTGCAGTCGTAATAACCTTATCCTAATTTCTCGAATACAAAAGAGACTGAAAATAGCGAAAAAAAGAATAATGGACAATATTGAGATACAAATAACTATTCTTTTCAGCATTTATCTTGAATACACACGAAACATTTATATGACAACTCTTTGTTATGTGTATATTATTATATACAATAAATACAAGGTTCATTGGCACCGCAGTTTACATGTACGAGTATGTCGTCGCGCATCGATACAAAAACAATGTGGACTAAAACACGCAAAGAGAGATGTAGAGTTTGTCTAGCTAGACGATCGATAACTGCAAATTACCTACTGAATTCTCCTAAGGCCGAAGGCATCCGATTATTGCATTTCATCGATAATTATTTTTAATCTAAAAATAACTCCTCATCAAGATGCTTTTCCATAAATAGAATAACGGGAGAAAGAAAATTCTCTATTTTAATCGATAAATCATTTTAAATTTGCTATTTGGCTCGATAATCTTTTTGAAAAAGAATTTAATTGTATAGTACATAATTAACAAAATATGAAAATTTCCACCGCCCCCCCCCCTCCTAAGAAACATAATAAATAAGCAAATATTTAATCAAACTTGTCCGAGTTAATTATATTCAGTTTGCTATAACTGCAATGAAAAACAATTTTGTTTGATTCAAATAACCGATTACTTGACTATTATCAATTAAATATTTAATTATGAAAGAAGATTCTTGCATAATTATAATTCTTAATCAGCGAAAAATTCTAATATTGATTAATTAAATATTTACACTTGAATCAAATAATTTTTATTTGAGTCAGTTAAATGGTATTTGAACCAATAATTTCAGTATTTGAAGCAAATAATATAAATTGAACCATTTATAAATTTTATAATTGACTCAAATAAAAATTATTTGATTCAAGTAAATATTTCACTGATAATAATCAAGTAATCGATTATTTAAATAAAAAAAATTTTTTTCTCAGTGTGTTATCTCCGGAATTATTTTATGGAAATTGTATAGAATTTTTTTTGACTAGGTCTCGGATTTTACGATTTTTTCGACTATTTCCAAAATATGCAATTTTTTTTTATTATTTTGAAAAATTGAGACTTCTTTCGATTTATTTTCAAAATTTGCTACCAGTTTTGAATTTTCTTCCAAATATTATGCAACAAAATACCACATTTTTACTAATAAAATGCAACTTATTTCGATTTTTATAATGTGAAAAATAACTATATTAAAATATAAACAAATCTTTCAAAAATTATTTTTGAATAATTTTTCTAATTGAATTTTCGAAATATATAATTAAAATGCTATTTAAAGTATTTTATTACAACTTTTGAAAATTAATTTTTGAAGAATTTTAAATGCAAATTTTGAAAATAATTGAATTCTCAAAAAATTAAATGAAAAATTTTCAATACCTAATGTAAATTGAAAGCAAAAATTATTGAAAATTTAAAAAAAATTTAATTCTTTGAACTTTTTAATCCAATTTTTTACAATTCAATTATTTTCAATATTTTTAATAACATATTTCCGAAAATTCAAATACAAACAAAAAATAATATCATTAAAATTCTTTAACAATTATTTTTAACATTTTGGAGAAAACAATCATGTTCAAAATTTTTAATTAAAATTCTTTAAGAAATTAATTAATTTTTTTTTTAAATTATGCAAAAATTCTTTTAAAACATTCAAGTATTTTTGAAAAAATTACAATATTTTTAAAAAAACTAATTCTCAGAATTATTTTACCATAATTTTTCAAAATCTAATTATCTTCGAACAAAGCTGAATAAAATTTTTTGAAATTTACTTTTTTAGATTTAGTATAATTTTCGGAGAAATTATGTTCATATATATTTAGAATTAAAATTCTTTGAAAATTAGTTTATTTTTTTTACCTATATTATTCAAAAATTCAATTATTTTAAAAGATTTGATCAAATTTCAATTGTTTATATTGTTTACGTATAACTAAAAAACTTTTCAAGAATTATTTGAAAATATTTTAAAACAGTAAATTTTAAGATTTTCTTTATTATAATTTTTTGAAATGGACAGTTACAGTTATAATTAATATAAGAAAATTGAATTTTTGTATTTAAATAATTGCATTTTGGAAAAAATTTCAGAAAATTGTTAAAAATAATTGATTTAGAGATGAAGTTTATTAAAAAATTGAAGAATATAATTGAATTTTGGTAGGGTTATAGTTGAAATTTTTAGAAATTATTACAAGAGGTTTTAAATTGAAATTTTTTAAATTTTACTTCCCGTGGAAAAACAAGAAGTATTTAAATATTTATTTAACAAAATTATTCAAGTTATGAATAATTGAATTTAGAAATCAGTTAAAGGTCAGGGAAATACAAAATAAAATTTTTGTGACAACACTGAATTAAATAAACGACTTTTTTATAGTTATTTTCGTAACAAGGGCGCAAAATAGGTGATTGCGACGATGGCGAAATGAAGGGACCGAGGGGACACAATTTTGCGCCCGAGGCGAAGCCGAGGGAGCGAAAGTGTCCCCGAGGTCCCGAAATTTCGCCAAAGTCGTAATCACCTTTGCGCCCATGATGCGAACATAATTTTTTGTCCTAACTGCATGGAAAGTATGGCATTGAGGGCACGCACGATTAAACGCTCATATTAGTTAAAAATTAAGCTCTATATAAACATTATATCGAATGAAGTCTATAATGATAGAAGTTTTAAAATAGAAATAAAAAAATAATGTATTCTGGAAACATAGTATTTATTTAGAACGTAGTAATTAATAATTAAACAAAACTGAAACAAGAACTTTTAAAATTGACAATTTTGATAAACGAAATGGGAACAAAACCAAATGTCTCATAATTTTTTTTAGAGAAAATAAAAAAAAATTGCAAATTTTTAAAGGTAAAATAAAACAAGTTGAAAATATTTGCAGTTCTATAGTCAACTTAAAAAGAAAGTCGAAAATGTCGCATTTTAATGAAGAAAATCGAATAATTAACAAGCGGGCGCAAAATACTTTTCCGCCCGCTCGGAGGTAGGGGAAGCGGGCGGAAAATACTTTACCGCCCGCGGACGTCATACAAGCGGGCGCAAAATACTTTTCCGCCCGCTTCCCCCACTCCCGGGCGTAATGTGTTACTTTGCGCCCGCCTTAAGTGCCCGAAATGACATACTTTCCGTGCAGGTAGGACAAAAAAATTTTTTTGCGCCTAAAACTCGATACGAGGCCTGTGAATATTTTTTATATGATAAATAAATATTATTTTATTATAAAATACGTATTTTTTTATCAAATAAATATTTTAATATAATATTTTATTACCATATTACCATATTTAATTATAAGACCTAAACACAGTAAATACTTCTAAATTTAAAACAAATTTACATCTACGCAAAAAGGAAAATTTCTCTAATGCTTAAATTCTTTTTCCGCACGAAAATAGTTATTCTATAAATACAACATCAACATTTACAACTATTATCATGATACAAAATAAGAAGCAAATCAATGTAATTTTGCATATGTAATTCACAATTACTGAATGTATAAAAGCAACATGCAGAGACGAATTAATGCATCAAGATAAGTATTATAATATTCAAACGAGAAATAAGTCAATCGAAATTAATGATAATTACCACATTTCGAAAACCTTCAATAATTCTACGCCATTAAAAAAAAAAATACGAAAATAATTTTATAAATAATAAAAAACTTTTATGAAAAAAGTGCAATTAAAACGTAAAGAAATATTTAAAAAAATAAGAATAAGAAACAAGAAAAAATTTTCTTACACAAGAAAAACGTATATATATACACATAAGTCATAAGAAAAAAGGATATTTTTCTGTATAAATATCCCGCCAAAGATTGACGTACTTTGTGCGTCTATATACATGTACATATATAAAATATATAAACATTCATGGCAAAGAGATTCATTACCTCATTATTCACACAGCATCTTATGTGAATTATATAGCACTTAACATACCTCTTATCAGATAAACATTGTATCTCATTTAAGAGGATGTTTCTTCATATACTTTGAGATGAAACTCGAAGATAATCGTATCAAAACCTATGGTGAACATTATGGGCACAACTTTATTAAACGAGGTGTAAAAATTTATGATAAACAACATTCGACATTTATTTATTTTTCTTCCTAGTTTTCGAGTTTTGTTTTCAAAGTTTCGAACATGTTCAAAAAATGAACGACATTTTTTTAATGCAACAAAAAATAAAATAGGGTAACTGCAAGCTTTGCACTCGATAATTAATTTTAAAAAAGTCGCTTTCAAACTAAAAAAATTAGTAAAAAAGTAGCAATCGAAAAATTAAACTTGACGACCAAAAAAAACTCGTTTTATACACTTCACAAAACTAACAAAAATTCCATTCCATATTTTTTATTTTCCTCACTTTTTCTTAATTTTCATAAAAAATATTGACTTCTTTCTTATCCTGCTAAATTGAATTCCTGCAACGAATTTTATTATTCATGAAAGAATTTAAATATTTATAAAAAATAATTTATTTCATGCGAAGAATTTTATAAAATTAAATTTTTAAATAATTAATTTCTTTCGACTAATTTTATGCGAATTCTAATTTAAATAATTGAATTCTGTTTGGAAATTTCATGAAAATACAGGGTAGCCACAGGTCAGAGAAATTAGGGAATTCAGGGAAAAGTCAGGGATTTTTATTAAAGTTCTGGAAAAAATTAAATTTGCAGGATTCATAATTAGTTTTCTTTAATTTCTTAATATATATTTAATTAATTATTAAAAATCATGGATTTATAGAAGAATTTTAGTTAAGAACACTATAAAAAAAATTGAATTTTCGAGAAGTTACAAATGTTTGCAGAAATTCAATTATGTTCAAAATCTTTAAAAATAATAAAATTCTTCTCCAAAATTAAATTATTTTCATAAACAATACATTTTTTTACCAAAGATTCAATTATTTTCATGAATAATAAAACCCATTATAGAATTTAAATTTTATTTAATACAATTTTAACTGAATTCCTCAAAAAATGTAATTATTCTTGAAATTTTTATCAAAATTCGTCGAAAAAATTAAATTATTTAAAAATTTGTCTATAAAATTCTTTATGAGAATTCAATTTTGAGAAACATTCATTTATTCAATAATTTTTTTTTATTTTTGTATTTAAATAATTGAATTTTCGTAGAAATTTCTAATAAAATTGTTTTAAAAATGAATTACATTTAAAAATTTTAGATAATAATTGATTATTAAAAGTATTGTAGCATGGATTTTTAAAAATAATTGTATTTTAAAAAAGTTAAATTGGATTTTTTTTTTAAATTATTTCAAGTTTTTATTTTCTAAAGATTTTATTGAAGAATTTCTGAATAATCAAAATTCGTAAAATTGAATTGTAAATAGATTTAAAAATTCTTTAGAAACTTTTACAAAAAATTTTTAAAAATAATTGATAATTGTTCAATTATTTCCTTCGAAGAATTTTAATGAAATTTTTTAAATTAATTATGGTTTCCAAAGAATTTACTTTAAATTGTATTAAAAATAATTGAAATCCTAGGAAAAATATTATTATATATGATAATAATTGAATTCTTACAACGAATTTTATTACATATTTTTAAATAATTCAATTGATGTGAAGAATTGTATTACTTATAAAAATAATTCCAAAAAAGCATTTTATTATATTAATGAAAATAATTGAATTCTCTCGAACGATTTTATTAGAATTTTTTAAAATAATTTAATTTTCAAGAAGAAACTTTTTACTTTTAAAATTAATTTAATGCTTGTGATGAATATAATTGATATTTATGAAAATAATTGAATTTTGCCTCAAAATGCCTCAAAATAATAATTATTGCGAAGAATTATTTATGTAAATAATTGAATTCTTTGGAAAGAATTTTATTAAAATCTAAAAGAATAATTTAATTATTTAAAAGAAAAATTTAATTATAATTGTATTTAAAATAGTTGATTGCTTTCGAACAATTTTATTAAAATATTTGAAAATACATACCTAATTGAATTTTTGTGAAAAATTCTAATATTTTTGTAAATAATTGAATTCTTCCAAAGAATTTAGGTAAAAGAAAACATTTTTTTAAATAATTGATTTTTTCAAGAAATTGAAATTAAATTTTTACAATAATTACATTTCTTGATCAATTCCTGTAAAATTCTAATAAAAATAATTGAAATCCTGCGATGAATTTTATGATTTTTGAAAATAATCGAATAGTTGCTAAAGAATTTTATTAAAATTTTCAAAATTAATTGAATTTTATTTTCTAATTGATGAATTAAATAATTGAATTTTTGTGGAAAATTTTATTTGTGAAAATAATTGAAATTCTTCGATGAGTTTTATTGTATTTATGAAAATAATTGAATTCTTGTTGGGTCAGAATTCGTGAAATTTTCACAGAAAATAAAAAGTATTTTTTTTAAATCGAAATGTTGAAAAAACATTTCTATTTGGCCTTAAGAATGTGTCCACCAAAAAACAGAAAAAAAAATTATTTTTTATAAAAGTTATTGCAAAATTAATTTTTTTGCAACTTTTTAAACAAAATTTTATTTCTCCTAAATGAATGAACTTATTTAAATGAACCAAGCGGGAATATAAAGGGTATAAAATATACTTTCGTTTAGAATTATAAAATTTTTAAAAAGTTTATTTTTTAATAATTATTTAATAAATTTTTTATAAACAATTAATTTTTTTTAATGTTCTACGCCTTTTAAAAATTTGAAAAAAATATTAACATACACTTAAAACTATAAGAAATCAAAATCCGTTGAGAAAATTTTGGAGCGACAATTATTTTAAAAGTTATAAACAAATTATATTGGCGCGGTGTTGTGCATCAACGCTGAACTTAGTTTTTGATCATTTTTATCAATTTTTATGGTTATATAATTGAATAAAAATGTTAATTTAACAGTGTTTTGTTCATTTCGTAGTTAAAAATAATGTTTTAATTCTGAAAATCATCAAAATCGCATCTCCGTTCAATATAATTTGTTTATAACTTTTAAAATAATTGTCGCTCCAAAATTTTCTCAACGGATTTTGATTTCTTATAGTTTTAAGTGTATGTTAATATTTTTTTCAAATTTTTAAAAGGCGTAGAACATTAAAAAAAATTAATTGTTTATAAAAAATTTATTAAATAATTATTAAAAAATAAACTTTTTAAAAATTTTCTAATTCTAAACGAAAGTATATTTTATCCCCTTGATATTCCCGCTTGGTTCATTTAAATCGGTTCATTCATTTAGGAAAAATAAAATTTTGTTTAAAAAGTTGCTAAAAAATTAATTTTGCAATAACTTTTATAAAAAATATTTTTTTTTCTGATTTTTGGTGGACACATTCTTAAGGCCAAATAGAAATGTTTTTTCAACATTTCGATTTAAAAAAAATACTTTTTGTTTTCTGTGAAAATTTCACGAATTCTGACCCTGTTTAGAATTTTATTAACAAATTTTTTAAATAATTGAAAAAATTAATATTAATAATAATAACCATAAAAAATGTTATTATTAGTGAAAGTAATTGAATTATTGTGAAGAATTGTATACAAATTTTGTTAAATAATTGAATTGTTTTGCGAAATTTTATGAATATACTAGATATTGAAAATAATTGAATTTCGAATATTTTTGGAAAATAATTGAATCGTTTTAAAGAATTTGATTATAATTTTTGAGTAGTGAAAATTCACAAAAAAACAAAAATAGTAGCTTTTAGTGGCTAAAATTTTAAAAAAAAGTACCCAAATAGTAGCATTACGTAAAAAAATAGTAAATAGTAGGTTTTAGTAGATGAATGCGAAGCCTGTAAATGCATCAGTTACTGCTAAACCCAGAGCCTACTATCTAAATTTGAATTAGTAAAAATATTTACTAACATAAATTAGTGCCTTACTTTTTGCTTTCGAATTAGTAAATTTTACTATTTATTCGTGAGTTTTACTAATAAATTCGTAGAAATTACTATTTATTAGTAAAATTTACTAATTTAAAAGCAAAAAAATCAGCCTTTAATTTAAAATAGTAAACATTTCTACTAATTCAAATTTAGAGAGTACTAAACTTTTTGTTCGTTTCAAATAAATTTTATCTGGTTAAATTAAACATTTGGTTTATTTAAAAAAGAAATTGATAACTATAATGAATTTTTGTACCACGCGTTAAAATGATTTAACACTTTATTTTTTCTAATTAATATAAATCCCTTGGATTTTTCAAAGACAAGCGGTAAATACATACATATATATATAATCGTGAATTTAAAGATTTATGATGCATGGGAAATAGAGTCAAGTCATAAAACAATAATCCCGTTTTATGTTTATTATGAAGAAATAATATGTAAATCCGTTTTGAAAAATTGTCTAATGAATATAATACCGGACAGGTTGTAATATATTTTCATTGAGATCAAGCGTTTAAATTGCCCCGTCATATTCATTTTCATGACATTAATGTTTACAGGCGCGAAAGTATCTCTTGATTTCTACTTACAATACACATTATATGTACTGCTCCTGCTGCTGCTGAGGATCAAGAAGTGAAAAGAGGTTAAAAGAATCTAAACAATCGACTCATTCTTATTAAAATTTTTTTTGTATCTCTCAACCTCTCATGAAATTAAGATATAATTATCACCTTTTCTGAAGATGCTTCTCCTTTTATACTTTATAGATGTGTTATATAAAAGACATAAAAGAAACCATCACTTATAGATAAATATACTATTCTTTTTTTATAATTTGTCTTCGAGAAGAAAAAAATCAATTTCCTATAAAAGATTTCAGAGTCTTGTCTATAAGAAAAAAATTCTGTTTTTATTTACAAAACATTTGCAAAATCTTTTATTTTTAAGTGATTTTAAATGATTTCAAATCATTTAACATTTTTTTAATAGCTTTTAAATGTTCCTAAAAGTTTTTAAATGCTTTTAAATGGTTTCGAATCTTTGTAAATATTTTGAGAAGTTTTTAAACAATTTTGAATCATTTTTATTTTTTAAAAGTTTTTAAATGTTACTAAAAATTTTTTAATGCTATTTAAATGATTTTGAATCTTCGTGAACTTTTCTAGATAAGCTTTTATTTAATTTTGAATCTTTGAACATTTTTTAAAATGTTTTTGGATTTTTTTTAATGATTTTGAAACTTTGGAAAGTTTTGTTAGAAGTTTTTAAATGATTTTAAATCTTTTTAAAATTTTTAAAAGGATTTAGATGCTGTTAAAAAATTTTGAAACTTTGTAATTTTTTTCCAGTAGTTTTTAAATTCTTTTAAATAATAAATAATTTTAAATCTTCGTAATTTTTTCTAGAAGCTGTTAAATGACTTTTAATCTTTTTCAATTTTTTTTAGAAGTTTTCAAACGCTTTGAAATGATTTTGATTAATTAAAAATTTTTTTTAAATTTTTAGATGCTGTTAAATAATTTTGAGTCTTTGTAAATATTTTCTAGTTGTTTTTAAATTCTTTTAAATAATTTTGAATTCTTGTAATTTTCTCTAGAAGTTTTTAAATGATTTTCAATCTTTGTCAACTTTTTTTAGAAGTTTTTGAATAATTTTGAATTTTTGTAATTTTTTTATAAGATTTTAAATGATTTCAAATTATTTAAAAAATTTTAAATGTTTTAAGATGCTTTTAAATGATTTTGAATCTTTTTAAATTTTTAAAAAGCTTTTAGATGCTGTTAAAAAATTTTGAATCTTTGTAATTTTTTTCAGTAGTTTTTAAATTCTTTTAAATAATAAATAATTTTAAATCTTCGTAATTTTTCTAAAAGCTGTTAAATTATTTTCAATTTTTTTCAATTTTTTTTTTTTAGAATTTTTCAAACGATTTTAAATGATTTTGAATAATTTAAAAGTTTTTAGATGCTATTAAATAATTTAGAGTCTTTGTAAATATTTTTTAGTAGTTTTTAAATTCTTTTAAATAATTTTGAATCCTTGTAATTTTTTCTAGAAGTTTTTAAATGATTTTTGAATCTTTGTCAACATTTCTAGAAGTTTTTGAATAATTTTGAATCTTTATAAGATTTCTAAAAGAAAAAGAAAAGATTTTAAATCATTTAGTAGTTCTTTAATTCATTTAAATAATTTTTACTCTTTGTAATTTTTTCTAGAAGTTTTTAAATGATTTTCAATCTTTGTATATTTTTCCATAAGCTCTTTCATAAGAATCTTTCTTGAATTTTTTTTTAAAGATTTTTTTAACAATTTTGAATCTTTGTAAATTTTTTTTAGAATTTTTAAAATGTTTTTAAATGATTTCGCATCTTTTTAATTTTTTTAGCAGTTGTTTATAATTGTTCCTAAAAAATTTAAAATCATTCAAACTTTTTTTTAAAAATGTTTTTAAAAACCTATAAAAACATTATAATGACTTTAATGAAACAATTGGCTAATCTGATATAATTTTTTTCTTTTTTGCTAGTAAAAGTTTTAAAAGTTTTATGACCTTTGGTAATAATAGTGCAGAGTGTGGATAAGGCAACAGGTGGTAGAAAAGTATATATAACCACGGACGTCATTCCTCTGCATATTACAAGCGTTTGAAATATTTTTAGCGACCTTGTAGTTAAAAAAAATTACAAATAACGCGATTTCCATGTTTTAGGTTAAATCTATTATTACTCAATCATTGATTGCTAAACTTAATAAATATGTCGAATAAACTCACGTCAAATAAATTTGTCAATTTACAATAATTTAATGTTTTTCAA
Source organism: Leptopilina heterotoma (assembly GCF_015476425.1). Lineage (NCBI taxonomy): Eukaryota > Metazoa > Arthropoda > Insecta > Hymenoptera > Figitidae > Leptopilina > Leptopilina heterotoma. Next base: position 111,290 of record NW_025110880.1, on the reverse strand, counting down.
TTTGAAAAAAGTTTTAAAAACTTTTTAAAGAAATTTTGAGACTTTCCCACAAATTAATTTTTTCCCTTCTTTCCTTTTTCGGTTTTTATTCTAAAAATAAAAAAAAATTCAAAATTAGAATAATATCTAATCATATTTGACATTAATTCTCGCTCGTTAATTGTTTCCAATTATTTGATCGTGTCCACCCATCACAGCACTAAATTATACGTATAATGTGTATTATACGACTTGAAATTTAAAATTCAAAAAAGAAGTAGTCTATGTGTTTTTTCGCACGTACGCAAAGTTCGAAAGAATTTTTTTTCTCCTTTATAGTTTGTTACCTTTCCATACTGCGTTTGATTTTAATTATATTATTCTTGATATGATAAAATAAGAAATAAAATCGAGTTACACTCACGGCATACTTTCATTTAACTCTTGTCTCTCTTTTACAATAATAAACTACTCGCAATATTTTCTTAAACATTAATTGTCTTTGGGGAAAGCTATACTTGAATAAATTATAAATTCGATGCAAACTTCAACTATAATAACATGAGGCAGATAAAACACGCGAGAAACAATAATTTTAAAACAGCAGGTGTCAATGAGTCAGAAACTTACTAATTCTTAAACTTCTCAATAGCAGATCACAAATAAGAACCTTTTGCTTTTAAATTAGTAAATTTCACTATAAACTGGTAATTCCTACTAAATTAGTAAAATTTACTAATTCAACTTTTTGCTTTTGAACCAGTAAATTTTACTAAAAATTAATATTAATTACTACTCATTAATAAAATCTACTAATAAATTAGTAGAAGTGACTATTTATTAGTAAAATTTACTAATTCAAAAACAAAAAGTCAGTCACTAATTCAAATTAGTAAATATTTTTACTACTTCAAATTTTAGAAAAGGTTATATTTATTAAAAAAATATAAAATATTTCGTAATACTTAATAAGTAAAAAATTTATTTTAACATTTAATTTTTTCATTTTTAAGAATTCTAAAACTTTGGAAAGTTTTTCTTAGCAGAAATTTAAGTTTTAAAAGTTCATTGCAAAACAAAAGCTCGTTAAGGTATGCAGAGGCACAAGCGATTAAATTTAGTCACAGAATTCGAATTCAGTGTCAACTTAACACGCCGTGTAATTTAAAAAAAAATATTTCAAGGGTTTATGGGAAAAATTCTCTCTCAAAGAACATTCTCAGGTTTGTCCCTCGCATTGAAATGAAATAGCGTTAAATTTTTAAATACTAGACCCGACGCGACGTTGCCCTTTGTTTAATCAAAAATTTTTAAAATACAAAAAATTTCATAAATTACAAAATAAAGAGAAAAAAATTGTAAATTAAATTTTAAAAATATTAAAAACATACAGAGAATTAACATCGACTTTTTTGACTTATTTTTAAAAATGTGCTACTAATTTCAAATTTTCTTCCAAATATTGCAACAAAATACTAAATTTTTAACATAAAATGCAACTTATTTCGTTTTTAATAGTGTGAAAACCTAAATATTTCTAAAAATTATTTTTGAATGATTTTTCTTATTAAATTTTCGAAATATACAATAAAAATGATTTTGAATAATTGAAATTTTGGAAAATCTAATTGGAGATCATTAATTTTTTTCTTGTATTTCATTAAAATTTCGGAAAATCAACTTTTAAAGAATTTTAGTTTTAAATTTGGCGAAAATAATTCAATTTTCAAAAATGTTAATGAAAAATCTTCAAGTGTAAATTGAAAACAAAAATTAATGAAAATTAGATATTAAAATATTTTTGAAAAAAATAATTCTTAGAATTTTTTCATTATAATCTTTTAAAATTCAATTATTTTCAATATTTTCAATTAGGTACATATTTCCAAAAATTCAATTACATACAAAATATAATAGCATTAAAATTTTTTAGAATTATTTTTATATAACAATTTTGGAGAAAAACAATCATGTTCAAAATTTGTAATTTTCAATTCTTTTAAGAAATTAATTTTAAAAATCTCATTTTTTTAGAAATATTTCAATTAAGAAGAAAATTATTTTTCTAAAATTTTTAACTAAAATTCTTTAAAAAATGGATAATAGTTTTTTAAATTGAAGAAAAATTATTTTAAGAATAATAAGAACTATTTAAATATTTATTTAACAAAATTAATCAAGTTTTGAATAGTTGAATTTAGAAATCAGTGAAAGGGGAAAATCAGGGAAATACAAAATAAAATTTTTGTGACATCACTGAATTAAATAAACGACTTTTTCGATTTTTTTGGTATTTTTAATCGATTAAAGCGACTTTTTTTGCTGCTTAAAATCGATCCGAGGCCTGAATCTCAAATTTAATTTTAAGACAAACGATTAGAGGAATATTTCGGTATATGAAACAGAAGAAAACGGTTGATCTGCACAATTTTTCTTTTTTTTCATTTTTTTTTTTTTTTTTTTTTGTCAAACTTGAAACTAAGATAACAATAGGCGTGTCCTGACGCTCTTTAAACAGAAAAATACAATAAATATAAATATTCGAAAACAATAAAAAGCAGGTAGTTTGTTTAACCGATGTTCTCAAGTTTTTATCGTTTTGAACTCAGTGAGTTCAACGTGTGAAGAGACAAGTCTCATCCGCCTATGAGGAAACCACCGAGATATTTGCATTTACTTTCTAAGAATATAATACGCAAAGTTGAAAAAGAAGAAGAGGTGGACAAAAAATATCTATAATACGGTACATTTAACCAAACTAAAGACAATTTCAAAAATTCCAACGCGGTGAAAATTAAATTTATTTTTTTTATATAAAATGACATTGAAAAAGACAATCTTTATCCAAAAAAGATTTTCTATAAGAAAAAATAGTAAATAGTACTGCAAACTTTCAAAAAAAGATTTTTCTATAAAAGAAATTAATCAAGACTTTATCCATTTAATTAGCATCCACTTAATTTACTTTCAAAAATTTGCTTTTTGAAATTTAATGAATATTCTGTTTTTTTTAAAAAAACATCATTTTTCTAACAATTTTTCTTTCATTTTAATTATTTGAACAAATCGTATAGTTTATTCTAAATTTTTTTTAAATTCAATTAGTTTCCAAATTTGCAATTAGAATTCTTCAAAAATAAGATTATATTTCAAAATAAGAAATAAAATTAAATATAAAATTTATTTCAAAAAAATTTGACAAAATTTTCAATTGTTTCAATTTATTTTTAAAATTATTTTCGGAAATACAATTATTTTTAGAAAATTTTAATTATTTCAAGAAACAATTTTTCAGAATTTTAAAATAAGTTTAATGAAAAACCTCGTGAAATTTAATTATTTCTAAAAATTGCAACTGTAATTCTTCCAAAATTTAATGTATTTAATATTTTTTTAGAATTTTTGAATAACATTACTAGAAAACTTTAAGAATTTTTAAAGAAAATTAATAATTTTTTAAAATAAAATTTTTAATATATTTTTATACTTTTCCTTCCCTTAAATTTCCAAGGAATTTAATTTGAAAACCTTTTAAAATTTAATTAATTCCTGAAATTCCTATTATAACGCTTTAAATATTCAATTAATTTTTAAAATTTTAACTGAAATTTTTTTTTAATCAATTCCCATTCTGATTCTGATTCAACGACGAGAATTGAATTATTTAAATAGAATAATTTTTGTAAATTCACAGAATAATTTATTCTCAAAAATCCAATTATATTTATAGATAATTTTTAAAGATGAAAAAATAAAATTCTTTAAAATATAAAATTTTACAAAATTTCCAATTGTTTCAATTTTTTAAAATTATATTCGAGAATTCAAGTATGTATATCTTCAAAAAATGTTAATTACTATTTTTCAAAAACCTAATTTTTTCAGAATTTCAAAATTAAATCTTTCAAATTTCAATCATTTTTGTAAAATAAATATTTAAATACCTACTTATTGTCCTTTATTTGCTTAAAATTTCGAAATACATACTTTCAATGTAAAACCATTGGAAAATTTTTTTATAAAAATTTAAACTGCAAGTCTTCCAAAATTCAATTTTTTTTAGAATTTTTTAATAATATTATTCAAAACTATTAATTTTTAAGGAAGCTAACAAATTAATAATTTTTTATAATTAAATATTATGATACTTTTACAGCAATAAGAATTTCAAAAATTGAAGGTTAAAAACTTTTTGAAATGTAATTATTTCTACTTTGACACTTTTAATTATTTTCTAAAATTTTAAGTAAAATTCTTTTTTAAATAAATTCTTATCAGAATTCAATTATTTAAACACAAAAATAAATAATTCATAGAATAATTAATTATTTTTAAAAATTAAAACTTTATTGAGTTTTTGAAATTGGGGTTAAATTTTCTTACTCCACTTATTTTATTATTCACAAATAATGAAGTGTCAAACTTTTGTCGTAACAATTCGAACTATAAAACAAAAAATTGGAATAAAACAACACTAACTTCACGTGAGGACAGATTACGATTATTATAAATAATATTTAACTTTAAAATTTAATTTCCAAAATTAAGTGGCTGCTGATCAGTTTTAACTTCATATCCGAAAAGGTATAAATAGTACAAATATATAAAAAAAGTTGCAAACATTCTAGAAAAAGGAAAAAGTTCGTTGCATATTGAAATGAAAATTGTGTAACAAACAGAGGCAAAGAAAATTTATGACAAGATGAGCAAAACATAATAATAAACCGAAATGAATTGTATTTGTTTCTTCTTAAATCCCAAGTCCACAGGAATCCCATTATTACATTCGACTATAAATCTTAAATATTCTTTGAAAAATGAAATTTACTCATTCTAAAAATTAAAAGGAAAAAACACTTGTTTTACGTTTAGTCACTTTGTTTCATTTATTTCTTTTCTTTACGGTAGGTGGTCAGTTTACGGAATTTTCAATTTACGGAAAGAAAAGACGATCGCTATTTACCACGGAAGATCAGCAACTTCATGGCAATCCTCACTTGTTTTTTAATGTTAAATTTTTTTCCGTAAATTGTAAATTCCGTAAGCTGACCTCCTACCTTACGTAATTTGACATTGATACTGCACACAGGAAACCGATATTATGAATGAAAGTACAGTTTTTTCTAAGAATATCAAATTGAGACAAAAAACGAATAAAAATGTTGCAAAGCAACATTTTTATTCGTTTTTTGTCTCAATTTGATATTCTTAGATAAACTGTGAGAACAAAATAACAATATTTAAAATACAATAAATAACTTCCACAGGTATTTAATTGAATAAGATAAAAACAACAAAAAAACGTTTTTTTAATTTTAAAAATCAACAAAATTTCTTTTCCCTCCAGTCTTATAATAATTAAAGGTTAATGCACGAATGCAGAGTAATAGAAAAAAAATCCGCAGTAAAACAGTAATTTTTAATCTCAAGGAAAGATGATAATTATTGCGATATCATTCCTCGGTTGAAAAAAAAATGCAAGTTGTCAAATGAAAATAACAACTGTCGTCTTGTTTTGAATGATTAAATTTAGCATTTCAATTGAGAGGAAAGGGAGAAATAAAATTAATCGAATCCGTGAGGAAACGGGTCAGCAAAGTGATACTTGAAAAATCAGTAAGAGAAAAATAATAATAATAAATATATAAATAAACAAAGATAAACTCGTGATACGTGTAAATTGAAATTCGTTAAGAAGTAAAATTCATTAATCAAAGAAAAGTTTATAAACATTTTTAATCCTTTGAATCAATTAATCAGACATGGTTGTGACAGATGAAAATGTCAAGGATTACTTCCTTATTTTTTTCCCTAAAAATTTTTGAAGAATATTTTTCCTAACATCTTTTTTTAATTATAATAATAATTAAAAAAGATGTTATTTATTAACAATAATGGATAAATTATTTCCATTAATAAATTGTTAATATTTTAAATAATATTGTAATATCAAAAATTAATCAACTCTATTAATTAAATCGTTTTACAAATATCAAGTTTACGTTTTTTTGCAATTTTAGATTCAAAATTTAAAAAAATTCGCTCAATATCTAATCAACTAAATAATAATTTTTTTTAAACTTTAATAACAATTCCTCGCGGGAATGCAATTATACTTTCGATACAATTTTAATAAAATATCTCGAAAGAATTAAATTTAATTTAATAATTCGAAAAAATGTTTTTCAAAAATTTTACACCATTTTTTTAATAAAAATTCAATTATTTTTAATATAATTTGAAATAAATTCCTCTAAAGAATTGGATTATTTAACAATTTTTTAATAAAATTCTATGGAAGGATTAAATTATTTTCAAAAATTTTTAGTACGATTTATAAGCAATAATTAATTTTTTTCATAAGTAATAAAATTTTTTAGAGTAATTCTTATATTTTTACTGAAATTTTAAATTTCAATTACAATTTCAATTTTTAAATGACAATTTACGTGAGAAAGAATTTAATTAAACTTTTCAAAATTTTTAGTAAAATTTTTCGAAACAATTATATTATTTTTAACCAATTTTAGTAAAATTCTTCCTAAGAATTCAATTATTTTCATAAATAATTTATAATTATTCTTCAGAGGAATTCAATTAATTTTTAATATAATTTTAACTACATTTCTCAAAAAAATTCATTTATTTTTAAAAATTTGAACAATTTTTTTTTTAAAAATTCAATTATTTTCTAAAAGTTTGATACAATTTTTAAAAAATCAATTACTTTCAATAAAATTTTAAATGAATGCCTAGTAAGAATTCAGTTTTGTTCAAATTTCTTAATTGAATTCTTTAGAATATGTAATTGAATTATTTTCTACAATTTTTGTAAAATTCTTTGTAAGAATTCAATTATTTTGATAAACAATAAAATCCTTCGAAAGAATTTAATTATTTTTAATACAATTTTAGCAAAATTTCTGAAAAGATTTCAATTATTCTTCAAAATTAAAAAAATCTTTCAAAAAATTCAATTATTATCAAAAATTATAATACAATTCTTTATAAGAAAATAATAATTTTCAATATAATTTTAAATAAATTTCCCGAAAGAATTTAATTATTTTCAAAATTTTTAATATATAATTCTTCGAAACAATGCACTTATTTTTGAAAATTTTATAGCACCTAAAATTTTTTGGAGCAATTCAAGTATTTTCATAAATTATAAAATTCTTTGGGGGAATTTAATTATTTTTAATTAACTAATTTTTTTGAAAGAAATTCAATTATTTTTATAAATTTCAAAAAAAAATTCTTCGAAAGATTTCAATGATATTTGATTAAAAATTTTTTAATAAATTTCTTTGTAAGAATACAGTTTTCAAAATTTTAATAAAATTCTATACAAAAATTAAATTGTTTCAGTTTCAAAATTACAACATTTAAAAAAAAATCTTTTAGTATAAAAAAATTCCTTTTATTAACTTTCGATACAATTTTAATAAAGTATCTGGAATGAATTGAATTATTTCACAAAAATTTTGTTACAATTTTTTTTATAAAAACTAAATTTTTTGCACTATAGTTTTAAAAGAATATGTACCTCGAAGGAATTCAATTATATTCTTAGCAAGAATTCAATTATTTTCATAAATAAGAGAAAGTCCTCGGAAAAATTCAATTCTTTTTAAAACAATTTTGCATGATTTCTAAAAAAAAATTCAATTATTTTTAAAAATTCGAAAAAATCTTTTGAAAAAATTCTATTTTTAAAAAAATCTTTTTAAAAAAATTTCGAAAGAATTCAATTATTTTCCAAAGTTTTGATACAATTATTTAGAAGAATTTATTCAATTATTTTCAATAAAATTTTAAATTATAATTTACATGTGAAAAAATTTAATTAGAATTTTCAAACATTTTTAATAAAATTCTTCGACATAATTCAATTATTTTCATAAATAATATAATTTTTCGGTGGAATTAAATTAATTTTTTAAATAATTTTGAAAGAATTCAATTATTTTCTAAAAGTTTGATACAATTTAAAAAAAATGAATCACTTTCATAATATAATTTTAAATGAATGCCTCGTAAAAATTCAGTAATGTAATTTCTTAATTAAATTCTTTGGAAGAACAATTAAATTATTTTCTACAAATTTTTGTAAAATTCTTTGTAATAATTCAATTATTTTTAATACAATTTTAGGAAAATTTCTCAAAAGAATTCAATAATTATTCTTAAAAATTCGAAAAAAGTTCTATATGACAACTAGAGAAAAAGAATTCAATTACTATTCTTTATAAGAAAAAGAGTAGTTTTCAATATAATTTTAAATACATTTCTCGATATAATTTAATTATTTTCAAAATATTTAATAATTATTCTTCGAAACACTGCAATTATTTTCAAAAATTTTAGTAAAATTTTTCGGAGCAGTTCAACTATTCTCTAAATTTGAATTAGTTAATAAATGACTATAATTATTAGTTAAATTTAAATTAAGGTTATGTTAAAATAACTGAAATTTTTGGTAACTAATTCCATTAGTGAAATTTGATTTTTTTTAATTATTTATTTACTATTAATTAAAGTACCTAATTTTCTACTAAAATTGACGTTAAAGATTATGACAACTATTTTTAATACTATTTTGTAATACGATTGTAAACTAAGTACTTATTGAACTGAGAAAAAAATGAAATTCCACAACAGATGAAAGTACGATTTTTGATTAAGACAAGGAAGTGTGACGGTACGTTTATATCGTGCTATCACAATTTAATATCGATTAAATGCGATAAATGTCTCGACAAGCTATGTAAAGAATGTTGTCTGAGAAATTCCATAAGTAGCTCATAATCATGAAACTTGTCGGTAAATCTTTAATCGAGTTCAGTTCTCTCTCTTTTATTAAGTCTATACATCATCTAACAATCTCCTGCAATGTTGTAATTCTACTCTTATTTAAGTGCAATTTTTATATTATTGCACAAGTTATAATATCTCAAAGTATATATATATGAACTCGAAAGTCGAGGTCAGAATTTACAACTAGAGAAAAAGAAGAATGAGTTTTGCTGCTGGTGCGACACAAAATGTGTGTAAATGCAAGGAGAGAGAAATTATTTATACGATTATAGCTTTACGTGAGAAAGATGTGGCGGCAGACAAGATATTCAACGGCTTCTGTATTCTCTCCGCAGTTGAATTAAATTTATTACATAAATAAGCATTTATTAAATATTTTATTTTTTATTTTATGCAAAAATTTAACCTTTACCTAATCAGTAAACCGGAATTAGAATTTAAATATGTGCCCGATTCAATCTGATGGTTGAACTCATCTTATTAAGAAAAAACAACAAAAATATTAATGTTATTTGCAAATTATTGCAACAATTTTGATTCATTTTTTATTTTAATTTGATATCCTTATAGAAAAACTGTGTGTCTTATCAAAAAAATATTTACTTGAATTAAATAAATTTTATTTATATCAAATAAATTGTATTTCAAATTTTAATCCAATAATTTTATTATTTAAAGTAAATACCATTTAATTCAGAGTGGCCACATGATAGTAAAGTCAGGGAAATGTCAGGAAAAACATTTTTTGTCAGGAAAATTAAAAAAATTGAGACTTTTTTCGACTTTTCTCCCAAACATTGCAAAAAAATTTTTATATATTTTCCTAAATGGTAATTTTTTTCTAGCATTTGATATGAAAAATCACTATTTAAAAGGATTTTGCAAAAAAAAATTTTTTACTCTTGTTATTAACAATTGAAAATTTTTATTACTTTTTTTAAAAATATTAATTTCAGAAAAATTTGTTGACCGATGTCAATAATTCAACCGGCATTATTTTTGTCTTGAATCCAAATTTCAAATAAAAATTATTTTGTTTAAAGATATTGAATTTTAATACTCAAAAAAATTGTTTATTTATAAAAAAAATGCAAAATACCACTTTACCCATGAAATTTCAAGTTGAAAAAAATTGTACTTATTTTTTAAATCTTTTTGAACAATATTCCAAAGAGAGGATACTTTCAATTCTTTTGTTCTCGACGCATGCGAAAAATGTATTACGTGTGAATTATTTCGTTCGTAGTTTTAAAAAATAATTTTTTTAGCCACATCTTAATGCGTACCATTTTTTTTCTCTTCGGAATATTATTTAAAAACATTTGAATTATTTTCAACATAAAATTTCATTGATAAAGTTGAATCATTAAAATCGGTCAACAAATTTTTCTAAAATTAAATTTTTTGAAAAAGTAATACAAAATTTTAATTGTTAATAACAAAAATAAACATTTTTTTTTGCTAAATCATTTTACATGGTGATTTTTCATATCAAATGCTACATGAAAATTAAAATTTAGAAAAAAAAAATTTCAAGTTTTAGGTGGCACGTTTCAAAAATTCTTACTCTTTTGAATCATTTTTTAACATAATTAAAATTTTCAAATATATCTATTATTCAAAATCTTTTTGAATAGATGAAATTTTGTAAAATTTAATTGAAAATAATTTATTTATTTCAGATATTTTGTTACAATTTTTGAAAAAAACTTTTGAAGAATTTTAATTGCAAATTTTAAAAATAATTGAATTATTAAAAATTTTGATGACAAATCTTTAAAGGTAAATTTAAAAATGAAAATTATCTTCTAATTTTTTAAAATTCAATATTTTCAAATATTTTCAATTACATATTTACAAAAATTCAAATACATAAAAAAATATTAACACTTTAGAATTATTTTTAACATTTTGAAAAAAAATCATGTTAAAAAATTTTAATTAAAATTCATCAAAAAATTAATTAGCAGATTTAAATTTTACAAAAATTCTTTTAAGAAATTCAATTATTTTCGAAAAATTATATTAAAATATTTTTAAAAACTAATTATTAAAATTGTTTTTATAATAATTTTTTAAGATTCAATTATCTTCGAACAAAGTAAATAGAAATTTTTGAAAATTTACTTTTTGGACTTAATAAAATTGTTGAGAAATCATGGTCCTGTTTATAATTAAAATTCTTTAAAACTTTGATCATTTTTATATGTATGATCATTTTTACTTATATTTTTTAAAAACTCAATTATTTTTAAATGATTTTACCAAATTTTAGTTAATTTAAAATTTTTGAAACTTGAAAACTATTATCTTTTAAAAATTATTTTACAATATTTTTAAAAAATTAATTGTAAGAATTTCTTTATAATTTTTTGAAAATTTATACCTTAATAACTTTAGAAAAAACTACGGAGAGTTACAGTTATTTATTATTATTATAAAAAATTGAGTTTTTGTATTTAAATAATTAAATTCTAGAAGAACTTTTGAAAAATTATTTAAATTAATTAATTCAGAGATGAAGTTTAGTTGAAAATTGTAGAAAATAATAATTGAATTTAGGAACGGTTATAATTGTAATTTTTATAAATTATTAAAATTCATCAATTTTACTCATCTGTAAACATTCATATTTTCCTGTATAAAGAATTTTGTCAGGGAAAGTAATTTTAATGTCAGTAAATTGTCAGGGAAATGTCAGGGAAATTGATAAATTGAAACTTGTGACCACCCTGTTAATTGACTTAAATAAAAATTATTTGATCCTAATAAATATTTATTTATCGGTGAAAAAAAAAATTTATTTGTTAAAAATAAATACTTATTTTTTCAATAGTTTGTCAAATTAGATAATATAATAATAGAATACAACTAATGGATTATTAGACTCAAAAATTTTTTTTTCAATCCATATAATAATAGCTAATAAAAAATATAAATCTGATAATAAAAACAAATATTCGGAATTTTTACACACAGCCGTAAAAAGCTGTCAGTAAAAGGTGTATTTGAATAAATAATACTTGATGCGCACATGTCTAGACGATTCAAAAATTTTGTTGTGAAATTATTTTCTATGGAGAACCCATAAAAATTTCATCAAGCAGAATGAATAAACGATGATATAAATAATCAATTTCGAAGATTTAAAAGCCACTGAAATGACATAATAATAAAAAATGTGATTTTTTCCCAAACGAACAATATTATTTTGATAACGTAAAGTATGTAAAGTATTTATATTAAAATGTAAAGTATTTCATACACGATTCAAATGAATATAGAGATAAGTGTTTATTACACTAATCCAAAAATTTACTGTTTCTTTAAAAAATTTTAATATACCACAATTATAATATAGCATAAATAATTCTAATATAATTTACCTAAATTTACAGTAACTGACTACATAATTAAAAAAGAATTTCAAATAGTAATTCAATAATATTTCAAATTTAAATTTGAAAATCGCATCAACAATTTGTTTTCAGAAATAAATTTTTTTTTACCTCCAAAAATTATATGAAAATTGAATATTTTGTCTTCGTTTCTTCGTTATGTAATTAAGAGCATCCATTTTATCTCACACATTACCGAAGTCTGAATGTTAATCTCTAATCACATTTAAAAAGCGTATAAAAAATTTTTTTAAAGGAAAATATCTTCACAACTTCCTTGTCATCAATGTTTTTTATTTTTTATAAGTAAAAAAATATAATTCAAAAATTTTGTAATTTAAACTCCTCTTTTAAAAAAAGGATACAAATGAAACATTTCTTTTTTTCTTTCTTAATTTTCTAATTTTAATTTTGAAAAATAAATATTTTTATTAATACACTGAAAAAATTTCATTACATTTAAATAACCGATTACTTGTCTCCTTGGCAAATAAATATTTACTTGAATCAAATAATGTTTATTTAAATTAAATTAATTGTATTCAAACCAATTATTTCAGTATTTAAAGCAAATATCATTTAATTGACTGAAATAAAATAAATATTTTGTTGATAATAGACAAGTAATCGTTTATTTGTATCAAATAAATTTTATTTCAGTCAATTAAATGATTTTTGCTTCAAATACTGAAATTATTGGTTCGAATACAAGTGATAAATAAAAATGATTTGACTATAGTAAATATTTATTTGATAATAGACAAGTAATCGTTTATTTGAATCAAATAAATATTTACTTGAAAGAAAGAAATTTTATTTAAATTTTATTAAATAATTTGTATTTGAAATTTTTAACCAATAATTTAATTAGTTGAAGTAAATACAATTTAATTGATTTAAATAGAAATTATTTGATTCAAGTAAATATTTATTTGATAATAGACGAGTTATCGGTTATTTGAATAAAATAATTTTTTTTCAGTTTTTTTATTTACTATTTGATATTCAATTTATTGGCATTAGGATCCGTGAAAAAAGAACAACAATATATTTCTTCTTTCAAACGTTTCGGCGACAAAACATTTTTATTTCTGCAGAAATAAAAAAAAATATTTTTATTAGTGAATAAATAATAATTATTATAAGTAGTATTAATAAATATTAATATAATAATAAATAACATTAATATTAATAATAAATATTAATAATAAAATATTTTGTTTGTTTATTTTATTTTATTTGTATCATGAAAAATTCTGAGAAAATTAAAGAAAATGTTTCTTTTTTAAATTATAAAAAAAGATGTAATTACAATAATTTTACTGCACTTTCTGTTTTTAAAGCATGTTAACTTCAAAAATTAACGTCCTTCCAAGAAATCACACCTACATTATATTAGTTGAGATTAAATAATTATGATAAATTCAATGACAAGACATCATCCGAGTTAGAATGAATCTAAAAAGGAATGTTATTATATCACATTAATAAATGACTGGCCCATAGTGTGGAACTATTACGAAAGAGTTTGATCCACTTTGTGCGTTTGTCTTCGATATTTGCGAGAAAAAGATATTTATGGGATAAATGCGATGATAATAATTATATAGAGAGGGAGAACACGATATCTCTTAAGCAATATAATTATTATGTTTGCTGAGCTGCAACAGATCGATGCCACTTTGCACTTTCTTTCAAGTCTTCAAATATATTTTCCCAACTATTTCTAGAATATCGCAAATTTTTATTCCTTCTCATTAATAAATTACAACGATAACAAAATTTCCCACATTTGCAATTTTTTTTAACATTATTCTGAAATATTGAATATTTAAATTCGCTATATTTTCTCAAAATATTTTATTTCAGTATTGTCATTTTTCCAATTTTTTAATTTAAGTAATTAACTAATTAACTTATTGAATAATTAACTAATTGACATTAACTAATTGATATTATTAAATGTTTGACAAATTGAATATTTTACTAATTAAGTAATTAAATAATTGACTAATTAAGTAATTAACTGATTGACTTATTAACTAATTAACTAACTGACTAATTGAATATTTGAATAATTAACTAATTAACTAATTAATTAATTTACTAATTGACTAATTCAAATTTCAATGTTTCTAAAAAGAAAAAAATATTCTATCATTTATTATTTTATATGAATAAATAAATTGATTTAATAATTGTTATGTCATTTAACTAATTAATTACAAATATTTGTGTTTGTTTATTTAAAAAAAAGAGGAATAAATCGACAATTAATTTAATCGAAATTGACACCTTTATAGTGATTGATAGAAATTGTAATTTTTTTTTAAGCGATCATATTTAAAAAACAATTTTCTTTTCTATCCTATGATTAAATCTATACAGACTGAATAATAATCAATCTATCAATATTCGATATAAAACGAACACAAAAACAAGCATTATCCTCATCCTCATTTGAAAAAAGGAATAAAACAAGAAAAAGAATCAAACACGCTAACGGGAAAAATATTCTGGGATTCCTTTGAAATATTGACGCAACGAATTTTTTTTCTATCCCACGTCAATAAAAAACTAAAAGAAACAAAAAAGGAAACGAAACTAAAGTAGAATTTGTGAACTGACGCAAAAAGTATAAATTTCTCATTTTTTTTAAGAAAATGCTACAGTTTTAATCTATTTGCAATTTACTGGAAAAATAATAAGAAAAAATTTTGAAACACTTTAATTAATATAAGATAATTAATTACTCATTTTTAATTTTTAATTAATTGACTCATTTTTAATACTAATTACTTTCTATTAATTAATTACTAACATTAATTATTTCCTGTTGTCAATGCTAATTAATTACTAAAACTACTAATTTGTTGATTTACTTAATAAAATTATTAATTAAATTCCTAATAAAATTGGTAACAATAATAACTTTTCATTAGTACTAATTACTTATACTAATCACCTTCTATTAATACTAACAATGAATATAATTACTAATTAAGTTAAAAAATAAAATTGACAATTAAATTAAGTAATTTAATTACTAATTAAATTTAGAGTAGAATACAAAGAAGAATTATACGAAGCAAAAGTTTTTAAAAAATGCTAATCACCTTCGTTCAGTACTAATAATTAATATAATTACTAATTGAATTAAATTAAGTTTTTTATAATTACCAATTGAATTATGTAAAATTGATAATTTAATTTCTAACTACATTTAGTAACTAAATTACTAATTAAATGAATTAATAAAATTACCAATTAAATCAGGTAATTAAATTACTAATTAAATTTCGAACATAATACAAAGAAGAATCACTCAACGCAAAAAGGCGGGAAATAAAATCACATCAGAAGAATAAAAAGTACCAACGAGAAAATAATATAGAAGAACAAAAAATTTTACCTCACAGACAAAGTCTTTTTTTAATTGAAAAAAATTCATATAAGGAACACCGCCTATATTCATCAAGTCTCCTTCTTTTAAATATTTATTCGCGATAAAATCGCAGATTAATCTTTTCCAATTGTCTCTCTGAAATATTCTATACTGCGACAGTGTAATTAGCTTAACAACATAATTACACACATCTTTTTTTTTTTTAACGTCGTAAGATTCTCTTTTTTTCTCTCCACAATAACTCACTGCAAAGTTTTCTTATTTTGCACAATTTTTGCATTACTTTTAATAATTACAGAAAAGTCATTGTTATTATTAAAAATAGAGTAAAGTTTATAAAAATAGAAATTACGTTTCTTTAAGAAGAAAAATTGTGGAAATTACGCATACACTTGGTAAAAAAAATTATAATTATTTATTTGAAATTACAAAAGCCAACAGTATAGTCGATTACATGTCTGCTATCAAATAAATATTTACCTGAATCAAATAATTTTCATTTCTAATAAATAAAAGGAATTTGCTTCAAATACTGAATTATTATTGGTTCGAAAACAATTTATTTGATTGCAATAGCAATTATTTGATTCAAGTAAATATTTATTTAACAAAAGACAATTAATTTATTTAATAATTAGTTTATTTGAATAAAATAATTTTTTTTTACTCGCTAACGAGATGAAGTGGATTGTCAACTATTTTTTTGTTTTACATTGAAAATAGTTTGTTTTATTTAAATAAGCGAGAAAAATTTTATTTGATTTCATTTCAAATTCAATTTATTTGATTATTTGGCATCAAATAAATATAAACATGAATCAATTAATTTTTATTTAAATCAATATTAAATTTGCTTCTAATACCGAAATTATAGGTTTAAATAAAGTTTATTTGATCTAAATAAAAATCATTTGATTCAAGTAAATGTTTATTCGATAATAAACAAATAATCGATTATTTCAATAAGAAAATACAGTTATTTTATAGAAAATAATTACTATAATTATAATAACTAATAAAAAATAATTATTACAGGACAAAAAATCCAATCCAAAAAATCCAAACCGAAAAATCTTAGAAAAAAAGTCTAGAGTACAAAAAATCCAAAATAAAAATGTGCAAAATAAATAATTAATTATTTAAACATAAATAATAAAATTCTTCAGAAGAATTCAATTATTTTCGTAAATTTAAAATGTTAAGTTTACCTAAAAACTCAAAAAAAGAACAATTTCATTCAAGGCAACCAATTAAATTTTTATATCTCAATTTTTTTCATTGGATTTTTAATTTCTTTGGACTTTTTGACCAGGACAAAGAATCCAAAAAATAAGTCCAAAATGAAACTATTTTTTTTTACTTTTTTGGATTTCATTTACTTTGGATTTTTTGGTTTGGACTTTTTTGTCCGGATACCAAAAATAATGTATAGTAATTTTTCTTTTCTTTTCTGAAAATTGTCTTCAAAATTTTTTAAAGAAAAATGTGGATTCTTTGGCCTAAACTACAAAACAAGAAGTAATTTTTCTTTTCGATTTTGCAAATTTAGATAAAACCACAATTTTTATATCAAGAATTTTTTTTTTTGAAATTAACACAAAAATTATTTTTTCTACTTTTGTAAATATTTAATTTTGTACCTACTTTAATTACAATTTTTTTTTGTAATATTTTTTATAATTGTATTTGTAAAAATAATTAAAAGTAGAGAAATATGTAAATGACAATAATAGAAGTGAAAGGATAGAATCAGTCAAACAAAAAATTGAACATTCTTCAACAGTTGGAAAAAGCTATTCTTACACCTTAAAAGAATGTTTGCAAAAAACGTGGAAAAAATTTTTTTTTTGCACTCGTTTATGAATCATATCATATACTAGTTACAATGTGGGTCAAGTCTGTCACTGTAGAGTACATACGTTCCCTATGTTTTCTTTCCGACATCATCATCATTATCATCGTAATCATCATCATCACTTTGACGATGACTTCTCCTTTCTTTCTCTTATTTCTTATAAATCGTTCGATTGACCTTCTCTATTACATTTTACCTCCTGTGTTTCACAATAAATTCTACAATATCTATATATTATTTCATTAATTTCAATTTTACATATTTGCATTTCAAACCCCCTCGAGGCAATTTGAAAAATCATTTCACAATTAATTTATATAATTTCCACTTGTTCATAATATAAAGAAAGAGAGAGAGAAAATTTTCGAATTTACTTATTTCTATCACTATATACAAAGTAATAATAAACCACAAATGTAATTTATTATTTACAGAAACATAAAAATTATTCCAACTTGCGGGAGATGAATTTTCGAATTTACTATTTTAATCACTATATATATGCACTATGTTTTAGAAATTTATTTTTAATATGCACATAAATAATTTAATTTATAGAAATTTAGTAATTTATTTATAGATATAGACAAAAATTAAAATACTGCCTTGCAAATCTGAAAATTGTTCAGATTTATTTTGACACCCTTAGAGGAGAATTAAAATCATAAAAAATATATTCGTCATAAAATGTTTCTTGATCTATAAAATTGTGTATATCTCTTTTGACAGTAGATATAAAGTACAAATAGTAAGAGTAATAAAATTAATGTATGTTTAGATATAAAATCGACTGTAAAACTAATGCAATTTACTGATAAATTATTTGTGACATTTTCCTACCTATTATTATTTAAAAAGTTAAGTAACAAGAGGTGCAAATTTGGTATTTTAATTCAATACCTAATTTACACTAATTTTTAATTTTTTTTTTATAAAAAAAATTTTATTTCAACCAAATATTCTTTATTTGTTATAAATAAAAATTTTAATCCACACAAATCCAATTTTTATTTGAACCAAATAAAATTTATTTGACACAAGATAAAAACTTTAGTAGTAAATCAAACATATTTTTTTCTGGGTATGTTATTTATTGAGGATAATAAATTATTAATTAAAAATTATCAAACAATTACCAAATAAACGATTACTTGTCCATTTATCAAATAAATATTTACTTGAATCAAATAATTTTCATTTCGAATTCGAAGCAATAATTTTAGTATTTAAGGCAAATATCATTTAAATTGACTGAAATAAAATTTATTTGATAGGTACAAATAAACGATTACTTGTCTATTACAGTCTTCGCACTCGATAATTAATTTTAAAAAAAAGTAGCTTTCAAACCAAAAAAGTAGTAAAAAAGTAGCTAACAAATAAATTGAATTCCTGTAATTAATTTTAATATTCATGAACAAATTTAAATATTTATAAAAATAATAATTGAATTCTTGAGAAATTTGTATTATTCATGAGAAGAATTGAATTCCTACGAAGATTTTTACATAAAATTGTTTAAATAATTGAATTCTGTTTGGAAATTTTTTTAAAATAGTAGTAAATCATTGAATTGCGAGAAGATTTAAAAATAATTAAATTTTACAAAGAATTCTATTTAAATTTTTGACAATAATTGAATGTCTGTGCGGGATTTTATTAAATTTTTTTGAAAAAAATTGAATTCCTAAAAAGCATTTTATTATTTATAAAAATAATTGAATTCCTACGAGCGATTTTATTAGAATTTTTTTAAAAAATTGAATTTCCAAGCAAAAATTAATTACTTTTAAAAATAATTGAATTCTTCTGATAAATATTGTTATTTATGAAAATAATTTAATTTTGCAAAGAATTTTATTAAAATGCCTCAAAATAATTGAATTTTCGGAAATAATTTTGTTATTTATCGACATATTTAATAATTGAATTTTTTTGAAGAATATATATTTATGTAAATAATTGAATAATTCTTCGGAAGAATTTTATTCAAATCTAAAAGAATAATTGAATTATTTCAAAAAAGTTTTATTAAAATATTTGAAAATAATTGAATTTCTGTGAAAAATTCTAATATTTTTGTAAATAATTGAATTCTTCGAAAGAATTTAAAAAAACATTTTTTTTAAATAATTCATTCATTTTTTAGAGGAATTGAAATTAAATTTTTAAGAATAATTACATTTTTCGAGCAATTTCTGTAAAATTCTATTAAAAATAATTGAAATCCTTCAAAGAATTTTATTTTTATAAAAATAATTGAATAGTTCACAGAAAAAATTCTCATAGAACAGCTACAAATTTCGCTAGATTAGCCAAATGTTTAGTTGTTTCAGTTGAGATTTTCGTTATTTTAGAGAAACTTCTCGCTGTTCCAGATAAAATTTTTTTTTCCGTATTGCAAAGAATTTTATTAAAATTTTCAAAAGTAATTGAATTCCCGAGAAGAATTATATTATTTATGAAAATAATTGAATAATTGCGAAAAATTTTATTAAAATGTTTAAAAAGAATTGAATTTCTGTGGAAAATTTTGTTATTTTTGAAAATAATTGAATTCTTGATAAGAAGTTTATAAACATTGTTTTGAATAATTCATTTTTTCGAAATATAATAAATATGCAAATTTTATTAAATAATTGAATTCTTGTCGAAAACTTTATTTGTAAAAATAATTGAATTTGAGAATAATTGAACCGATTAATTAATTTAAAATAATATTAAAAATAATTGAAATTCTTCGATGAGTTTTATTATTATAATTGAATTCTTGCTTAGAATTTTATTATAAATATTTTTAAAAAATTGAATTTCCATGAAAAATGTTATTATTGAAAAATATTATTGTGAAAATAATTGAATTATTGTAAAGAATTGTATAAAAATTTTGTTAAATAATTGATTTTTTTTTCATTAAATGCTGATAATTTTAATTCTGCTGTAATTTCTTTTATTGCAATTAGGTATAGTTAATATTTTCGTGGAATTTTACGATTTAAATTTTATAATTAGACTGTATAAAAATTGCAATATTTGACAGTCTCTTTTGCAGCAGGTTTGCAATCATAAAATGATCCATTCAACACGTGAGCACAGTTGTGCCTTTGACTCTCTTTATACACCCACTTATATGTCCACTTTACAAGTGTACTTAGAAGCGTGTGTAACACAAATATTTTCATCTCACTCAACTCGCTCAACGAATCTTAAAAGGACTACTCTTACAGTGTATTAAGATGTATCTCAATTGCAATACATCCTCTCACCGCCCTCGTAATAACCGTTCAATTTCACTTTCTATTTTATTTTCCTTTTCTCTATTTTCCTTTTTTCCTATTTTCCTATATTATTTATTTAATTTTCCTTTTTTCCTATTTTCTTTTAATTTTCTTTTTTTTGTATTTTCTTTTAATTTTCCTGGTTCTTTTTTTGTTTTTCTTTCTATATTGTAGGTACTCCCTTTTTTTTATTTATTTACAAAAATACTTTTTACTACTTTCCGCTTTTTTCCCATTTTTTGCCCATAAAAAATATTTTGTCAGATTAAAGGTCTTTAAAGGCCTCGTAAAATTAATCTGATAAAATATTTTTGTTTATAAATAATTAATTATTTACAAGACTTTTCTTCGGAATATAATTGCAATAATTTCGCTTTAAATATCAAAACTATAAATATATTTAATTCGAGAAATAATTAATAAAATTAAGATAATTAATTCGAGAGAATTATTTAAAAAATACAAAATTAATTCACTTATAGAAGAAAGTTCTACCCAGTTCATAAAGTTTATATAAATTTAGAATTCTAATTTATAATAAAATATATTTTAAAATACTATCTCTTTGAGAACAATGCAGAAAAAAAAATTTTTTCTTTGAAATTTCTTAATATTAGAAAAAAATGTAATTAAATAACAGATGACGTAAAATTTGTTTTTATACAATTCATACATATTCAAATCGATAAAGTACTTAAATAATTTTCTTTCTTATAAATGCAGAAAAATATAAAAAAAACTATCTTTTTCCCATATTTTCAATTGATATTTAATTTTTTAAAAAATGTAATTAAACAGCTGATGTAAAATTTATTTTTCTAATTCATATTCAAATTCAAAACGGTACTTAAATAAAAATTTTTTCTTTTTCTCAATGCAACATGAAAAACCAAGAAAAAAAATGGAATTACCCGATTAAACAATAAAAACAACTCCTTAAGCCATTAAATTTCCTTTTTTTTCCCCAAATTAGCATACTCGTTGGAAACAAAAGAATTAATTATAAACTTTTTTTTTTTACAAAAAAAAAGACAAGATTTCTTTTACATAAAAGAAATTTCTCCCGTGAATATAAAATAAGCTTTCATTATAATATTGGAAAAATGAACTGTTTACGAGTAATTTAACCCCAAGAGAGCTGATTTTTCAAAGGTTGTGTTTCAACCTCTCTCGCGCATATAATATATATAAATTAGTATTAAATACTTCGTTTCATAATCATTCATAGTTTTTTTCTCTCCTTTTTGTAAATTTCATATTACACTATACAGAAAAAAAAACTTGACACCAAATGCCAAACTGATTGTGTGTTGTGTGGAATATTAATTAAAAAAAATTTCGACACTAAATTTCGGCATATATACATATACTTTTATATATAAATATAATTTACAAGTCTTCCTCAATAATCGTTTATTCGTTTAAGACTCTTCACCCAAACGATAAACTTACATTAATGATAAAGGCGGACAAAAAAATAAACTTATCTTTTGAAACTTTACTGAATATCTATAGGTTTTCGACACAATGACTTTGTCACTGTGACTTGTCAAAAGTAAAAATACAAGTTTTCTATATATATATGACAATAATAGAATTTTTTCTCATGCAAAAATTGTAAGGGAAAGTATTGACACTCACCATATTTTTGATGATAAACTTTGTCAACCTCGCTGGTCTCACCGAAAATGTCTTTTTCTCCTCGTTCCTTTGTGATCTTTCCAAACTAATCAGATGTCTGAAAAAAGAATTATAAAAATAGTTCAAATCTTACTATTTTTTTCTAATTTGGAAAATTTTTTTACATATTTGAAATTTAAATCAGATGTTAAGGTATTTTTCTATACAAAATATAGGTAAAAATTCGTTTTTTGCTATATTTGAAAATAAGTAGTTTTCTAATACTAATTAAATGTTAATGATTTGTTTTTGACAAATTCAGTAGTGTAATGAAAAAAAAATTTATTTGATTCAAATATACGATTTGTTGTCTATTGTCAAATAAAAATATTTGTTCGAATCAAATATATTTTATCAGCTAAGTAAATGAAATATTTGCATGAATCAAATAATTTTTATTTAAGTCAAATAAATATTTGCTTCAAATACTAAAATCATTGATTCAAATACAATTTAATCAATTGAAATAAACATTATTTGCTTCAAGTAAATATTTATTTAATAATAATAGACAAGTAATCAAAGATTTAAATCAAATAAGTTTTATTTTCAGTGTATAGGGATTTTACTAATTTTTAATAGAAAACTATAATTTAATAGTAAAAAAAAGTTTATCAGTTATTGAAAATTAGTTATGTATTTTCTACTAATAATTAGTATTCTTAGTTATATTTACTAATATTGCTAAACCTATTTACTTAATTATTCATTTACTACTAAATAGTTATTAATTATTAGTTTTTTAAATAATAATTAGCCACACTGCTAGGAGGAGGGGGGGGGGTCATGTTATAATTGATGGACTGTGTAAAATATTTCATTTTACAAGAAAAAAGTGTGATAAAAGGTGAAGGGTTCAAAAATTAGTCCTAAATAGCGTGAAACTTTGCGAACAACCCCTAAATGCTTAAGCAAGAATTTTACAATAACAATAAGTTTTTTTTTAACTATATATTTAAGATTTAGACCTTAAAAAACAACAAATTTTTTCTTTTAAGTAACAAAACAAGAAATGAATGAGAAAGAATGTAGAAAATAAATTTTTCCAATTACGATCATCAATCATCATACAACACCATTGATAGAATTCCCTCTCTTTCTCTCTCGCATGAATAAAAAGTTGCGAGTTATGAAAATTATGAAATCGCACAAGTTATGAATGGGACGTTCACCCAGAAACGATAAATTGACGCAAGATAGAGTAGAAAAAGCGCGGAGGCGGATGAAGAGCCGTGAGCGTTGATTTACGAGACAATTGAACTTAGGCCTTTAAATTGATTCACGAGAGTAGCCAGCGAGAGATTGTGATAATTGCTTGGCGGCATGACTCAAAAATTATCGTCTCTCTCTTTAAGAATTACAACTTTACCATATATACTTATTCTTTCTGCTATTATTTAACCCTCCAACTTCATATTGAGACTAAATACGACACTATTTCTCCCCCCCCCCCTTACTTTCGAGAATTATTAAAATTATATAATAGTCCACTTTTATCTATAGAACCCTGAACATTCTTTCTTATCCCCATTCTGTGTACATTTTCTTTTCTTTTTTTATAGCCAGATTCTTGCGTCCGTTCGCAGTTCCTAACGGCCCCCATGGGTCTGTTAGATTGCGAGGTAATGGTGAACACAGCAACTGTTTCCATAACAACAGGACTCGAACAAGTGAAAATATTAAAAATTACGGACTAAAAATAAAAAATTAAGACCAAAAATGAAAACTTACTGACCAATTACTGACAAAAATTTAACCAGTCCGAGAGTCAAATAAGAGAATATTTTACTTAAAACTATAAATTAAATTTTTTATAATAATTAAAGATGATGACCAAGTGATAAAATCATGATCAATTCAATTAATATTTTCAAGAATTTTTAACTAAAATTCTTCTTTAAATCAATTATTTTTAATAATTTTCAAAAAAGTTCTTTGACAATTTTCAAATGCACTTGTTTAGAATATTTAATTTTACGAAATTTCAATTATTCGTAAATTCTTCAATTAAATATTTATATTAAAAAATTAAAACTTCAAGCAATATACAAAAATTCAATTAAACTTTTTCAAAAAAATTGATTTCAAAATTCAATTATTTCTAAAAATTCACGCTATAATTGCTTTTAATATTCAATTATTATTTAAAATTTTAAATGAAATTCTTTTTTAAATCAATTTTTATTAGAAAATTCTACTAGAATTCATTAATTTAAATACAAAAATAAATAATTCATTGAATAATTGAATGTTTCTTAAAATTCAATTCTCATAACAAATTTTATCAACAAATTTTTAAATAATAGAATTCTTTCGAGGAATTTTAATAAAATTTTTAAGATTAATACACTGAAAAAAAAATTTAATTGATTCAAATAACCGATTAAGGGAAGTGTTCCGGTTGTGGGCACCCTTTTGTTTTTGCCTCATAACATTTGTCCATGTGCATATTATACAAATATATGTGTACGAATTTAAAGCTAGAGGTCTAAGGTGACTGTCAGTGAAGGAATTAAATTGATTCCTTTAAATAAAAAAGTTTTATTAGAAATTTAGTGAAATGGGAATTTTTTGACAAAAAAAATTTTGTACCCGGTTGTGGGCACCCTTGAAAAATCCGCTAAAAATGGAAAAATATTAAAGGAAACCAACACAAATAAAGAAGAAATGAAAGTTTCTTTATTTTAAGAGAATTTGCCGGGATAAAGAACAAAAATGATGACACGTTTTCACACTATGCTCATCGCTAACAAAAGCATAATGCTTGCATGTGAAGTAGCTAGTACGCATACCATAACGCACTTCTAATGCACTGAACGGCTATATTCATCGCATTTAATGGAGTTTGCGGCTGTCACTTTCCTTGGCAGAAAGTTTAGATAGATGAGACAGTAGTCCACATCATTGTCAGATGGTAGAGCCTCGTTAACATAAAGGTGCCCACAACCGGGAATGACAGTCATTTTTTAAAAAGACCAACACATTTTGTGATGCAGGATTTTGGTTAAACACGAAGGTAAATCACAAAATATAATGACAACACTGCAAAAAAAAAAATTAAACCCTTCTTTTCTGAACGAATCTACACCCATATGTTGCTCTTCGAAAACAATACAAAATTACTTTTTTATTTATTTAATGCAAATTTTCTTTATTATGCTCACAGCTATTACACAAATGCATATATTTGTTTCGTTATCAATACGAAAAGTCCGTATTGTCAACGAACACGACTTGCAATACTTAGATCAGTAAAGTCTGCTTGCCGTCGAAGTTTACGTAGGGGTGCCCACAACCGGAGGGTGCCCACAACCGGCGCACTTCCCCTACTTGACTATTATCAATTAAATATTTACTTGAATCAAATAATATTTATTGGAGTCAATTAAATGGTATTTGAACCAACAATTTCAGTATTTGAAGCAAATACCATTTAATTGACTCCAATAAATATTATTTGATTCAATTAAATATTTAATTGATAATAGTCAGTTAATCGGTTATTTAAATCAAATAAATTTTTTTTTTCAGTGTACATTTTTCGATTATAAGTTGATTCAAATTTATTGTACCTATCTATTAAAAATAATTGAAATTCTGAGACGAGTTTTATTATTTGTAAAAATAACTGAATCCCTAAGCATAATTTAAAAATTTTTGAATATAATTGAATTTCTGCGAAGAATTTTATTACTATTTTGAAAATAATTGAATTGCTGCAATAATTTGTAACTTCTCCAAAATTCAATTTTTTTTTTAATGTTTTAAACTAAAATTCTTTTATAAATCCATTATTTTTAATAATTTTTGAAAAAGTTCTTTAAAAATTTTCAAATTTATTTGTTTATAATTCAATTTTACAAAATTTCAATTATTTGGAAATTAATTCAATTAAATATATTAGAAAATAAAAACTTCAAATAGTATAAAACAAAATCCGCAATTAAACTTATTAAAAAAAATAAATTCCGCAGAATTGTTAGTTAGAAATTTTAAAGATTCAGATTTTCAAAGATTTTAATATAAAACCTTTTCAAAATTCAATTATTTTTCAAAATTTACGCTATAAAGCTTTTAATACTCAATTATTAACTAAAATTTTAAATGAAATTTTTTTTTAAATCAATTTTTATTAGAAAATTCTACTAGAATCCAATTATTTAAATACAAAAATAATTATAATTTATTAAATAATTAAATGTTTCTTAAAACTAAAAAACTAATTAAAATTCTCCAATGAATTTTATTATTTGTGAAAATAATTGAATCCCTAAGAAGAATTTTATTATTTTTGAACAATATTTAATTTTTTCCGTAGAATATTATCACTCTTGAAAATAATTGAATTTTTGCAATAATTTGTAACTTTTACAAAATTAATTTTTTTTTCGTATTTTTAACTAAAATTCTTCTATAAATGCATTATTTTTAACAATTTTTGAAAAAGTTCTTTGAGAATTTTCAAATTCATTTGATTATAATTGAATTTCACAAAATTTCAATTATTCGGAAATTCTCCAATTAAATACACTACCGTCGGGAATTATCGGTACGGCTGCACGCGCAGGGCCCAAAAACATACCAATCTTCAAATCACGATTTCTTTGTAAATACAAATGTCAGAAAATTAATAAATATACCATTCGAAAGATTATTAAATTCTACGATTAATTGTACATAACTGAAAATTTTAATAATTTATACAAAGCTTGCAGCAATCCACAAATTTGACAAAAAAATTTTTAAAATAAAATTTTTTTGGAAATTATTTCAACCCCTGCACATTTTTTAAAAATTGTAGAAAAAATTTGAAACATATATAAGTGTAATCATTGAAATCTCATCTTTAATTTAAGACCAAAAGAGTTAAAAAATCTTATTCGGTTCGAGAGATATCATTATAAACGGCCGAGCATTTTCAGCCAAAAAACGTTCAAAATCGACTAATTCAATGCATTTGTCAAAAAACATGCTCGGACGTATATAATGATATCTCACGAACCGAATAAGATTTTTTAACTCTTTTGGTCTTAAATTAAAGATGAGACTTGAATGATTACACCTATATAAGTTTCAAAATTTTCCTACAATTTTTAAAAAATGTGCAAAGGTTGAAAAAAATTTAAAAAAAATTTTATTTAAAAATTTTTTTGGTCAAATTTGTAGATTGCTGCAAGCTTTGTATAAATTATTAAAATTTTCAGTTGCATATCATTAATCGTAGAATTTAATAATCTTTCGAATGGTATATTTGTTAATTTTCTGACATTTGTATTTACAAAGAAATCGTGATTTGAAGATTGGTATGTTTTTGGGCCCTGCGCGTGCAGCCGTACCGATAATTCCCGACGGTAGTGTATATATTAGAAAATAAAAACGTCAAATAGTATTAAAAAAATCCGCAATTAAACTTATCCAAAAATATTAATTCCACAGAATTGTTAGTTAAAAATTTGTAAGATTTAGATTTTTAAAGATTTTAATATATGAAACCTTTTCAAAATTCAATTATTTTTAAAAAATCATGCTATAATGCTTTGGATATTCAATTATAATCTAAAATTTTAACTGAAATCCATTTTTAAATTATTTTTTAATAGAAAATTCTACGAGAACTCAGTTATTTAAATATAAAATTAAATAATTGAATATGTTTCTTAAAATTGAATTCTCGTAAAGAATTTATTATTTATGAAAAAAATTGAATTTCTAAAAAGAATTTTATTATTTACGAAAATAATTGAATCCCTGTAAAAATTTTATTATTTATGAAAATAATTGAATCATTGCGAAGAAATTTAGAAAAACTCTGTAAATAATTGAATTTCTGTAAAATCTTTATTATTTTATGAAAATAATTAAAGGTTTGCGTAGAATTCTATTAAATTTTTTTTAAATAATTGAATTCTTTTGGAGAATTTTATTAAAATTAGTAAATATTAAAGATCATTTAATAAATTTAACAAAAATTTTTGAAAATAATTGAAATTTTGACAAGAATTTTATTAAAATTTTTGAAAGTAGTTAAATTTCGAAGAAGAATTTAATCATTTCTAAAGAATTGAAATTTTGGCGAGAACTTTTAAAAATTTTGAATATAATTGAATTTTTGCGAAGAATTTAATGACTTTTGCAACCGTTGCTATGATAATGGTTATCATGGGTATGGTTACTATAATAATTTTTTTCATAGCAACCATTGCTGTGGAAATAATCCTTTCTTAAAAAAGACATGGAGTGGAAAGGTCGAATGTATCGAAAAGTATCGAAGTAAAGAATGGGCAATGAGAATGTAAAATCTTAATAGAAGGGTGTTTTTAAAATTGTTTGTACATGTGATGGTGGCGCTGCAGTCGTATGTTATTTAAAAAGAGCGCGAATATATAAATTTTATTTTTGTTAAGAGAAAGTACTTCTAATAAATCTTATTTTGCATTGTCAAAAAAACGTCAACATTTCAAATATAAATAAGCAAATTATTAACTGAAAAAATTTGAATATTATTATTAATGAAATAATGGACTTGGACAATGGACATATAAAAACTAGCACCGTAGACGGCCGCTTGCGGCCGTCGGAGGAGCTAGTAACCATATATCAACCATTGTCATTAAAATGGTTATCATAGTAACTATTAATTAATATTGCAACGGTTGCTATAATAATAGTAGCCATAAATTATTATTAAAAATAACGTAGCAAATTTTTTTTTGGTGCAGCAATTTTGATACGTTATTTGGTTTCACCCTTAGAAAAACTGTGAATAACATTCGCGCTTTTAAGCTTTACATTAAAGCGCTTTTTTAATAAAAAAAAGCTCTTCTTTAATACAAAAAGCTTTAATTTGAAAAACGATTCCATAAAAATAATATAAAAAAGTATCAAGTATCTTCATTATTCAAGAAACAAATTTTTTATGAATCACAGATGAATTCTGAAAAATCTCTGCGTAACGCGACGTTTCGGAAAAAACCCTTTTTTAATAAAAAAAAAAAACCCCCCCTTCTTTATTAAAAAAAATACTCTAATTTGATTATCGAGTCCAAAAATCATATAAACAAATGTCAAGAACAGCTTATCATTTTTTGGGAAACAAATTTTTTCTGAATCAGAAATAAATTCTAAAAAGTTTCTGAGTAACGCTACGTTTCGGAAAAAAGCCCTTTTTGAATAAAAAGTCTCTTATTCAATAAAAAAGCCCTAATAAAAAAAATAATAAAAAATAAAATAAAAGCCCTAATTTGATAAAATAGAATTCAAAAAACTAACCACGTGATTTTAAAATATTACAACTTTCTCGTAGTACAACACTTATTATTTTATTACTTACTGCTAACACCTCTTTCGAATACTTCTCTCGCATTTGATATTCCCTTTGGAAGTCTCGCGTGAAACTTTTTCTTTGACTTCTTTTATTAAAGCTGTTTGTGTTGTTTTCTTTTCTCTTAAATATTCACTTTTTTTTCTCCCCCTTTTTTGCATTATATGAAGAAGTGTACAGTGGAAATTATAAACGCTTATTTCTCGTGTCTGATATGTGATGTATAATACCTTTGCTGCAAGTATTGTCTCATTTTTTTCCCTCTGTATTTAGATGTCTCTCTTCTTTTCTCTTTAGTGCCTTCGCTCCTTCAGTGTAACTATAACTTCACGCTTCACTTAATGTAAAGAGTCATCGTCTCATAACTCACTCCCCGCTCCTAACACGTTTGTAGACGTCTCGTAATATGCCTCAAAGAAAGGAAATGCACATGAGCGCTCTGTCAAAGCTCATTGCACTGTTCTCAAAAAATCACCTACGTCCATTAAGATAATATGAATGTTCGACAATAAAAATAATAATAATAATAATAATAATAATGAAAAAAGTGAGAAAAAGAAATTCACTCATTTTTAGACACCCCCTGAAAAGATATAAAGACGGCAAAAATCTCCAAGGCCATAATCTATTATTCTTTTTTTTTCTTCATCACGTGTGTATTTTTTTAAGTCAGCTTTTACACGCACGTCAAAGGATAAGTCTCTTTTTCTATTGTCACTATTTATAAAAAACGATCCTTAATTTATTGAAAATCTTTCTTTTTGAACTTTTTTTTGAAACTTTCTTCAATTGTTATATAATCTTGGCTGACTTTTTGTTTAAGCAATTAGTAAAAAAAAATTATTAATAGAAAATAACTAATTAATAGTGTTATTTTATAACACTTTTATAATAGTGTTATTATTATTGTTGTTATTATTACACTGAAAAAAATGTATTTGGTAAAAGATGAAAAGCTTTTTTGGATTAGAAGAATATAATAGGAGATGTCAAAATTGTATTTGATTAATCAGGGTTGACACAAAAATTTAATTTTATTTTTCCCTGATTTCCAGACAAAATTTTGACTTTTTCCCTGACACTGAAAAATGTTCTGATTCACTCCAAAAATTATTAGATACTCCAAAAAAATTTTAATTTGAAACCTTTTCAAAATTCAATTATTTCTAAAAATTCACGCTCTAATGCTTTTAATACTTAATTATAATCTAAAATTTTAACTGAAATCCATTTTTAAATCAATTTTTATTAGAAAATTGTACTAGAATTCAATTATTTAAATACAAAAATAAATAATTGATGGAATAATTGAATGTTTCTTAACATTGCATTCTCATAAAGAATTTTATTAATAAATTTATAAATAATTGAATTCTTTCGACAAATTTTAATAACATTTTTAATAATAATTACATTTTTCGAGGAATTCGATTAAAATTGTATTAAACGTAATTGAAATTCTGCAATGAGTTTTATTATTTACGAAAATAATTAAATCTCTGTAAAAATTTTATTATATGTGAATAATTGAATGATTGCGAAGAAATATATAAAAAAATTTGTAAATAATTGAATTTCTGTAAAATCTTTATTATTTTATGAAAATAATTAAAGGTTTGCGTAGAATTTTATTAAATTTTTTTTTAAGTAATTGAATTCTTGTGGAAAATTTTATTAAAATTAGTAAATATTAAAAATCATTGAATTGAAGAAAATTTTTGAAAATAATTGAATTTCGTGGAAGAATTTAATTATTTCTAATGATAATTGAAATTTTAACGAGAATTTTATTAAATTTTTGAACATAACTGAATTTCTGCGAAGAATTTTAAACAAAATTTTAAGAATAAATGCAATTTTCTATCACTTTATTTAAAATTGTATAAAAAATAATTGAAATTCTGTGACAAGTTTTGTTATTTACGAAAATAATTGAATTCTTCCCACGAATTTTATTATAAATTTTTTTAAAAAATTGAATTCTTGTGAAGAATTTTATTTGTGAAAATAATTTAATTTTGGAGAAAAATAATATTATTTATGAAAATAATTAATTTCTTGTGAAGAATTATATTAAAATTTTTTTAAAAAATTAGATTTCTCAGAATTTTATAAAACTTTTTGAAAATAATTAAATTCCATCGAGAAATTTCATTTAAAAATTGAAAATAATTGAAATCTGACGAATTCTATTAAATTTTTTTTTTAAATTGAATTCCTGTAACAAATTTTATTTTTGAAAAGAATTTAATTTTTTGAAGAATTTTATTTTTTACGAAAATTATTTGAATTGTTTCGAAGATTTTTATAAATATTTTTGACAATATGTAATTGTATTCCTAGAAAGAATGTTATATTTTACGAAAATAATTGTATTCGATGATCAATTTATTTGTTTTAATTTTTCAAATTTATAAAGTATTTTATTAAAAAATTTTCAAATAATTGAATTCTCGAAAAAAAGTTTATTATTTATGAAAATAATTGACTTCTTTGCGAAGAATTTTATTCAAATTTGTTTAAATAATTGAATTCCCATAAAAAAATGTATTATTTGTAAAAATAATGGAATTCTTAAGAATAAATGTATTGAAAATAATTGAATTGTATAGAAAAACTTTATTAAAATTGCAATTTTATTAACTAAAGCTTGTAAAAAAGTTTATCAAAATTTTTTAAATAATAGAATTTTTAAAAGTATATTATTTAAATTTTTCGAAATAATTGAATTTCTCGTAACTATTTTTTTCAATTCTCTGCATATATTTGAATTCTTTCGAGAAACTTCATTAAAAAAATTAAAATAATTGAATTGGTGCGAAGAAATTTGTAAAAAAAATTATTAAGTAAAATTGAATTCCTGTGAAATTTTTATTAAAATTTTGTTTAAATAATTGAATTCTTTTGGAAAATTTTATTAAAATAGTAGATATTAAAAATAATTGAAATGAGGAAAATTTTTGAAAATGATTGAAATTTTGCCAAGAATTTTATTAAAGTTTTTGAAAATAATTGAATTTCGGAGAAGAATTTTATTATTTATAAAAATAATTGAAATTTTGACCTGTGGCAACCCTGTTAATAAATAATAATAATTAATGAGTAATCAAAATTTTAAAAAATGTACTAATCCGATTTAAATTCTTTACAGAACAATAATTATCTTTCGTATTAAATTTTATAAAAAAAACCTAATCCAAAAAAACTTTCGTCCCTTACTATATTTTTTGAAAAGATCGACTTTATTTCACACTCGATATAAAAAAAAGTGAAATCGAAAGGCGAAAGTCCATTAGCAAAACCTATAATGATTTCATAATTAAAGAAGTGATAAATTGATTTTGTTTTCAGGCGAATATAAGTCAAGTCGAATATGAAAGAGCACACAGAGACTACCTAACAAGGATACACACGTCCCAAGACTATGGACACGAAAGACGAAAAAGACTTTTCACATTTCACCCATCAGGTAAATTTCAAATTTACAAATAATAAATATATATATTTGCAATTCTAATGTTATTAAAAAAAATTTATTTTTACAATTTGCAAATCTAATTTAAACACATCTTATTTATTTCTAATTTAAAATCCAAATATTTGTTTTTTCCGAAAATACTTTTTTCTAGAAATACCCAAAATATATATATATAGGTATAAATAAAATCTAATCTGACTTGAATTTTTTAAATTTCAACATAATTTATATGATAAATAACCGTTGATTTGCGCTATTAAAATGAACATATTCACGTATATTTCAATGTTTAATGATGTACCCCTTGTTTTTTTTCTTTTTTCTCTCTCTCTCTCTCTCTCTCTCACTCTATATTATGTGAAAAAAGATACTCTCGACCAGTCTGAAAGCACCTATTTGCTTACAGAGAGAGAGAGAGAATCCCGAAGCAAAAAGAAAAGGAAAAAAAAGAAAGATTTCGCAGTAAAAACGACTATATGCATGCCTCTCTCGCGGTCTCGTGATAAACTTCGGCATTCTAGGCATGTTAAAATGTACAATGCACACTCATAAAAAAAAATTTACATGAAGCGTGCGAATGACAAAGTATCCTTCGAATTTCACTTTTTTAAATGCCTGCTAAGTGTTATTAAGTTCGTCAATATTGATACGTCCTCGCTAAAATTTCTATCTCTCTCTTTTTTCTCTCTGTCACAGCCTAAATAAATTTAGAATAAAGTTTTACAATTTTTGAAATTTTTTTGTTTTTTATTGAACTACTTAAACTATTTAAAGTATTTAAAGTATTTAAACTATTTAAATTATTTAAACTATTTAAACTATTTAAATTATTTGAATTATTTAATCTATTCAATCTATTTAGCCGAATTTTCGAAAATAGAATTTCCTTTGGAACTGAATTTTCCTACTGCTTATAATTTTTTGCTAATTTTATTTCCGTCTTTAACAATTATTTTTAGATTCTTTGCTGATGATATTTTTATGCCATATGTATCAAATTTAATATCTATTATAACTATTTTATATTCTTTTGAAGACTTTACTATAATAAAAATATTTTTTTATTATAATTTATTATATTGTATATATTTATTTTTGTTATACATTCATTTTTTTATTTACCAATTTTCGAATTCCATTTAAATAAAAATTCAATAATTGCGAATTGGAAAATAGAAAATTTCGTTATAATAGGACTCGAACTAAGTCCGTAAATTCTGTAAAACTTCGTAAATTTGCTTAAAGTCCATAAAAGTCACTTTTTTTGAAAAAAAAATTTGGAGAATTTTAGAGCAATTACAAATAATTGCAGAAATTCTATTATTTTCAAAAGTAATAAAATTCTTCGCAGAAAACCAATTATATTCAAAAATTTTTTTAAATTCTCGTCAAAATTTCAATTATGTTTATAAATAATAAAATTCTTCTCCGAAATTCAATTATTTTCAGAAATAAGAAAATTCTTCAACGAAATTTAATTATTTTCAAAAATTTTAATACAATTCTTGGCAAAATTTCAATTATTTTCCAAAATTTTCCTCACTTCAATGATTTCCAATATCTACTATTTTAGTGAAATTTTCCAAAAGAATTCAATTATATAAAAAAAATTTTAATAAAATTTTACGCAAACATTTAATTATTTTTATAAAATAATAAAAATTTCACAGGAATTCAATTATTTACAAAATTTTTTATAAATTTCTTCGCAATAATTTAATTATTTTCATAAATAATAAAATTTTTTTTTGGAATTCAATTATTTTCATAAATAATAAAACTCATTGCAGAATTTCAATTATTTTTAATACAATTTTAATTGAATTCCTCGAAAAATATTATTCTTTAAATTTGTATTAAAATTCGTCAAAGGAATTGAATTATTTAAAAATCTATTGATAAAATTCTTTACGAGAATTCCATTTTAAGAAACATTCAATTATTCAATAAATTATTTAATTTTATATTTAAATAAATGAATTCTCGTAGAATTTTCTATTAAAAATTAATTTAAAAATGGATTTCAGTTAAAATTTTAGATTATAATTGAATATCCAAAGCATTATAGCATGATTTTTTTTTAATAATTGAATTTTGGAAAGGTTTTATATTAAAATCTTTAAAAATCTGAATCATACAAATTTTTAACTAACAGTTCTGTGGAATTAATTTTTTTGGATAAGCTTAATTACGTATTTTTTATACTATTCGAATGTTTTATTTTCTAATATATATATGTAATTGAAAAATTTCCGAATGATTGAAATTTTGTAAAATTTAATTATAAACAAATGAATTTGAAAATTCTCAAAGAACTTTTTCAAAAATTATTAAAAATAATGGATTTATAAAAGAATTTTACTTAAAAACACTAAAAAAAAATTGAACCAGTTACAAAATTTTGCAGAAATTCAATTATTTTCAAAAGTCATAAAATTCTTCGCAGAAATTCAATTATATTCAAAAACTTTTAAATTCTTCTTAGGGATACAATTATTTTCACAAATAATAAAACTTATCTCAGAATTTCAATTATTTTTAATACAATTTGAATTAAATTTCTCAAAAAATGTAATTATTCTTAAAAATTTTATTAAAATTCGTCGAAAGAATTGAATTATTAAAAAATTTGT
This sequence comes from Leptopilina heterotoma, assembly GCF_015476425.1. Classification (NCBI taxonomy): domain Eukaryota; kingdom Metazoa; phylum Arthropoda; class Insecta; order Hymenoptera; family Figitidae; genus Leptopilina; species Leptopilina heterotoma. The sequence goes on along the minus strand of NW_025110880.1, from coordinate 75,442 downwards.
TGATAAAATTCTTTATGAGAATTGAATTTTAATAATCATTCAATTATTCAATAATTTATTTATTTTTATATTTAAATAATTGAATTCTAGTAGAATTTTCTAATAAAAATTGCTTTAAAAATGAATTTCAGTTAAAATTTTAGATATTAATTGAATATTAAAAGCAATAAAGCGTGAATTTTTAGAAATAATTATTAAAATTAAAAAAGCAAATCAAAACGTAGAAATAAAGCAAAAAATTAAAATCGCTGATAATCAAAAATTTAAAAAGCAAAAAATTATTTGTCAACAAATAAGAATAAATCAAAAAGAAAAAAGAAAAAAATGCGAATGCAAAAAAAAAATAAAGTAAAAATTAAAAAATCTAATAGTAAAAAATTAAAAAAGTTAATAATCAAAAATCAAAAATGAAAGCCATCAAAAAGTAAAAATTCACCCGACAATAAAAATCATACATTTAAATAAAAACTACATCTATAAACAATTTTTTCTCTCTTTTCAATCATCAAAAAATATTTCCCGGACCGAATTCCAAAAAACATGTCAATTAATAATTTCTCGAATATATCCAATAGGTGCATCGATATATAAACACTTATCATAAGAAAAAATCACGACAGAAAGAATTTTTTCCGTCTTGAGAAACATCGAGCATAAAAATATATTATAGAAATAAAATTAACAGTGGAAAATTGTTGACAGGCGTGAGAGATGAGCGATTAAGATATATATAGATATACATGTTTTTCTAAATTTGTTCATATCAAACACATCTATATACAAATGTAAATTTATTTTACATTCAGTAAAAACCAACTTTTCTATTTTTTCTCTCGCACGTGGCTTGTCTCAATAATCAGAGAAAAATGTGTAACAAAACTCGTTTACATAAATAAATGTCAACATATGTGCATCTTCCGATTAGTGGTTGATCATTTCTTTAAAGAAACTAATCAAATGGAAAATTGATTTATGAAAAAAAAATAGAAGAAGAAAATGTTCATTCTCGTTTGAATCCAATTAACACGAATGGAAAATCAAATATATATAATAAATATTATAATTGCCGTGAGAAAAATGAAAAAATGCGCTTGCACAATTATACATTTTTAGATAAACAAAAAAGATTTGTAAAAAATTTAAAAACAATTACAAAAAAAATTTGTTACATAAAAATTATTGACTAAAATTTTATTTTAATAATAAATAATTAATTGTTTTCAATTTACAAATTTTTTTAACACTCGTGCTCTATATAAAAAAGGAGAAAACGAAAAACATTCAAAAATAGACTATTGTTTGCGATATTTTATTATTTTTTAATAATTTATTCATTTAGTAATTTAATATATTGGTTATTAATTATTAATTCAAAATAAATTTATTTATTTATTATATTTACTCGGCAATTAATAAAGAAATTATTTTGTTTCTTATAATTTAATATTTAATCATAATTACATACACATTTTTAATTTTAATAAACTAATTTATTTAGGTATTTTTTATATTTTATTTAATATTTTATTTACGATTATTGAATAAAAATAAAAATTATATTTGTAATTGTTTTCTTATTAGTCACAATTTCCATTATTACCAAAATTACAAGAAAGAATAAAAGTAGTAAAAATAAACTAATTAATTAAATTAATCACAAAATAGAAGAATTTCTATCTATTAACTTAATAAAATTAACATATTCAAAGAAATAAACATCGTCTATTCGAAATTTACGATTCTCGTCTGTTGGCAAATTGAATTTTTTTAATTTAACGATTTTCGTATGCGGGTGAATTTTTACACTTTGATATTTTAATTAATTAAATTTTTTTATATATATATTATGAATTAAAAATTTTTCTCTCAACAATTTTAAAGTATTTTCGTTAGATAAATTTAGCTTCAATTAAGATAAAATAGTTTTATAGCATTTTAATGATTTTGATTTGAAAATTATCATTGATATCGCGATAAAAAAAAAAGTTTGTCATCTACGTTTGACGACTTTATTAAGATTTTAACCTTTTTAAAATCAACCATTTCTATTCTAATAAGTTACTTGTGCTTTGAATTACCAGTGAAAAAAAGTTACATAATTTCTCAAAATTTCAGAAAAATTCCTACATATAAAAATAAAATTTCTACTGTATATTTTCATATAAATTATACAATATAGTAATTCATCGACGTTTTAAAAAAATATTCACATTTTGAAAAAGTTAATTTCATTGTTACTAGGATGAAGAAAAATTTATTTCATTCAAAGAAACGATTATTTTATTGTTAAATAAATATTTATTTGTCAATTAAATAGTATTTGCTTCAAGTATTAAAATTATTTCTTCAAATACAATTTATTTGATTTTAATAAAAAAATTTTTTGATTCAGGTAAATATTTATTTAACAAAAGACAATTAATTTATATTAATAATTTAATAATAAATAATATTTATTTAATAATTGAATAAAATCAATTTTTAAACTTTATTAAATTTGAATTTCGCGACATTATAATTCCGTAAAGTTCCGCCTAGATGGCATGAGAACTCACTCGCAAGTGAGATGAAGTGGATTGTCAACTATTTAATTTAAGTTCGTTTTTTTTGTTTTAAGTAAAAAAAGGTTTATTTTATTCAAAGAAACGATTTCATTTGAAAAAATTTATTTAATTTCAACTGTTAATAAAATAATCGACTTAGTAAATAATTTTAAAGGGTTACTTAGAATTTATTCAATTGCACGAATTTAAAAAGTAAAATATTAAAATAAAATTAAAAAAATTTAATACATAAAATAAAAAATGAAATAGGTATAACAAAATTAATATTCTAGGTACAAAATAAAAGTGAAACATAACAAAAATATGAAACAAAATTTGAAAAATAGGAATAAAAAAGTTTAACAATTTTTTTATTCCTATTTTTCAAATTTTGTTTTATATTTTTTTTATATTTTATTTTTAATTTAAAAAAAAGAGAAAAAGAAGAAAGAAAAGAAATGTTTACACTGATTATCGAAAGAAAAGTGATAAAAACTATTATTAACGTTCTTAAAATGATTCATTCCGTTATTATTAGAATATTGAGTGCCGAATGTATAACAAACGATTGATCCGCGTTTATTTCAATGAGACGATTCCATTTTAGTGAATCTAAAATACCTCGAATTCCCATGTGCTTTATCAAAAGTTATTCCGCGATACCAACTAGTCGGCCAAATTCGCAAAATCGTAGGTGTGATCTATTTAAAGGCAAATTGTATACACTATCAACTATAAATTCTTCTTCTCAAACAACACTTCCGTATTGAAAAATTTGACAACGATTCCAATAGATCATCATTTATATTATAAATTTTTTTGGAAAGAAAATTCTCGATTGCACAAAAAAAAATTATAAATCATAAAACAAATTTCTTTAACATTTTTTCTACTTTTTCCCGCGCATATATAACATTTGTCATATATGTAAGAAAAATTAACATAAAACTTGTGTCACACAAATTATGGTTAAAAATATTTTTGTAGATTCTAAGAAAATTTATTACCATTTTTTTTCCTCTCTCTCTCCTTTCTTTATACTATATATACAATCGAGATGTCAAAAAACTTGTTTAGAAACACCGCGCTTGAAATACCTGTTCCCCTGAAAATATCCTTGGATAACAGTTGTATAATTAGTTCTCAATCTCTTTCTTTCTCTCTCTCTTTCGATAACGGAGAACTTCATACTTTGAATAATTATTCTCGTGCAATTTTTTTTTCATCAATTTCAATAAAATGATCAAACTAACAATTTCTTTTTTAAATAACTAAACTTTTATTATCAAATTACCGTAATTACTAATTACATGTTTTTTTAAAAATAATAATCACTCAGAGTTTGATATTTTTTGGTGTTAAAGAAATATTTTTTTGCTTCACTTCTAGAATTTAAAGAAGTTTATATTCTTTTATTTTTATTTATTTCTTATTGTTTTTTATTAATTTATAAACAATCTCTTATTTTTTATTATTATTTATTTATTCAATTTATTAAATTCAAATATTTTTTATTGTTTGTTTTTATAATTTATAAGTAACTTATTTTTTTTTCGTTTGGCCATTAGGCACAAATAAATCTTAGATATTTATTATTTAAATTACATATGGCTTTAAAAAATTTCTTCTTATTTATTTTCTATTTTTATTCATCTAAGTATTAAAAATTTTGTTAAGAAAATTAAATATTAAAATTTTTAACAACTTTCTAAATTTGAATTAAAGAAAATTGAGCCACTAATTCACAATAATAAGAATTTTTACTAATTTTTAGTCGTCGGTCACTGAAAGTTTAGTAAAAAATTGTAACTAATTAAAAATTAAAAAAAATTTAATTAAAATTAATTATATTGCTTATATTCGAGATTTCAATTATTTGATTAATATCGTAACAAAAAATTGTTCTTTGAATAAAATAAATAATTTTCTAATAAAATTGTCTGTAATTTTCAGACATTATATTATCAAATGCATAAAAATCAAAATAGAAACGCTCGATTATCAGTATTTTTTTTGAAAAATAAACAAAATAACTTTCGAAAATAGATCAAAAAAGTTCCGCAAAAATTATGAAATCATTTTTACACACAATTTTTTTTTCGAGATATAAAAAAGAAGAAAGAAAAAGAGACGGAATTTACGTTTCATTGAGAAACACAAGCATATCATCACTTTTTCTGAAATATATATTTTCATTCACTCACTTTTAAAATAAACATTCGCATTCCTGTTTAGTTATTTTTGTCAACTGTATATGTTGTTAAAAGAGAATATTTTCAATTAGATTTTTATATATATGTATATATAAAATATTGGCCCTCGGGAAATTTTTATTTTTTTTATATTCGCATTAAAAGTTCACAAATTTTAAGAACTAACGATTTAGAGAACAAGAAGAACTATTTTTCGATTCAAGTTTTTATAGTTTCCTCGGAAAAAGCTTTTTTATTTAGAGTTTCTTGATCAACTGTTTTTAATGTGTTTCAAAAATTTTCAACATTCAAATGAACGAAATAGTTTTTTTTCAATATAAATGTATACATAAATATTAATCACTAAAATAAGAATTGAAAACAAGCATTAAAAATTTTGAAACTTTGTATCTTTTTTTTTAATAGTGACACTATATTAGCAATAATATATATTATTATAACACGCCCAGAGAAAAAATTATTTTTTTGCTTTAAATAAAAATTGTTATAATTATTTTTATTTTATAATTAATTCAAAATTGTAATGAGAAATAGAAATCATCAGAATTTTGTTCACTTCTTTTCATTAAAAAACAAAAATTTTGATAAATATTATGTTTTGTCAAATTGAAATCATGCAGATTTTTGTTCTTGACTTCTGAACAGAATTAAAAAATTGTTAAACAACTATGATTAAGAAATAGAAAATTTATTTATTTTCTATTATTTTTGTTTATGAATCACAATTTTTTTAACAACATTATTATTTTGTTTTAGAAAAAGAAGAAAAATATTTGCACAATTTCTATTTTTAATCTTATTTTTGGAACAGGATTTTCCACAGGAATTAAGTCATTCAAAAATTTCAAATTCAAACCTTTTTTAAATTAAACAACTTATAAAAGTATTGTTATAAAACATGAAGATATCGATTGCTCCGAGTCGAAGACTCGGAGTGATCGATTTCTTTATGTTTTATAATAATTAAAGATGGCCAAGTTATAAAATCATTATTTAATATTACTGTAACTTCATCAAAATTATTTTCATCATCTGAATTCAATTATTATTTTCTAGAATTTTAAATTATTTTTTATGAAAATAATAATTGAATTCCTTAAAAAAATTTTATTATTTATGAAAATAATTAAATTCCTTGTGAAATTTTAATTATTTTATGAATATAATTAAATGTTTGCGCAAGAATTTCATTAAAATTTTTATAATTGAATTATTTTGAAAAATTTTAGTAGATTTTATGAAAATGAATTGAATTGAGGAAAATTTTTGAAAATAATTGAAATTTTTGCCGAGAATTTTATCAAAATTTTTTTAAATAATTGAATTTTTGCAACGAATTTTATTAAAATTTTCAAAAAGAATTGAATTCTTACGAAGAACTTTTATTAATTTTTTTGTTAAATAAATTGAATTCCAAGGAAGAATTTTATAAAAATTATTTTAAATAATTGATTCTTTCGAAAAATTTTATGAAAATTGTTTTTGCAAATAATTAAATTCATGCGAATATTATATTATTTATGAAAATAATTGAATTCATAAAAAGTATTTTATTATTTACGAAAATAATTGAATATCTGTAAAAAATTTTATATTATTTATGGCAATAATAATTGAATTATTGCGAAGAAATTTATAAAAAATTTGCAAATAATTTAATTCTTACAAAGAATTTTATTAAATAATTTGATAATAATTTAATTTCTTTGAAGAACTTCATTATTTATGAAAATGAGTGAATTATTGCGAAAAAATTTATAAAAAATTTTCAAATCATTGAATTTTTGCAAAGAATTTTATTTAAAAATTTGATAATAATTGAATTTCTTCGAAGAATTTTATTGTTTATGAAAATAATCTTAATTAAATTCTTTTGATGAATTTCTTTGAGTTTCTTTAAAATAATGGAGTTTCTTTAATAATTTTAATTATAAGTTTTCAAAGTAATTGAATTCTATATGAACAATTCCTTTCAAGTTTTTACAATAATCCTCTTTCTTAATAATTTAAATTAAGCATTTAATTCTTGAATTTAATTAAAAATTTTTAGAAAATAATTGAATTTTTTTTTAATTTTTTGAATACAATCGAATTTGTTAATAATTGTATTGAAAATAATTGAAATTCTCAGAAGAATTTTAATATTTATGAAAAATAATTAAATTCTTCAGAGGAATTTTAATAATATATTTCTTTTTAAATAATTGAATTCTTTTGTGAATTTTTATTGAAATAGTAGATATTAAAAATAATTGAATTTTGATAAATTATTGAAATTAATTTAGTTCTATGAAGAATTTTATTCAAATTGTTTTGAAAAAAATTGCATTGATAAAAAGAATTTTATTAAAATTTTTAAAAATGAATTTTAATAAAAATTTTTAAATAATTACATTTTTCAAGAAACTTCATTAACATTGTACTAAAAATAATTGAAATTCTGCGATGATTTTTATTATTTATGAAAATAATTGAATTCCTGGTAGAAAAAATGTTATTCTTCATGAAAAGAATTGAATTATTGCGAAGAAATTTATAAAAAATTTGTAAATTATAGAATTCCTGTGAAATTTTTATTATTTAATTCATTCATTCATAATTGTAATTTTCCAAAAGTTTCAAATTAAATTTTTTTAAATAATTGAATTCGTTTTGAGGAATTTCATTAAAATCGTAGATATTGAAAATCATTAAAATTAGAAAAATTTCTGAAAATAATTGAACTTTAGAGAAGAATTTTATTATTTATAAAGATAATTGGGATTCTTACGAGGATTTTTTTCAAATTTTGAACATAGTTGAATTTTATAAGAAGAATTTAATTTTTTTTTTTTTTGAAAATAATAATTGAATTTTTGCAATTATTTGTAAATTCTCCAAAATTGAATTAGTGTTTTCAACAAAAATTTAAATTATAGAAAATTTTTAAATTTTATACTATTTTTAATATTGCTAATTTTATTTAAAAAAAGGTAGGAAAAAGTTAGCCGCGCGCTTTAGCGGGCGAATTGTTGCTATTCCAATTATTATAGTTAATTATTAATATATTTATATTAATAAATAATCGCGAGCTACAAATTTTGAACGTTCAAATAAACGAATTATTTTTTATTAAAAATATTTTTATGAATTACTAATGCAAGTAGAATTAAAACCTTAAATTTAACATTTAGAAATAGAAACTTTATAATTATTTTTGTTTTATAGATTTGCAAAATAATTGTAATGAAAAATAAAATATTTAACTAATTTAAATTTATTGAGTATATTAATTAAATTCATCACCGAAAAGTAGTGTTGGTGTAACGAAGAGAATTCCAATTCTCAAGAAAAGCACGATTTCAGAAAAAAAAGAAATCTTGAACAAATAAATAACGAGAAGAAAGATAGCACGCCCTTAAATATTTCCAAGGAATATAAATATGCCTCCCGCTTATATTTTAACGAGCATAAAATCATATCAGAAAAAAAAATCGTACACATCTTGATCTCACACTTCTTTTTATTATAAATTTCAGAGCATCCTGGAAATGGAAGCTGCTGTAGTAATTTCTTGTCGGATGACAGCAGCAGTCGCCTCCTCACCTTTCACCTCAACATCCCCGACAGGTCTCATTCCAGTGTGGACCATTCGACTCTCAGGTTCCTCCTCAGTAGTCACAATCATCAGATTGAAACTCTCAACATTCTAATTTACGAGTCACTCCAAAATGGTGCCGCTCGACGATTAATCTCCAAAGGCAAGTTACTAGAGCCTCGGGCACCAAGATGGCTCGAATTCGATTTAACCGAGGCCGTTGCCAGTTGGCACGAGGAGGAGAATAATCATTCCAAAAGTGATTATCTCACTTTACAATTGGAATTCCAGGAGAAGGGAATTTCGATAAATTGCAATGTCCTATCGCCAGTGCTCAATGTTTTTACCCATCAACATTATTATCATTATCATCATCATCATCGCAATAAACGTGGAGCACACGATCAATTATTATCGTTGCACAAGGGTCGTCGTACAGAGTGTCGTGGTGATAGTAAAAAATGTTGTCGACATCAAATGACAGTCATTTTTAAGGACCTTAAGGGTTTTGAATTTATCATTCAGCCAAAGACATTTGACGCTGGTTATTGTAAGGGAAGGTGTCCGCCCCGTTATAATCCGGCGCATCATCACGCCTTGCTGCAGAGTCTCATTTGGAAGGAGGACAGAAGAAAGGCGCCACGACCATGTTGTGCACCAAGTAAACTCGCCGAACTTGAAATTCTCTATTTCGATGAAAACGATCCGACAAAATTAAAAGTCTCCAATTGGAAGAACATGAAAGTTCTCGAGTGCGCGTGCTCTTGAGGAGACGTTATGTACTCATTTTTATAACAAAAAAAAAATCTTTTTTAAGTGATGATGTCTTTATCAAAAAAAAGTCGCACACCAAAGAATCTATAACTTTTGTCGCGTGAGAATCTTGCATTTCGAGAAATAAACACGAAAGAGTGCCTTTCAATCTTTGGCAACTTTAAATTTCATCAGTACGAAATGCGTGGAGTGGACCTTGTTCCAAAAAAAAGTGACAAATGTGTCATTAAAGAAAACCACTTTACTTGAGATACTAAACAGCAACAGATACTTCCAGATGTGAAAAACAACCCAATTTATTTAATTGACTAATTTATTTGGAAATTCAGAAAACGATTGCCGAATCGTTTTCAGAATATAGGTACTGTATTGTAATTACGCATACGATCAGTAAATATAACACAAAATAAACATTGAAAAAAAGTTCCGGTTTTACCAGAAAACCTATTTTTAACTAGAATTTCGTGTTAAATATGCCCTAACCACAACTTTTTTTCAAGTGGAGTTTAAAATCCTACACAGAGAACGATAATAAATCAAAATTTGTGCTTTACGAAAACACAGTAAATTACCAGATATTAAAAAGAGTTGTAGCTTAAATTAACACCGAAAAAGATTAAAATAATCCACTTTTGGATAAATTTTTTCAATTACGAAAATTGGTCTAAATCAAAACCAAATCATTTTGAAAAAGTAATCCTTCGGTATATACACGGTAAAAAATGAATCTTCAGGGTTGCTATGCAACCTGAAAACCTGGAATTGTCAGGGAATTTTATAAACCTTGAAAAAAAGCCTGGAAAAGTCAGGGAATTTTTATCGAAATCCTGAAAAATTGTTGTTTTCTAAAGTTATTGTGTTCATTCTTTAAATCTAATTTCATTTAAATATTTCAAAATTAATTCAATTTTAAAAGAATTGCATTTACAATTTTCATAAGTAGATGAACTTCAAAAGATTTTAATTTAAAATTTTGTAAAATTACAATTTTAAATGAATTTAACTAGAAATATGTATAAAAAACTAAGATTTAAAAAAAAATTTTAAACTAAAATTCTTCTGAAATTAGTTAAATTTTTAATATATATATTTAATTGATTATTAAAAATAATGGATTTATAGAAGAATTTTAGTTAAAAACACTAAAACAAATTTCTTTACAAGATTTAGTTAATAAAATTGCAATTTTAATAAAATTTTCCTTTCATTATTTTCAATAAAATTCTTCTTAAGAATTCAATTATTTAAAAAAATTGTAATAAAATTCTTCGCAAGAAATCAATTGTTTTTATAAATAATAAAATTTTTCTCGAGAATTTAATTATTTTAAAAAAATTCAACGCAAACATTTAATTATTTTTATAAATAATAAAAATTTCACAGAAATTCAATTACTTACAAATTATTTTGATATATTATTCAATTATTTTCATAAATAATAACATTTTTTAAAGGGATTCAATTATTTTCATAAATAATGAAACTCAATGCTAAATTTCAATTATTTTTAATACAATTTTAATGGAATTCCTCAAAAAAAGTTATTATTAACTTAAAAATTTTATTCAAATTTATCAAAGAAATTTAATTATTTTAATAACGTTTGCTACAATTTATTTATTATTAGAATTTAAGTATTATTTTCAATGCATTTTTAATTAAATTTCTTTAACGAATAAAATTATTTTTAAAAATTGTAAAGAAATTCTTTGCGTAACAATTCAAATTTTTTCAAAATAACATTAATAAAATTCTTCCCAGAAATCCAATTATGTTTAAAAATTTACAAAAATTCTCGACAAAATTTCAATTATCTTTATAAATAATAACATTTTTTCCGAAAATCAATTATTTTCAAAACCTTTAATAAAATTCTTGTCAGGATTTCAATTATTTTTAGTATAATTTTCATCAAATTTTTCGAAAAATGCAATTATTCTTAAAAATTTCATTAAAATTTGTCAAGAGAATTCAATTATTTAAAAAATTTGTTGGTAAAATAAAATTCTTTATGAAAATTCAATTTTAAGAAACATTCAATATTGTTTAATAAAATATTTATTTTTATTAGTTAAATAATTGAATTCTGGTAGAATTTTCTAATAAATATTGATTTAAAATCTTTGGAAATTTGAACTTTTCATACTTTTAATTAAGAATTCTATAGAATTAATTTTTCTAAATAAGTTTAATTGAATTTTTTAAAATTATTTAAAGTTTCTTATTTCTAATTATATTTAATTGAAGAAAGTCAGAATAATCGAAATTTCGTAAAATTAAAAAGTAAACAAAAGAATTTTGATAATTCACAAAGAACTTTTTCAAAAATTATTTTTAAAAAATTGACTTAAAGAAGAATTTTAGTTGAAAATTCTAGAAATGAATAATCGTAATGAGAAAAATAATTTTTGAAGTTTTAATTATTAAAAAACATGAAGAGAGCGATTGCTCCGAGTCGAAGACTCGGAGTGATTGATATCTTCATGTTTTATAATATTTTTCTAAGTTTTTGAATTTGAAATTTTTGAAAATCTCAATTCCTGTGGAAAAATAATAATAATATTAAATTTTTATTTAAAAAAGATGTTATTAATGTTTTTGAATAATTTTCGTTTTGAAAACCTGGAAAAATTCCGTTTTTTAACCTGAAAAAGTCAGGGAATTTGAAAAGAGCAAAAGCGTGGCAACCCTGATTTTTTTTAAACGAACATGATTTTTTGATTAGAGGCGGATTAGTACCACTTTTGAATTTTAGTCTTGAGACTATGATTTTAAATTTTTAAATTAACTCAATCTATGTTTTAAACCAAAAAATTAGTCTACTTTTCAAACATTTTGGTTTTAACAAATAAACGGTTTTTAGACTTTGTTTTTTCTGTGTAGATTATTTTAATTCTTTATGCATTAAAGCTTTGCAGGTTATTTTAATCTATTTTGGTGTCAAAATAATACTCCCCAATTTTTCTGTGAATTAATGATCAAACATTGATCTTCACAATTTTCTAATCAAAAAGTAAAACGAAAATCTAACTCTTGATATTCTCTATCAAATTTTTCCCGACCATATTTGTATTTCAAACATTTTTAATACTCGATTTTCCTAAAATTCTTGCTAAAACATTTTGCTAAACTTTAATACTATTGTAAATAGACTTTTTTCACAAATCTAAAAGAGAAACAATAAAGATCTGATTAGAAATCAGATTCTATAAACTTTGAATAAATTTTATAAAGTTTATAAAACTTTATTAAAATTTTATTAAAACTTTGTTAACTTTATTATTAAATGAAGTCAAACTGTGCATACAATTTTTGAAATAATAGACGTGAAATAACATTGATAAATATTTGCCTTTTAATATTTAAAAAAAATTGTCTTATGAAATAACAATAGTAAACTACAAAACTGAATTTTCTGTGAAAAAAACACCCAGAGAAAAATTTTAATTGAACCAAATATAATTTATTTGAATTAAAGAAAAGTACAATTATCTCAAAGCCTACCACATTATTTATTTGTTTTAAATTAAAAAATAAACTGAAAATTTTATTCGGCACATATAAAATTTTTCTTTGCACCAAATAAAACTTATTTAAAACAAATAAAAAGTTTAGTAGTTCTTGAGTCAAATATCTTTTTTCTGGGTGAATGTTTCTAGATATTTTAAAATTTTTCAAAACTTTCTATATATATATATTCGAATTTGAATTCGAATTCAATTTTCAAATTTAAGCTTAGAATTTTGTAAACAAAAAAAATGTTGAGGCTGAGAAGACGGCAACTTTTTTTAAAACGAATAAGAAGAAATAATGCGGCGATTGTCTTTTAATTAACTCGTTTGTTGAATTCTCTATTTAAATATTATTTCAAATTTTTCGTTTTACAATCAGTTCAGTTCTTATACACCCAACATTCAAAGCTTTTAAAGTTCAAATTCCCACTTATCAAAAAATACAAATCAAAATTAATTAATTAAGAAATCAATTAAATTACTCACTGAATTTCGTCGAAAATCACCAAACTTTTGAAAGTAGCACAAAACATCTGGAAAACAAAAAAAAAAAATCACAATTAGTAAAATTGTAAGTGCAGTGCACACCTTTAGTAAAAAAAAAAGTCATCCCAAACTAAAATAATATGTTTTAACCTGCCAGACTCTGTAAAATATTTCGCGGAACCTATTATTTGCTGAGTCAATAAATGATTCTTTAAAAGTCATTAAAATGAAGTCACTACATTAAAATATATTCCTTATTTAATTTTTTATTATAAATAAATTCATAGAAAATATTTACTATGAATGTATTTAAGAATAAATATATAATATAAAAATTTTCCAAGTTCTCTTATTTACAAATTATAAAAAAGTAAAAAATAAAAATAATAAAAAAATAATTATATGAAAATAAAATATTAAATAAAAAGTAAATAAATAAATAAAGAAATTAAATAGGTACGAACAAAAAGCAAAATGAACTGAGCAAATAAATAAAATAAAAACGAATACGCATGAAAATAAATTCTATTAGTATTCGAAATAAATTTTTTTTATTGAAAAAATATTTTTTGGGGTGTAATCTCACTTGTTTTTGAAAAACAATTTTTTATACACAGTTTTTGTGAATTTAAGAAAAAAAACTATTTATAGTTTAAGAAAAAATATATTTACTATTTCCACTATGCAGTCGAACCTCGATAACAAAAAATTGCCAATACGATACAAAGACGTATCAACATTTCCGTCATAATAAAATTCTAGTTCTAAATTTAATTTTAATAAAATTATTTAATATTAAATCATGTAAATATTATTTAATATTGACATAATAATATTATTCAATATTGACATAATAATATTATTTAATATTTAAATATTATTTAATATTTAAATATTATTTAATATTGTCATACTTTGTTAATATTATTAAAAATATTAACAATTTATTAATATTACTGAATATTAATATATTTTATCAAAAACAAAATATTTCATAAACGAAAAATTTAATCGAGATGCTAAAAATGTTAATTAACCATTTAGAACACATCGAAGCTCGACTTATTAAAATTGTGAAAATTTCACAAAACTGAAATTTAAAATAGTAAAGTGACATTACTAAAATAAACATATTTAATATTTAAATAAAAAAAAAATTTCTTCCACTGGTAGAGAAAAGTAGATTTTAATATAAAAGCAACACAAGTGTTTGCACGCATCGCTCTTCCGCATAATTATTATTATTATAATATCACAAAATGAATCTAAGATGTTGTGATTTGTATTATATTGTAATATACCACTATTTCGATATAGATTATTTATTATACTTAACAAACTCGATTTAAAATTAAAAAAATTCACCACTTAGGGTAAAAGGGGGAGTTACTATTTTCTTTAAATAAAATTACTTAAATTAAATTAATTAATAGAATTAAATTAATAAATTAAAAAATCATATATGGAAAAAATTCTAAATGTGTTAATTTGATTGTCAAATTAAATTTTTAAATTTAATTAAAAAATCAAAACTATCAGACATTTGATGACGGTCGAGCGTTGCGTCTCTAGAGAGAGAAAGAAGAGGGGACGCTAGACACACTCTGTCTCTTTCTATCGACATGCCGCTTCAATTTATTTAAAAACAAAAAAGAAGTTTTCAAAATAAACCCCTTTTACTCTATATAATTTTTAAATTTACAATTTCAGTAATTATTTTAATTCGGTAATTGTAAATTATCGCTACAGTTGTCGTATTAAGATATTCGTATTTAAATTCGGATAAACAATTAACCGAAATAAAAATATTCATATTTAAATAGAAAATACACTGACAAAATGATTTTTAATTTCTAAAAATAAATAAACTTTTTAACAATATTCAAATTGAATCAGACAAATCAATACAAAAAATACACATTTTTTTCACGATACGTGAATATTCAAAAAAAAGCAAAATAGATATAATTGTTAATTAGTGTCTATTCTAAGTGGAAGTTCACGGTTGATGATGACCTCTTAATTGATTTGCTTGATTTAAAATAACAAAATGACTTTGTTAAGATAAAATGTATAGAAAAAAATAAAAAATAATTTCAATGTGCGATTATAATCATAAAAAAAAAATTTCGTCTCTACTCTTTTGATTATAACAATATTGTGCGCGCAACTCGAATTAATCTTTTTCTCAGACTATAATATATGCACATTAGAAGCGTATATATAATTGGAAAAAAAAATGATGAAAATAATTCGACTGTTTTGTTTAATTGATAATAATGACATGACTGAAGTGCAAGTAGAAATTAGTCCAACGGTCATGACAGATTATAAATATTATAATATACTGCAATGTAACAAATCCCGTCCGTGTGCGTTTCCTTTTATTATTTATAGCTCGACCAAAAGTAGGCTATGACTACTTCGTGAAAATAGTTAATTCAATAAGCATCTTCATCATCTCAAATATTTATACTTCTGTCGATTAAATACAAACATTATGCAGCTGTGTCCAAAAATTCCTCTAAATTCACAATATAATTAACATTTAGTGGTTCTTCAACTTGCATTCTGTTCCTTTTATTTATTCTAATTTTATATT
The DNA here is from genome assembly GCF_015476425.1 of Leptopilina heterotoma. Lineage (NCBI taxonomy): Eukaryota > Metazoa > Arthropoda > Insecta > Hymenoptera > Figitidae > Leptopilina > Leptopilina heterotoma. The sequence continues at coordinate 59,735 of NW_025110880.1, read as the reverse complement.
ATAAAATTATATTTTATATTATAATTTTATATTATAATTTTATAAGTATTATACTTATTATATTTTTCAGGGCTCGAACCAGCGAAAGTATTTAAAAACACGGACTTTACGGATCCAAAATAAAAAATTACTGACCAATTACTGACAAAAATATAAACAGTCCGAGTCAAATAAGAGAACATTCTACTTAAAACTATAAATTAAATTTTTCATAACTATAAAACATGAAGATATCGATAACTCCGAGTCTTCGACTCAGAGTAGTCGCTTTCTTCATGTTTTATAATAATTAAAGATGATTCAAGCATTTTTAACTAAAATTCTTCTTTAAATCGACTATTTTTAATAATTTTTGAAAAAGTTCTTTGACAATTTTCAAATCCATTTGTTTACAATATTCAATTTTACGAAATTTCAATTATTCGCAAATTCTTCAATTAAAATTGAAATTAGAAAATAAAAACTTAAAATAATGTAAAAAACATTCAATTAAACTTTTTAAAAAAAATTAATTTCAAAATTCAATTATATTTCTAAAAATTCATGGTATAATGATTTAAATATTCAATTATTATCTAAAATTTTAACTGAAATTCATTTTTTAAGTCAATTTTTACTAGAAAATTCTATTATTTGTGAAAATAATTAATTCCCTACGAAGAATTTTATTATTTTTGAACAATACTGAATTCTTTGCGAAGAATATTACTCTTGAAAATAATTGAATTTCTCCAATAATATGTAACTTTTACAAAATTAAATTTTTTTTCGTGTTTTTAATTAAAATTCTTCTTTAAATCGATTATTTTTTAACAATTTTCAAAAAAGTTCTTTGAGAATTTTTTAAATTCATTTGTTTACAATTTACAATCAACAATTTCGAAAAAACCGGTAATTAAACTTTCTCAAAAAAATTAATTTCACAGAATTGTTAGTTGAAAAAATGAAGAATTCAGATTTTCAAAAATTTCAAAAACTCAAACCTTCTCAAAATTCAAATATTTCTAAAACTTCACGCTCTAATGCTTTTAATATTCAATTATAATTTAAAATTTTAACTGAAATCCAATTTTTAAATCAATGTTTATGAGAAAATTCTACTAGAATTCAATTATATAAATACAAAAAAACCATTGATTGCAAAATTGCATGTTTCTGAAAATTGAAATCTTATAAAGAATTTTATCAATAAATTTTTAAATAATTTAATTCTTTTGACGAATTTTAATAAAAATTTTTAAGAATAATTACATTTTTCGAGAATTTCAATTAAAATTGTAATAAAATTAATTGAAATTTTGTAATGAGTTTCATTATTTATGAAAATAATTGAATACCTAAAAAAATTGTATTATTTACGAAAATAATTGAATCCCTGTAAAAATTTTATTATTTTTGAAAATAATTGAGTGATTACGAAGAAGTTTATAAAAAATTGAATTCCTGTGAAATTTTTATTATTTCATGAAAATAATTATAGGTTTGCTTAGAATATTATTAAATTTTTTTAAATAATTGAATTCTTTTGGAAAATCTTATGAAAATAATAGATATTAAAAATCATTGAATTGAAGAAAATTTTTGAAAATAATTGAAATTTTTCCACGACTTTTATTAAAATTTTTGAAAATAATTGAAATTTTTCCAAGACTTTTATTAAAATTTTTGAAAATAGTAGAATTTCGGAGAAGAATTTAATTATTTCTAAAGATAATTGAAATTTTGACGAGAATTTAAAAAAAATTTTGAACATAATTGAATTTCTGCAATCATTTATATAATTTCTTTCAAATTCTCCAAATTATATTGTACAATTTACCAACTTTTCGTCCTTTTTCAATCGAATTACGGACTTTACGAACCTTTTTTTTAAAAAACGGACTTTTACGAACGAGTTCGAGTCCTGTATTTTGTCATTTCTTTATTTTTATTTTTTATTCTATTTTCCCTTATTTTTATTTTATTTTTCCCCATTTTTAGTGCGATGCTATTTGTTTTTGTTTTTTAAATTTTTTTAATTAATTTAAAATTACATTAAATTAATTTTAAAACTTTAAAATCCTCTTTTATTGATTCATATTATATTGTTAATTTTCGTCCGTACACGTTGACAATTTTTAGGTGTAAAAAAATGATTAAAAAATTGATAAAAACGTTTCTTTAAACAAATTTTTAATAAAATATGTTTAAAAAAAAATTGATTTTTGAAAACGAAAGAATGAACGTTTTTGTTTCTTAATGCATGCGCGCTGATGCGTTTAAGTCGTTGATGCGCATGCGTCTCTATAGAAAGAGAAAGAAGAGGGGACGTTACATTTTGAATTTATATTTAAAATTAGAAAAATAAAAAATAATTTGATAAACACTAAGCTAACAAAATAATGTGAAAAAATAAAATAAGAATATAACTAAATAAAAAGTAAATACATAAAAAAAATAATTGAGACAAAAAACGAATCAAAAGTGTTGCAATGCAACACTTTTGATTCGTTTTTTGTCTCAATTTGACATCCTTAGAGAAACCGTCAATAAAAAAAGAAGCAAAATGTATGAAAAATATAAGAAACAAATAAAATCGCACTAAAATAAAAGTAATTCATTTAAAAAAAAACCCCCCGAGCAAAAGCTAAATCGGCAAACTTAATCGATTACAGAAAATTTATTGAATCACATTTTTTCGAAATTGAATAAAGTTTTTGATTCAAGTGCACATATTGATTATATATATATATATATACATCTTTCTCTCTCATGAAATTGATAAAATACGTTTGGCTAAAGTGGCACAAAGATGGGCTAATAACGATAAACCTCAATGGCTGCATGAATGCATGTATCCTGACGAGAAACTCCAGAATCGAATTCTATAGACTTTTTATTTTTAAAAATACCTTCGTGAAACATCCTGCGAACACATAATACTAATACACTTGTCATGGCAAAAGTTTGTTCATTTATATTCATAGCTGTCACTTTTTTTTCTTATTAGAGTCGAATATATTCTCGAAATGAATGGACTTTTGACATCGGATTTTCACAATAATAAGTATAATGAAAAATCATCATTACTCAGAAGAAAACAAAAAAAAATGTCATTGCGATTGTTAATAGTATTTATATTTATTGTATATCTATATAGTAAAATTAAAAAATAAATTACACTCGTTATAAAGCAAATAATATCTTCCTGTTAAACTTAAATAAAAAATACGAAAATTTCCCTTTTTTTTGTTTAGAAAAAGATTTTTTCCTTTTTAAAAGGAAATTACTTTTTTTTCCGAAAAAAAGACTTTTTGTCCTCTTCGAGAGTAAATTTAAAACGGATGTCATTATCTTGAGAAATCAAAAGATGAGTCACGAGTGATTTATTTATTTTTTTTTTTGATCAATTTTAAAAATAAACCGAAGATAATGACCTAAGGCTAAAATTCTCGTATATTACAATCAGGATATTAGGAGAATATAAAATTAAAGGGGGGCAGAGAGAAAAAAAAAAGAAAGCTGGGATAGAAACAAACAGCCAGAAAGGAAATAATTCATTCGCAAAACATATTTCATTTCTACAAAAATAAATCCATAGGAAACATTTATCCCTTTTGGCAAGAGGGGAAAAAATGTCCGCGCGAAGAATTCTATAACGAGAAGATAATTTAGTGATTTTAAAAATGAATTTACAATAGGCAGTAAAATGGTGATTCACGAAAGATGTTATCCAATTCACAGACAACTCTATTGTCTCTCTCTCTCTCTCTCACTCTCTGTCTCTCGTTAAACGATTTATATTGTGAACGATACTTATTTTATATTATTGTAAAAGATATTTATTTTTTATTGTAAACGATTTTTTATTGTGAACGATATTTTTTATTGTAAACAATATTTTTTAAATTGTGAACGATATTTTATATTGTGAACGATACTCTTTACCTATATTATAAACGATATTTATTTTATATTGTAAACGATATTTTATATTGTGAACGATATTTTATATTGTGAATAATGGACTTTCTATATCAAATTTTTAAAACACGACTGCATAAAAACTAAAAAGGGATGAAAATAAGAACAGAGAAACAAAAGAATGTTTTAAAAAACGCGCCGGGCTAAAATAATATTATATCCTGCTGAGATGGTTTAGGCCCTATAAAATAAATGTAAGAAGAATATAAAATCGATGTAATAAAAAAAAAACAATAGGAACATAGGTGCGATAAGATAAATAATAAGAATGACAAAATTCGATGTAAAATATAAATAGCACACACGATCTAAGATTTCTATAAGCTCTCTTATGTAAACAGCGCACATTATGAAATAAATCAGGAATTTACAATTCAAAAAAAAAATCACTATTTGAAGAAATTCGTAAAGTATACTTTTAAATTCGCATTATTTTTGTCCAAAGTAATAAATATTCGTTTTTAAAATTTTTCCATCTGAATTTACTCTTTTCTCAACAAATTTTTTAAAATATTTTTCTCTTAATATATTCTCAAATTAATAATAAATTCTTACTTAGAGTAAAAAAAATTCTTCTTCATCAGAAATTAGCGTCGATGACTTAGCGTCGAAAACAAAAATTTTCGTCGAAACAAATTTTCTCTCTACAGAACTAAAAATGTTAAACAATTTTTAAGATTTTTAGTTGAAACCGAATAAAATTAATTCTATATTGTCATCACTAAAAACTTTAAAAAATAGTTTCTGACTCTAAGCGTCGACGCCACTTCAGAAACTTTTCAATTTAATATGATAATTTTTAAAAATTTTTTAATTAAAAAATTAAAAATTAAAATTAAATAGAAAAACAACAAAAACGATTTTGGCAAGTTTTTAAGAATATTTATAAAATTCATATTTATAAATATTATTAAAAAACAAAATGCAAATAAAAAAAGAAAGAAAATTTTTTATTTATTAATAAATAAATAAAGAAATAAATGAACAAATAATCAAAAATAAAATATTAATTCATAGAATCTAAAAATAAATAAATTATCTACATCAAATAATATTTAAAAATGATTTTTTTTTGCAATTTCTTAAGAATATTTTACTGTTTTCTTCAGCAGTGTATAAAGAAAATTATAAAATTATAAAACTTTTTCTATTTTTGAAAAAAAAGAATTTTTTCTAATCTGAAAAACAGTGGGAATCGAACATTGGTTTTTTTCCTCGCCGGTGAAGTACTTTAACCCCTCAGCTATTTTCTACTTTTGACAATATTTACCTTGTAATGTAACTTTTTACTCTTTTTTTTCGCATTATTTCTCGTATTTATTTTTTGTTCTAAAGCCTGTTTCGTTTTTTAAATTCGAAAAAATAGACAAAAAATAAATTCTTTCTCCATTTTAAAAATATTTTTTATATTTATTATTTTTGCTAAGGCCTGATTTGTCTTTTAAATTCAAAAAAATAATTTCAAAACTAAATAAGCAATAAATTTTTTCTTTTTTCTTTAAATATTTCTCCTAGTTATTTTTCTTCTGAAGACAAGACAAATAAATACAAAATAAATAAAAATTAAATCAACAATTAATAAAAAAAAAATAAATAAATAAAAAATCACTGCAACAAAAACAGTAGAAATAAGAAGATAAAATTTTTCTTCTGAAGACTAAACAAATAAATACAAAATAAATAAAAATTAAGTCAAAAATTAATCAAAAAGAAAAAAAAGAATAAATAAAAAATCACTGCAACAAAAACAGTAGAAATAAGAAGATAAAAAAAAATCAACAAATTGAAGAGTAAATTCCTAAAATTAATTCACTTGTGCGATATTTGAACTGTGATATTACAAATATATTAATAAAAAACGCGCTATGACTTTTTTCCACAATAAAATAATATTTAATACTCGTATATAAGTTGTAACTGTACTTTCATTGCAAATATCATTTATAAAGAGTAGAAGTAAAAATAAAAAAAAATAAAAATGGACAACAATGCGGCCTTATCCATAATATAAATATTACATTGTACAAAAATTAATTGCGAGTCAATTCATCGTGGCAGGTTTTTCTATATCCTTTTCCATTCATGTTTAAAATATATAAATATATATATATATCGCTTGACAAACTTAAAGGCACTCGTGTAGTGCTCTTTTTTGCGTCCGTAACTGCCATAGGAATGTCTCTATAAGCAATTAATTTTTTTTACCCTCCCCCGTTCAACAACACCATCATCAAACTAATTTTATCATACACAGTGTTTTGTAGCCACATATAAAGAGAAAATTGTATTGGATTATACACCGTAACGCTACAATTTTAATTTTTCCATGTTCGATTAAATTTTAATTAAAATCATCAATTATTCATTGTATTAAAATAATAAATAATTAATATTGTAATAATAATAATAATTATAATAATTAATTAATACTGTAATCATGATTATAATAATTATTTAATACTGCACTCAGAAAAAGAGTTGGCTGCCATAACCAATTAAATAGTTGCTATAGCGCGATCCAATTAATTGGTTAGCACATCCAACTATTGGATACTGTTTCCATGCGAAAAGGTACCCCAGCTATGTATTGCAGCTAAAAAGTTGGATGTATCAACCAAGAAATAGTTGCCCCATCCAATTAATTGGATCGCGCTATAGCATTATTTAATTGGCTATGGCAGCCAACTCTTTTTCTGAGTGTGTAATAATAATTATAATAATTAATACTGTAATCATGATTATGATAGTTAATAATTATTTTATTATAAAAATTGACTTTTTAATTAATTATTAATTTTATATTTAATTAAATCAAAATTGATTAAAAAAATAAGATTTGCAATTTTTTTTTTTCTATAATCCAAAACAATTTTCTGATATTGTAAATGTACGTATGCATAAATATGTATCGCGCACGCATTTAGTAATTTATTTAAATTTATATATTATTATAGATTATAAATATTATAAATAAAAATTAATAAGCGAAAAATATGTTGTAATTTAAGATATTAAGAATAATGAATATTCGCGTATTTGTACTATAAACGAAAAACTGACTCGTTTGATAAAATATTTGTATGCACTTTTAAAAATGTGCATATACAATCTTGTACTGATATTTACTAGTAAAAATGCTTCATGTTGCACCTTATATTGTCTTATTATTTATTTACACCTAATTAAATATTATTTTATACCTAATTAAATATTTTATATCAAATTAAATATTATTTGACAAACACCTGATTTTAATATCAAAGTAACTATAATTAAATTATTGCCAAATAATTAAATTAACCAGATTTGATTATATTGTTATACTAAAAATTTTGTTACTAAAAGTTTTAAGTTTTTTAGTTATTTTTAGTTTTTTTAGTAATAATTTTTTGTGAATATTTAATAAATAAATTTTATACTAACAATTTTTCTTTTAGAAAAATAAAATACAACCAGAATAGAAAAAATGAAAAAGAAAAATTTACATAAGTGAATATTTTTACTAACATATTAAGTAAAATTCAAATTTGGAGACAAAAATTAATATCAAAACAAAATTTTCCCATTTGCATATATTTTTATATCCTTCAATAAAATAATAGAATCGATATACACTTCCTTGATCAATTATTATTGTGTCAATTTCAGTCGCATATATTGGCCATAAAAATTCAAACTTTAATAAAATGAAATATGTAATTGTTGCGGTTACCTCACAGCAAAAAAAAAAAAATAATAAAATAACAGTTCAAATATTAAACTGGTATGAATCACAAAGTGCTCTCTTCTCATCATTGATTAAATTATTTAGCGCGAAACTTATTTGAAAATATAAAGTGAACTCTGCATGAGTATTCTTTCATAAAGGGCAATCACGTCAATTGATGTTTGACACTCGAATATTATTTTGAGTGGGAGCGGGAAAAAACCATTGTTAACCACATCGTAAAAATATAATTATTTCCTATACCATAACAAAAAACGAGTTTAAATTTACTGAAATGTAGACTTCGCACTCGATAATTCATTTGAAAAAATAAAGAAAAAGTAGCTTTCAAACTAAAAAAAAGTAGTAATAAAGTAGCTAACGAAAAATTAAACTTGACGACCAAAAAAACTCGTATTAGGCACTTCACAAAACTGACAAGAATTCCATTTTATATTTTTTATTTTCCTGACTTTTTCCTAATTTTCATCAAAAATATTTACTTCTTTCTTATCCTGCTAATAAAATCAATTCCTGCAACGAATTTTATTATTCATCAAAGAATTTAAATATCTATAAAAATAATTTACCAAACTCTTGCGAAGAATTTTACAAAAAATTTTAAATAATTATTTTCTTTCGACTTATTTTTATGCAAATTCTAATTTAAATAATTTAATTCCTGAGAAATTTTTATTAACTCATGAAAAAAATTGAATTCTTACGAAGATTTTTACAAAATAATTTTTAAATAATTGAATTCTGTTTGGAAATATTAAAATAGGTAGTAGAAAAATCTTTGAATTGCGAAAAACTGTTTAAAAATGATTAAATTTTACAAAGAATTCTATTAAAATTTTTGAGAATAATTGAAGGTCTGTGTGTCATTTTATTAAATTTTTTTGAAAATAATTGGATTCCTAAATAGTATTTTATTATTTTTAAAAATAATTGAATTCTTGCGAACGATTTTATTTGAATTTTTTTAAAAACTTGAATTTAGAAGAAAAAATTTATTACTTTTAAAAATAATTGAATTCTTGTGATGAATATTGTTATTTATGAAAATAATTGAATTTTTCAAAGAATTTTATTAAAATACCTCAAAATAATTGAATTTTTGGGAATAATTTCGTTATTCATCGATATAATTGAATTCTTTCGAAGAATATTATTTATGTAAACAATTAAATTCTTCCAAAGAAGTTTAAAAAAAAACACTTTTTTAAATAATTGATTTTTTCGAGAAATTGAAATTAAATTTTTAAGAATAATTACATTTTTTGAACAATTGTATTCAAAATAATTTAAATCCTATTATATGAATTTTATTATTTATAAAAATAATTGAATAGTTGCCACGAAAAAAAAATTTTATTAAAATGTTTAAAAAGAATTGAAATTCTGTGAAAAATTTTATTTTTGAAAATAATTGAATTCTTCATAAGAATTTTATAAACATTGTTTTACATAATTAATTTTTTAAAAATATCCTTATTAATAAAATCAGATGTCTGTCTGTACATTGCTTAAAACTTCAAAATGTTAACATGATTAGTTATTATGGACATCAGAGATTCCAAAAATGTTCTTAAAAAATTTAATGTATGTATGTATGTATGTATGTATGTATGTATGTATGTATGTTTGTCTGTCACAAAAACTTTGTACCCCAATCACACAAAAACATGTGAATCGATTTAAGTCCAACTTGGTAGGTTATTAGGTATTGACCCAAGGAAGGTTTATAAATTTACAGATTTAAAAAATATTAATTAGAACGGGAGATATTCAATTTTTTCAAAAAATTCAAAAAATCGAAAATTTCAAAATTTTTTATTTTTCATGGATTGCTTTTGAAGTTTATATACTTGAGTATTATATGTTATTTAGTCACATTATAGCATAACTTTGCAAAAAATAAAGTCCTATAACTAATATGTAAGTATAAAAATGTTTTCAAAAAATCGAAAATTTCAAAATTTTACATTTTTTTATGGATTGCTTTTAAACTTTCTATATTTGAGTATTACATGTTATTTGGTCACATTTTAGCATAATTTTTCAAAAAATACTATTCTACAACTAAGATGTAAATATAAAAATATTTTCAAAAACTTGAAAAATGGAAAATTTCCAAATTTCACAATTTTTAATGGATAGCTTTTAAACTTTCTAAAAATGAATATTATATGTTATTTAGTCAGATTTTATCATAATTTTGCAAAAAATACTATCCTACAAGAAATATAAAAAAATTTTCAATATATCAAAAAATCGATACTAATTACTATATGAAGTATAATTCAGTAGTATTTTTGGAGTCTCTGATTAATATTTTGATGTCAAAATAGTGCAATTCAAAATTATTTATCAAATCAATCTAATATTTTCAAGAAGTTCAGAAATATTGAAAATGGAAATTTTTTATGATTAAAATGATTTCGCAGGATGTCAAGAATTGTAAGTCACCTGTGATACAATACAAGCATATTATGCCACTAGGCAAAAACTTACATGTTAAAACGTTTTTTCATTTTAACTCTAGATTTAACTTTAAGAGATGTTTTGAGCAATGTAAAGACAAAAGTTAACACGGTGTCTATTTTTGTTTAACAAAATTCCCTGCTTTGTCCAAACTTTTCACGGTTTATCTCTTTTTTGTCAAATTTAAATTTACTTGATTTTATCCATAAATAAATCTACAAATGGCTATAAAAATTTACTTATTTTATGAAAATACTGTTTCTTAAGTTCATATAAATATAGATTGTATTACTTGCTGTCGTACAGTTTTCTGTTTATACTAATACATTTAACTGGGTATCTACCAAACGGGAAAAACTGTAAAAAGCTGGGAATATGCCGAACCGGGAATTTTCCTATCAAATTAAGAAAAAGTTTCATTATATTAATTCGCTTTTAAAAAATTGCTTTTTACTTCAATTTTTATTGATGTATAATATTTATGAAAACAGACCCGAGTCAAAATTTAAGCCCTACTTTCAGCCTAAAATTTAGGTCTTATGTTAGGTTTTAGCAGTCGTAACGTAGGGTCTACTTGCGATACAATTAGTTCCAATTAGACTCTACTATAACTCCAAAAACTGTATGGAAAATTTAATTTTTTTAATACATTAATTAAAGTACTACAAATTGATAAATATTGTTCTCTGCATTTGAATTGGTTAAAATAACTAATTTGATAACAAAAAGTCAATCACTGATTCAAATAGTAATATTTTCCTACTAAAATAGCTATAATGGTAACTAATTATTATTTTTTTCCGGTCAAATTAAATTCCCTAGCTATTTCCTGATTTTCCAGATTGGTAGAAACTTAAATGTATTGGTAGAAACTAAAACCCGTCGAAGACGGGTACGACAGCTAGTAATAAATATTATGAAAATTTTATTACAAATAATTGAATTCTTGTGGAAAACTTTATTTGTGAAAATCGTTGAATTTTTCGATTAATTAATTTAAAATAGTATTAAAAATAATCGAAACTAGCAATAATTCGCGCGACTAACTTTTTCTTTCATTTTTCAGATAAAATTATCAATTTTAAAAATAAAAGAATTCAAAAATTTTTAATTTAGATTTTTGTTGAAAACACTAAAAAAATTCAATTTTGGAGAAATTACAAATAATTGCAGAAATTCAATTGTTTTCAAAAGTAATAAAATTCATTTATGTTCAAAATTAAAAAAAAAAATCTCGTCAAAATCCTAATTAACTTTGTAAATAACAAAATTTTTCCCCAAAGTTCAATTATTTTTAAAAATGACAATAAAATTCTTATATAATTTCAATTATTTTCAATATTGACTATTTTAACAAAATTGTCCGAAAAGAATTCAATTATTTTTTAAAAAAATTAATAAAATTGGACACAAATATTTGATTATTTTCATAAATTTTTAAAAAACTTTGAATTTTGCTTCCTCATAAAGGAAGCCTTATAGTGATGTCGATTTCCGAATTTTTTAGAACCAATTATTTTTACAAATTTTCAAGTGTAGTATACATAATTCGTCGAGAGGAACAAATGTCCGGATGTATGTGTGTGTGTGTGTGTGTGTATGTCACCGATTCTTGTGGACAAATTTTCTCTTACACGTCTTGACGGATTTTGATAAAATTTTGTAGGTGTATTACGGTCACGAATACCAAAAATCAGACAAAAGGATTTTCAAAAATATCTAAAAAAAAAATTTTTTTTTAAATTTTTAAATTTTTGAAAAAATTAATTTTTGGATTTTTTGAAATAACTTTTTTCTATATTAAAATTTGTATTAATCCTTGTCAAAATTGCATTCCTGACATAAAAACGAATCGATTCATGTATATAAAGTATATATTTTATCAAAATTTATAGAATTAATAAATATTTTAAATTTTCACAAAAAATTGAAATTTTGTATTTTTTGATAATTTATCTTAACACTTTAAAATAATTATTCTAAAATAAAAAATTAAACAATTGGTATATATTATATTGAGGAAGCTTAATGATCATGAAATGAACAACTTGTTATTAAAACAAATAGTTAATAAAATAGTATTCAAAATAATTGAAATTCTTCGATGAGTTTTATTATTTATGAAAATAATTGAATTCTTACTTAGAATTTTATTTTATTTTATTTAAGTAGTAAACGGGCTTACAAAAAATAAATGTACTAATAATAATTAATAAATTTAAAAAAACAACAATAGTGCTAGGCTGCAGCATCAATTTTATCAAAAATTTTGTTAAAAAATTAAAATTTTCATGAAAAATGTTATTATTAGTTAAAGTAATTGAATTATTGTGAAGAATTGTATAAAAATTTTGTTGAATAATTGATTTTTTCCAAATTTTTTTGAAAATGCTTGTGGAAATTTTATTATTTATGAAAATGATGAAAATAATTGAATTTTGGATGTATTTTATCAATTTTTTTTCAAATAATTGAATTCTTTTGCGAAATTTTATGAAAATACTATATAGTTATGAAAATAATTGAATTTCGAATATTTTTTGAAAATAATTAAATCGTTTTAAAGAATTTGATTATAATTTTTGAGAACAGATTTTTTATTTCTAGTATTAGCGAATTTAAAGTAGTGGAAATTCTCAAAAAAAGAAACACAGAAATAGTAGTTTTTATAGTGACTGAAATCTAAAAAAAAGTTCCCAAATAGTATCATAACGTAAAATAAGTAGTAAATAGTAGATTTTAGTAGATGAGTGCGAAGCCTGCAAATGAAAAATTTATATCCTTTTTTATTTCATTCATAATTAGTTTAAAAAATGATAAGTACGATTCATCCTATATATACACTACTATCGTTTTTCTTATCACGATAAAGGAATCTTTCTTTATCTATTTATAAAATCTACCTCATATTTTGCACCTAATAATAAACATATTTTATTTTTCCTTTATTAATGAAGAGGAATGCTGGTATTTTTAATTACTTTCCTATAAAGTTAAGAATCTTAAGATAATCAAGTATTATAAAAATAACACTTATCAATAAAATATTTTTTGACTAATATGTATTTTAATTAACAATAATTATAAATATATAATAATAATAAATTAATATTTCAGTTAATTAATTATTTTTATAAATTTTTTAGTTAATAACTAATAATTATTAAGTTTTCTCCTCATTTAAAACCAAAACGTATTATAGGAATAAAATATTATATTAATAATTTTTTTAATTAATAATTGTTAAGTATTAATTAATTAATATAGATTATGAAGTTCTCTTCTTATTCAAAAACCGAAAGGAAGGAATAAAAAAACATACTATATTAATAAATTTTTTAGTTAATAAATATTAATTATTTAATTATTAAGTTTTTACAACATTTAAAACCAAAACATATTAATAAAATAGTAATGAATAAAGAAAAGCAAAATAGTTAATAAATAATAATAGTAAATTATAGTAAAAAAAAGTTTTCTAAAATTTACTTATTTTCCATTATTTAAAAAAAACTGATGATTTTTATTTAAGTAATTATTTAATATTAGTTCTGAGTTTAATTAATTATTGTTATGACTGTTAATTGAAGAACCTTTGACCTAGTGGAAGATCCAGACAAGTGTCTGGACGGGAAACTTAATTGATTATGTAATATTGTCATTATAATGTTAAAAAGGTGTGTATATAAAAATTAAATAATAAATATCATTTTAAAACGACTATTATTATCCATTTTGAAAATATTTTGCAAAATGTAATTATTAAATAATAATTATTCTAAAATTCTACAAATTTTTAATTTTCAATAAATAGTAAATTTAAACAATATAAAATGTAACACTATTTATGTACATAAGACGAGAAAGCTTCATTGTTAAATTGTAAATTAAATTAAAAAATATTTTAAAAAGTTAAAAAGAGTTTTGTAAAAATAATAATAATTACTTTTCTGAAAGAAATTAAGTTTTAAAGTTTAAAACTAAAGAAAAAGTTTAAAAGTCAAAATTTAAGTTTAAAAAAAATAAATTAATTTTCTAATTTACTTACAACAATAAAGTAGAAAATTATATTATCATTTGTCAATTTAGTTGTCAAATTTTACGGTACGGCGCTGCGATCGAAAACTTTTTTACCCTTTAACCACTTTCTACATTTTTCTGATTTTTCTAGAAGTTTTCTACTTTTTATATGGAAAGAATGTGTTTTTAATGCGATTTTTATGATCTAAACATGAATAATAATTTCATGATTTTTATTAAAATGGTTATTGAAAATAGTTTCCTTGTTAGCTAATAAGCATAGTGTTCGTTTAAGTTAAAAGCGACATGTAAATAAAGTGTATGATATTTTTTTAAGATAAAGTTCCGTATCAGATAAAAAATAACCTCTAATTATTAATTATTAATTAATAATGGAATTAAGAAATTATATGTTAAATTCCTCAGTCGATTTAGTTGACTGTGTGATCGACGAAGTTGCTTTGGAGGGCTTAGATGGAATAACTTTAGAAGGTTTGTAAATTATTTGCAATTTTAATTCTAACCTCAAAATTCTTATTTACCTATCAAGCACCAACACCGGAATATAGAATAAAATATTAAAATTATCCTTTAATTTGGAAAATTACCTCTTATTTTCAATTCTACGAGTAGAATTTACAAAAGTAAATAAACTTCCTTTTCCTTCAAATTCTTTTTGAGAAAAATGAAAAAAGCTAAAGAGATTCGAACCCAAGTTTTCTATTACATTGTCTATCAAACACACCAGTAAATTACGAATTAAAATCAATATTATCAATCAACCACGAAAAAATTAATTTGTTTTATGCAAAATATTAGTTCATTTAGAATAGGAAGTAATTATTAATTCCACAAAATTTCAGGCGAAAGTATTTGAAATTAAAAACATTTACGAAACATAAAACTAATGAGAATAATAATACCTTAACTAAAAACTAATAAAAAGTGGGTAATAAATTAATAGACAAATTTTAATCGCACCTATTTAAATTTTCAGCATTATGGCAACGAATGGCTCTTCGACTTCAGGAAGATTTACCTCTAACAGAATCGTTAATGGAACAAATCTGGTCAACATGTTCAAAAGTCAAAGGTTTTATGTTTTACGAATTAAAAAAGGCAAGAGAGCCTCTTATCATTTTCGATCGTTTTGAACTATTGAATGAGGACGAAAAGAAGGCAGTAAGTAATTGAAATTGCTTTCAAAAAGTTAAAACAATTATTAATTAATAAATAATAATAATAATAACAGGCCTCGGATATTATGACTTTTTTGACTTTTTTCGACTATTTCCTAAAAGGCGACTTTTTTCTACTTACATATTTCAAAAAATTACGACTTTGTCGATTATTTTTCCAAATATTGCAACAAAATACCACATTTTTAGTATAAAATGCAACTTATTTCAATTTTTATAGTATGAAAAGTATAACTCAAGACAAATCTTCAAAAAATTATTTTTGAATAATTTTACTAATTAAATTTTCGAAATATACAATAAAAAAGATTTTTAATTGCAAATTTTGCGAAAATAACAGGCCTTGGATATTATGACTTTTTCGACAATTTTCAAATAATGCGACTTTTATCGACTTATATTAAAAAATTGCGACTTTTTCGACTTTTTTTCAAATTTTGCGACAAAATACCAGATTTTTAGTAAAACTGCAACTTATACTTCGATTTTTATTAGTATGAAAAGTATAATAGACATATCTTTGAAAAGTTCTTTTTGAATAATTTTTATAATTAAATTTTCGAAATATACAATAAAAAAGGTTTTGAATAATTAAAATTTTGTAAAATTTAATTGAAAATAATTGATTTTTTGCAATTATTTTATTCTAAATTTTGAAAATCAATTTTTGAAGAATTTCAATTGGCAGAAATTTTTCAAATAATTTAATTCTCAAAAATTGTAATGAAAAATCTTCAAGTGTAAATTTAATAAAAATGGAAATTAGCTTCTAAAAATTAGATTAAAATATTTTTTAAAAAAGTAATTCCAGAATTTTTTCATTCTAATTTTTTAAATTCAATAATTTTCAATATTTTCGATTACATATTTCCGAAAATTCAAATACATCTAGGTACAAAAATTAATAACATTAAAATTTTTTAGAAAAAATATTTTTAACATTTAGGAGAAATAATTTTATTCAAAATTTTTAATTAAGATTCTTCATAAAATTAATTAGTTCTTCTTAGAGCTGTGCAAAATAATTCGAACCGAACTGTTCGAATTTTTTCGCCTAGTTCGAATGTCGAAAATTCGACATTCGAGTTAGCTTAGTTCGAATGTCGAATATTCGACATTCGAGTTACTACAAAATTCGAACCGAACCATGTTGTGTTCGGTTTTAGTACGCTAAAATGTCGAATTCTAAAATTCGACATTTCAGTCGCTCAGTTCGAATGTCGAATATTCGCAAAATAACTGAATTCTCGAATTCAATTATTTTGCTGCTTTTTAAAAATTAATATACCTAAATAATTGATTGAGAGATGAAGTTTAGTAAAAAAATTGTAGAAAATAATTAAAGTTTGAAAGGTTTATAGTTGTAATTTTTAGAAATAATTATTAAACTTTCGGAGTTGGTATTTTTTTTTAAATTATACAAAAATTCTTTTAAAAAATTCAATTATCTTCGAACAAAGTTTAATTTTAACTGGTTACATTTTTTGGAAATTTTCTTTTTTATAGACTTATTAATATTTTTGGAGAAATCATGTTCATTTTTATAATTAAAATTCGTCAAAAATTTGATTATTTTTTATATTATTCAAAAATTTAATTATTTTTTTAAAGATTTTACCAATTTTAATTATTTTTAAATTATTTTAATAAATTTAAATTATTTAGAAATTTTTCAATGGTACATAATTGAAAAACTATTATCTTTCAAAAATTATTTTTAAATATTTTTAAAAATTAATTTTAGGAATTTCTTTATTATAATTTTTTGAAAATATTTAACTTTTTAAAAAAAAATACAGTTACAATTAAAATTATTATGTAAAATTGAATTTTTGTATTTAAATAATTGAATTCTCAAAGAACTTTCGGAAAATTATTAAAAATAATTGATTTAGAGATTGAGTTTAGTTAAAAATTGTGGAAAATAATTGAATTTAAAAGGGTTTCTTATAATTTGAAAGGGGTTCTAAAAGTTCGAAATTTTTAGAAATTATTAAATTTCAAAAGGTTTTAATTTGAAATTTTTTTAAATTTTACTTCCCCTGAAAAAAACAAATATGAAGTGTTTAAATATTTATTTCAAAATTATTCATGTTTTGAATAATTGAATTTAGAAATCAGCGAAAGGGAAAAATCAGAGAAATATAAAATGAAATTTTTGTGACAACATTGAATTCAATAAACGACTTTTTCGACTATTTTGTATTTTTATTCGACTAAAGCGAATTTTTTTGCCCCTTAACTCGATCCGAGACCTGTAATAATATAATTATAATTAATTTATTATAATAATAATAACTAACGTATAATTTTCCTTTTTACAGAAAATTCCAAAAGACATCTATCCTCACTTTCCAATTGACGATTTACGAAATGGTATTAGAGGTTCATGTTCATCGTACAACACCCGCGTGGATATTACTCTCGATGCAAGATATTACGCACTTGAAGATATAATAACTAATTACGAGCAAAAATTCATTATTGTCGCATCACAAAGTTTAAGGGAACGTGCTTTGGTTGGTGATACAGCATGTCCAGTGATGGAAATGAATGTTCTTCAATTTTGTTTTCTCGAGAGAGTTGGACGTGCTCGTTATCATGGCGATGTTTCCAGCGGTAAAACTGGTATCGGCTCAATTTCCGACGATCCCAAATCACTGTTCTATCATCGAAAATTTTTATTGAAACAGAAATTAATTACAAAACAAGCCTATTCAGAGCGTGTCTCCGGCAACAGTTACAGTGGCAGTTTACTTCATCTAACGAGATTTTACGTCGAGAGAAGACCAAAATTTATCCTCCTTTCCGAAAGTATAATCAACTATCTTAAATCCAAGCCCAACTATATATCAAGTTACGAGGAATTAAAGGAAAAATTAGAGTTGAAAGTTCCTTTGAAAAAGATCTTCAAGACGCCAATACTCAAAACAATCATCAAGACCGATATTGTAAGCTACAGCAAACATTCAATTGAATTTGTGTATTTTATTTTTTCGTATTTTAGTTCTTATTTCAAGGTTGCCACGAAACCTGGAAATCGAAATCGAAATCCTGGAAAATTGTTGTTTTCTAAAGTTATTGTGTTTATTCTTAAAATCTAATTTTACTTAAATATTTCAAAATTAATTCAATTCAAGAGTTGCGTTTACAATTTTCATAAGTAGATGAACTTCAAAAGATTTTGAAATTTTGTAAAATTTCAATTTTAAATAAATTTAATTAAAAATTTTAAAAAACCTGGATTTTTTAAAAATTTTAATAACTAAAATTCTTCTGAAATTAGTTAAATTTCTTAATAAATTTATTTAATTGATTGTTAAAAATAATGGATTTATATAGAAGAATTTTAGTTAAAAAAAATAAAACAAATTGAATTTTGAAGCAATTACAAATGATTGCAGAAATTCAATTATTTTCAAAAGTTATAAAATTCTTCTCAGAAATTCAATTATTTTCAAAAATTTTAATAAAATTCTTGTCAAAATTTTAATTATTTTCCAAAACTTTCCTTAATTCAATGATTGTTAATATCTACTACTTTAATAAAAATTCTTAAATGAATTCAATTAGTTAAAAAAAATTTTAATAAAATTCTAGGCAAACATTTCATTATTTTCATAAATAATAGAAATTTCACAGGACTTCAATTATCTACAAATTATTTTCATAAATTATTATTCAATTATTTTCATAAATAATAACATTTTTTACAGGGATTCAATTATTTTCATAAATAATTTAGTACATAATAAAACTCAGTGCATACTTTCAATTATTTTTAATACAATTTTAATGGAATTCCTCGAAAAATTTAATTATTCTTAAAAATTTTATTAACATTTATCAAAGAAATTCAATAATTTTAAAAACATTTGTTACAATTTATTTATTAGAATTTAAGTATTATTTTCAATACATTTTTAATTAAATCTCTCCAAAGAATTAAATTATATTCCAAAATTTCAATGAAATTCTTTGTGACAATTCAATTTTTTTCAAAATAATTTTAATAAAATTCTTCGTAGAAATTTAATTAATTTCAAAAATTTGTCAAAATTCAACTATTTTCAATATCTATTATTTCAATAAAATTTCACAAAAGAATTCAATTATTTAAAAAGAAATTTTAATGAAATTCGTCTCAAGAATTCAATTATTTTCTTCGCTGAAATCCAATTATGTTCAAAAATTTACAAAAATTCTCGTCAAAATTTCAATTACATTTGTAAATAATAAAATTTTTCTTTGAAATTCAATTATCTTCAAAAATTTTAATAAAATTCTTGTAAGAATTTCAATTATTTTTAATGTCTACAATTCCGTTTTTTAACCTGTAAAAGTCAGGGAATTTAAAAAGAGCAAAATCGTGGCAACCCTGATCTTTTATTATATTTTCTTTAATTTTTTTTTTACATTACCGTAAATTTTAATTTTATTTTCTTTCAACAGAAAGTACCCTATGGAAATTTAAATCCACAATCTACCGAATTGACCAAAAATGGATTGACTCTAGCTGAAAAAATAGTGAGAGCTGTACAACTCGTGGATCCAAATATCGACATCAATCAATTTTGGGGAAAACATGATGGACCAGATGAAGAAGAATCATACGGTATATTATCACGATTAATTAATAATTAATTTCTTAATTTCCCCCTAAAAAAAAATTTTTATTTATTTTATTTTTTTGCTTCTAGATTTGGACACATCGAGGCAAAAATTAAACGTATCGTACCTGAAGCAAGCGAATAAATTCGTAGAAGACGCTCGTCATCGAGGATTAAGTCAATCAGAACTCGGAGCTAAACTCGGCATGACGAAATTACATACACGAACGATTCTTCGAAATTTAGTAAAAACGCGAATAGTCGCAACCTACATGAATGACGTTGGAAAGCAAAGGGTCACAAAATACATAGCTAAAAAGTATGAATATTCAAGTGAAATGAGCAAACAATTAATACAAGAAATGGACAAAATGAAAGAATTTAATCGCTCCTCACAGGAGGAGAAAAATAATGATCAGCCACCACCATTACCACCACTACAAGTGAATCTACAAGTAATTCCATTAGTAAATCAACCAGTGATTGAACCAGCAATTTTACCGCTAGAAATCCCAGAAAATGAAATTCAACCAATGGATACAAATGAGGATGTTCACGTTACTGATGAACTGCAAAATTATCAAGTTCAACGTGACGAGCAATTATTTGCGAGTGTTAATAAAATTTTTGCAAAATATAAAAATTTACGATCTCGAACTGCGTATCGTTATACGCATTTGAATTTGGCACAACTTCGCGCAACAACTTTCTGGAATCAAAATGAAGGGGAATTTGAATCGCAAGGCACACAAAATGACAATGAGACACCGATTTCTAGTCAAAGTGGTGCAACATTACCTCAGAATAGTAGCGTTTTCAAGGATGTTAAAACGAAAATTGTCGCTTCATGTGGCGGTAAAAAGAAGAATCAAGTTACTGGCTTTTTGGAGAATTTCAAAAACAGCAATCAAAAGAATGTCACCTATCGACTATTGAAACGTGCCAATCTCATTATCGAAGCGGTGAAAGAGAAGAAAGTTATTGATGACACTTCAAAACTCCTCAAGGTTCGTGGGTTCTAATTTTAATTTCAATTGTCTAAAATTAAAATTTTCATTTATTTTTAAATTTAATTTATAATTTAAATATATAAAATTTAGGTAACAAATGTTACTTACTACTAATTCAATTTTTAATTAATTTTAGATTCAAAATTTATAAACTTACTCATTAAGTACATAATTACTTATTAGTGTTTCTTATTTTCAAAAAATGTAATAACATTCTTCTGAAAAATTCAATTATTTTCATAAATAATAATATTCTTCGAAAGAATTACATTATTCTTTTAAACAGTAAAATTTTTTGCAGGAATTCAATTATTTTCAATACAATTTTATTAAAATTTCACGAAAGAATTCAATTATTCTCAAAACTTTTTATAAATTCTTCGCAAGAATTAAATTATTTTAATAAATAGTAAAATTCTTTGCAAGAATTGAATTATTTTTATAAATAATAAAATTTTTCTCAGGAATTCAATTATTTTTAATAAAATTTAATAATCAAATTTTTAATTATATAATTATTAACAGACACAATTATTTTGAAAAGTTGAGAAAATTCCTTCTTTAATTCAATTATTTTCAAAAGTTTTAATTAAAATTATTTAAAAAAAACTACATTATTTTCAAGTAAGTTAAAGAAATTCTACAAAAAATTTAATTATTTACAAAAACTTCAATAAAATAGTTTAAAAGAATTTAATTTTCTAATAATCTGTATTAATAATCGTTGTATTCCGGTAATTTGTTGGCAGTTTGAAGTTAGTTAAATATTTTTAATTTTAAAATTCATATCATAAAAATTATTTAATTCTTGCGAATGAATTAAATTATTTTAAAAAACTGTAATAAAATTCTGAGATGAATTTAATTATTTTCTAAAAATTTTAATAAAATTCAACAATCAAATATTTAATTTCAATTATTAACAAACACGAATATTTTGATAAAATTCTTTGCCAAAAATCAATCATTTTCAACTTATTAATTTTAAAATTGAAAACATTGAAAAAGAAAAATTATTAAAGAATTTATAGACAGAAAGCAAACAACAACTTAATTTAAATTGCGAACATATTATAGGAATACAACAATTATTAATGTAGATTTGTAATTAAAATATAAATTTTTGCAGATGATCAAAGAAGAGGAGGATAAAGAAGGCTATTTCGTGAGGATCGATAAAAGATCTTTGGCAAGAGTTCTGCAAAGATTAGCCAAGGATAATTTAGTGAAATACATTAAATTAACGCTGAGTGATAACGCGAGACAAAAAGTCGTTACCTACATTTGTGATCCAAGTATCGATAAAAATCACTCTCTCATTCAGTCAGCTGTCGAACAAGCCAAAATTAAATTTTGCTTGCTACGAGCACCAAATGTGAGGGCCTCAAAATCAAATCCGTCGAAAAAACAAAATTTAACTCCGCTATATACTTCCGATAGTTTGGAAGTGACAAACGTCAATCTCTTCCTCGATCCCGTACGTAATAATTTTTTTACTTTCTACATTTTTAACAATAATACAACTTTCAATTTCTTTCGAATGTAAATATTAAGACCTGAATCTAAAATTATATTTCTCTAACGTTTTGAACAATAATAGTAAAACCTAAATTTATAATCTAAAATTATATTTCTCTAAAGTTTCGAACGTTCAAATAAACGAAATATTTTTTGATCTTATATTTTTGAAAATTTCTAAACAGAAATAACGGACATAAAAAATATTTAAAGATTAAAGTAAAATTAAATTGTTAGAAGTTAAAAATAATGTAAAATAAAAACATTTACTTAGTAAAGAAATAATTTTTGAAATACATAAAAAAAAAGATTTTTTTGCAATAAAATTCAAATTGAAAGAAGTAAAAATATTGTCGTTCATTTAAAAGTTTAAAAACTTTAGGAACATAAAATATTTTTAAAATTTTACAGAAAATCGGAAAGAAATATGGCTACAGTCCAAAGTTTTTGAGAATGAAAGCCCTACACAATCTGCTATTCTACTTAGTCTATGAGCATAATGGAGAATTACAAAATGCAAGAGGTGATCAAATAGAAAAGTTCCGCGAGGAAGGAATTTTCATTGACGATGAATTAGAGGCAAAAATGAATGAGATCTACACGAATGAAGTCAATTGGAAGATGTTTATACCACCACTACACAAACATCCTGGTGAATTTTTTCTCAAAAAATATTTTCAATTCAATGTTTATTCTATTTTTTTAGCGTAAATACATTTTTGTTATTCACGAAACAATAAATCGTTTCTGCGTGTGATTTTTAAGATTGGATTTTAATTGAAAATATTCTTTCAGGTTGGTCAGACGGATGGGCTTTAATGTGCGACGTTCTTATTCGTCTACCGCTTTCAATTTTCGTCAAAGTTTACAACATTCCCTACGTGATACCAGATCTCGAATCCTATTTGGATCACCCGATCAAGAAACATTTTCTCGTTAAGGATATCTCGCCTTTCTTGAGAAACATTCTCCTGAAATCGCGTAAATACATTTTTGTCATTCACGAAACAATAACTCGTCTCTGCTATCTCGGCCTCGTTCAATTTGGTCCACAGAAACTCAAAGAGAAGGATCAAATCTTCCTCTATGTTAATCGTCGCGGACAACTTACAGACACAACAAGTTCCTCCGTCAGCTATCATCGAATCGAGGAGAAATCCTATCCAGTGAGACGGTACGAATTCAAAACATTGCTGGATGTTGAAAAATATTGGTACGATATGTGGGAAATTTGTATCCACACATCATTGGGTGGTCGACTAGCGGTTCAAGGGAAGGATATTTTACTGGAGGATTTGCCAAAGAAGGCCGAAATGATAACGGCGGCGAAACCTCGTGATCCGGAGAAAGTACAAGAGAATGATAATGGTGAAGTGCCTGGTGATCATCAAGGAGCAGCTGGACTCGATTCTGCTTTATTCTCCCACCTCAAACGAAATTGGACATGGGGTCACAATAATTACACATACCAGCAATACAAAACATCTCAGGAAAATCGAAAAATTCTTTTAGATACGACACCAAAATCACTGGAGGAAGCTATTCAGGATTCGACTTTCGCGAGTGCGAAAGAAATACGTTACAAGAAAGTGACAAAGTCGAGTGTCAAGGCAAAGGCTGCGGTGACATCGAATACAGAGAAGGAAGTTAAAGACACTAGTAAACCATCATCATCAACTTCAAAAGTTCAACCAAAGAAAAAGTCCTATGTCCGTCGAGTGCTACCAAGAAAAATAACCGTGAAGAAACGTGTAAAATACGACGAAGTCGATTACAAAGCTCTACAACGAATGGACAAACTTCGCGTCGATTGGGAACCGCACGAGGACAATATTCTCCTAATGTGCAAGGTCGCAATGATGTATCTCTTCCCGAATCCTCGTAAGCAATTCGTCACTTTCATTGCTGTGCGCGACATCCTAAGAACCTACTCCAACTGCTCCAACAACAAGACTTCGCGTGCCTGTCAACGAAGACTCCACTACATGCTCAAACAATCGCAAACAATAAGCAGCGTAATGCTCGGAATCGAGGAGATCAAACAAAATTACTTCGTCAACAAGCGTTTCAACGGTCTCGTCGATCGCATCAAGGGCGAGTGTCACAATCCCGTCGAGTATGAGGAGAAAGTAACAAAAATCTTCAAAGAACTTGTCGCCTACATTTCGAAAAAATATTACGACATCTCAAACATGGAACCCAGAGATCCGGTAATGGTACCCCAAACAATTCAAGCTTTCAATCTCATCTACGATTTGCGACATCCCTCAAAGGTCCTCAATCCCAAGGGTTTCACCAAAGACGTCAAGAATCCCAACGACGTTCACGTGGCAATCCTCAACAGCGTAATTCACAGTTCCATGTGCTCCGGCAAAGATCGCCGCAGCTGGGCCTATCAACTATTCAAAATTTATCAACAGTACTCGGAGGCGAATCTTCGAGCCGCGATATTCAAAATCCGCAGCGATCAAATGGTATCAATCCGAAGAGGCGTTCTCAGAACCGCAACTGTTCCAAAAAGTGGCAACTACATGCCAATGACAAACGCCCAATACCAACTGTCTCTTAACTACTACTACAAATTCCAAACCAAATGGCCCTACAGCGTCTTCTCCGAATCCTACAATCTTCTCTACAAACTAATACAATGGCAATGCGAGAACCAAAGTCCAGAATTAAATTTCACCGTACCGCCAAATGTCCCCGGAATCGAAATGCAACCAATCACGGGCGGAGTCGTCGCCGGTATTCATGACTTTTTCGCCAAAGATCAATTGGAATTTGAAATCGAGATGCCCGATCAGGTCATCATGCTAGATCCCCGCTTGCAGGAGAAGAACGACGTTTATCTAAAGATCGCCAAACGTTACCAATCCCTTCTGATGAATTACAACTACGCGACTGAATCCGGTGCACAAAGAGTGGAAGTCAGCAATCGAGCAATTCTCCAAGAACTCGACGATAGACCAGAACAAGTGCCTAATTCCGAAATAATGCAGAGACCTCTACTCAAGAAAGGAACAATCGACGACAATTTTACAGTCGAGAATCCAAACACCGTCTTCCTCGAGGAGCCGAACTGGAATCAAAATGACACCGCTCCTCAAAGTACCGACATTGATCGAATCAACCTACGTGGCATCAAACGCTGTCCCTCGAGCGACGACGACGACGACGACGACGACGAACCGCACGAGAAAAGACAACGAGTCGATGACACCACACACGTCACACACGAAGCGAAACGACAAAGAAAACTCGATAACGTCAACTCCGATTTGGAACCACTACTCATCACTAACTCACACTCGAATACAATGCGACAATTCTATTCCAAGAATCTACAAAAAGTCCAAGCGGCACTTCTCGGAACAATGAGAGAGCCAAATCGATTACCACAAAAACCCGAGGAGCAGGAGAATGAAAAATTAAAGGAATCGAAAAAAGAGATCATTGACGTAGATCCACTGCAAGTTGATCAACCACCTAGGGATGCGGATGACTTCGAACCGCGACCAGCTCGTCGCTGCATAAACGATTTTTATTACACACGATTCGGAATGTTGAAAATGAGACAAGAATACACTGAACTTACATTAGCTGACAGTCATCATGCTCACGATTTTTTCGTCGTCAATTCATTCAACATATTCCACAAACTAAAATTGTCGGATGCTGATGGACCAAGAAAATTAGACGTACATCAGGGTTACGAAATTCCCTCGGACATATTACCATTGAAACTGAATACAGTAAATAATCTACTGTCAAGAATTAAGAAAAACGCTATTTTTCCAAAACAAATCATTTCGTATCAGGAATTTCAACAAATCGTGATGGAGAAAGTGAGAATTCCTTGGGCGATTGTTCACGCCGTTTGTATGTTCATCAAGGAAAAGAAGGAATTGGGTGCTACTTTAGTGGACCTATCGGTAAGTATAAAAAAAGATTTCGCACTCGATAATTAATTTTAAGAAAGTAGCTTTCAAACTGAAAAAAGTAGTAAAAAAGCAGCTATCGAAAAATTAAACTTGACGACCAAAAAAATTCGTTTCAGACAAAATTGACAAAAATTCCATTCCATATTTTATTTTCCTGACTTTTTCCTAATTTACATAAAAAATATTTACTTCTTTCTTATCCTGCTAATAAATTGAATTCCTCCAACGAATTTTATTATTCATGAAAGAATTTAAATATTTCTAAAAATAATTAAATTCTTGACAAGAAATTTATAAAACTTTTTAAATAATTGATTTCTTTCGACTAATTTTATGCAAATTCTAATTTAAATAATTGAATTCCTGCGAAATTTTTATTATTCATGAAAAGAATTGAATTCTTAAGAAGAATTTTACAAAATATTTTTAGATAATTGAATTCTGTTTGTAAATTTTATGAAAATAGTAAATTTTGAACATCATTAGTTTGCTAAATGTTTTTAAAAATAATTAAATTTTACAAAGAATTCAATTAAAATTTTTGCCAATAATTAAATTCTTGCGAACGATTTTATTAGAAGCTTTTAAAATAATTGAATTTCCAAGAAGAAATTGATTACTTTTAATAATAATTGAATTCTTGTGATGAATATTGTTATTTATAAAAATAATTGAAATTTGCAAACAATTTTATTAAAATGCCTCAAAATAATTGAATTTTCGGGAATAATTTTGTTATTTATCGACATAATTGAATTCTTTCAAAAAAAATATTTATATTATGTAAATAATTAAATTCTTGTGAAGAATTTTATTAAAATCTAAAAGAATAATTGACTTATTTCAAAAAAATTTAATTAAAATTGTACCTATTTATAGTAATTAATTTCTTTCGAACAATTTTATTAAAATATTTAAAAATAATTGAATTCCTGTGAAAAATTCTAATATTTTTGTAAATAATTGTATTCTTCCAAACAATTTTAAAAAAATTATTTTTGGAATGGATAATTTTTGAACAATTACTGTTAAATTGTATTAAAAATAATTAAAACCCTGCGATAAATTTTATTATTTATGAAAATAATAGAATAGTTACGAAGAATTTTATTAAAATTTTCAAATAAAATTAAATTCTTGAGAAGAATTTTATTGTTTATGAAAATAATTGAATTATTGCGAAAATTTTTGTTAAAATGTTTAAAAAGATTTGAATTTCTGTGAAAAATTTTGTTATTTTTGAAAATAATTGAATTCTACATAAGAATTTTCTAACCATTGTTTTAAATAATTAATTTTTACGAAATATAATAAATATTATCAAAATTTTATTTTAAATAATAAATTAATTAATTAATTTCAAATAAATACAAAATTTCAATTATTCAAAAAAATTTTTATTATAAGATATATTTTTAAAAAATTTAATTATATTAAAAAATGATTCAAAAATAATTTTTGAAAGATTTGTTTATATAGTTAATTTTTCGCATTATAAAAATTAAAATAAGTTGCACTTTTTTACTAAAAATTGTAGTATTTTGTTGCAATGTTTGGAAGAAAAGTCGAAAAAGTCGCAATTCGAAAAATTGTTTCCCTGACATTTTTCTGACTTAACTGACATGTGGCCACCCTGATGAATAATACAAAAATTTTTTTTTATTTTTTTTTACTTTTCACTGATATTTCTAAATTCAATTATTCAAAACTTAAATAATTTGTTAAATAAATATTTCTGATTTGTTTTTCCACGGCAAATAAAAGATAAGAAATTTCAATTTAAAACCTCCTGAAATTCAATAGGTAATAATTCCAATAAATTTTAATTTTATTATTTTTTATATGTATTTGCATTTTTGGAAATATGTGATTGAAAATAATTAAATTTTAAAAAATTGTAATGAAAAAAATCTACCAAATTACTTTATTAAAATATATTTTACTGTAATTTTTAAGAAGCTAATTATCATTAATTTTCATTTTTAAATTTACACTTGAAGATTTTTCATTAAAATTTTTAAAAATTTAATTACTTTCAAAATTTTTAATTAAAATTCTTCAAAAGTTGATTTTTAAAAATTTGCAATAAAATATTTGAAAAAAATCAATTATTTGAGTAATTCTTCAATTAAATTTTCCAAAATTTCAATTATTAAAAATCTTTTTGACTGTATATTTCGAAAATTGAAGTAGAAAAATTATACATAAATTATTTCTGAAAGATTTGTCTGTAGTCATTTTTCACACTATAAAAATCGAAATAAGTTGCATTTTATACTAAAAATATGGTACATATTTTGTTGCAATATTTGGAAAAAAAAATCGAAAAAGTCTTAATTTTTGAAAATGAGTCAAAAAAATTAGCATTTTTTTGAAAATAGTCAAATTAAAGTCGAAAAAGTCATAATATCCGACGCCTACACAAATTACAAAATCCCTAATTAAAATAATTCCATTTCTTATCAATTCTCTTATAGACGACATTCCAATGCATTGGCGATGCACTTTCCAACATTCTCACTATATTAACGGAATATTTTCAAGTTTTACGAACTGGCGTCACGAATGTTCGTTACGTTCATCAGCAACATTCCGATTCATGGCTAATTCGTTCCTGTAAAATTCTACGTCTCGAACAAGAAGCCCTACAATCTGCACCAAAAGGTGCGACTTATGTTTTAAATGATGAAACAAAAACGCAGACAAATACCGATGAAATAATACCAAAGCAAGAGATTCATTCACCCGAGAGAATGGAACACGATGGAGAAAATTATGTCGATGAACATGAAAAATTAAATGTCGACAGGGGAGATGAACAAGAGAACAAGGAACATGACGATGAACTGGCGAATGAAGATGCCAGTGACGGATTATTAAGACGAAGCTCTAGACAGAGAAATACAGTGAAAAAGGACAAAGAGATTCTTCAAATCGAACAAATGTTAAATGCAAAGTAAATATTTTCAATTAATATTTTAATTCACAAGTTTAGAACGATCAAATGAACGAAATATTTTTTATTAAAAAATATATTAATAATAAATAATAGTAATTAATAAAAATATATAATATTAATATTATTTATATTTAACTTTATTACGAATTACTGATTAGTAATTAAAATATACAAAGTTAAAAACAAAAATTTAACATTTAGAGACTTAATTAACTTTTTTGCCAGTGACGCAAAAATTGCAACAAAAAATAAATTCAACGAAGAAATAAACAAATTTCGTTCATTTAAACATATAGAACTTTTAAGGTCATGTATTTTCAATTTTTTCAATTTCAGTCCATCAGAAGAAGTAAATGTAGCGATAAAACCGTGGATTCATGTTGATGGAAGTCTAAATCGACGAGTACTTGACAGAATGATGGGGGCAATTTTATCGTACTGCATAAAACATCCTGGAGTTATGTTAAACAAAATACAAAATCGATTTATTCCAGCACTTCAACCTTTCCACACAAGAGAGCTAGTCGAGGTTAGCGCAAAATTATAAACTAATTTACGAATATATAAAAATACAAATCTATTTTCTTAAAATAACAAAACTTGAAAATTACATATTTACAGAGCTCGAACCAGTGAAAGTATTTCAAAATACGGACTTTACTGACAAAAAAATATAACCAGTCCGATCATTATCAATTCAATCATTATTTTCAAGAATTTTTAACTAAAATTCTTCTTTAAATCAATTATTTTTAATAACTTTCGAAAAAGTTCTTTGACAATTTTCAAATCCATTTGTTTACAATATTTAATTTTACGAAATTTCAATTATTCGTAAATTCTCCAATTAAATATATATATATTTGAAAATAAAAACTTCAAATGATATAAAAAAATTTCAATTAAACTTTTTCAAAAAAATTAATTTCAAAATTCAATTATTTCTAAAAATTCACGCTATATTGCTTTTAATATTCAATTATTATCTAAAATTTTAACTGAAATTAATTTTTAAATCAATTTTTATTAGAAAATTCTACTAGAATTTATTAATTTAAATACAAAAATAAATAAATTATTTAATAATTGAATGTTTCTTGAAATTCAATTCTCATAAAGAATTTTATCAATAAAATTTTTAAATAATTCAATTCTTTCACCAAATTTTAATAAAATTTTTAAGAATAATTACATTTTTCGAGAAATTTGATTAAAATTGTATTGAAAATAATTAAAATTCTGCGATGAGTTTTATTATTTGTGAAAATAATTGAATCCCTAAGAAGAATTAAAAGAATTTTGAATACAATTGAATTTCTGCGAAGAATTTTATTACTTTTGAAAATAATTGAATTTCTGCAATAATTTGTAACTGATTCAAATTTTTTTTAGTGTTTTTAAATTAAATTCTTTTATAAATAAATAATTTATAAAATGATATTTTAATAAATCCATTATTTTTAATAATTTTTGAAAAAGTTCTTTGAGAAGTTTTCAAATTCATTTGTTTATAATTAAATTTTACAAAATTTCAATAATTTGGAAATTCTTCAATAAAATATATATTAGAAAATAAAAACTTCAAATAGTATAAAAAAATCCGCAATTTAACTTATCCAAAAAAATTAATTCCACAGAATTGTTAGTTAAAAATTTGAAAGATTCAGATTTTCGAAAATTTTAAATTGATACCTTTTCAAAATTCAATTATTTTAAAAAAATCGCGCTATAATACTTTTAATATTTAATTATAATCTAAAATTATAACTGAAATTAATTTTTAAAACCATTTTTATTAATAAATTCTACGAGAATTCAACTATTTAAAAACAAAAATGAATAATTTATGAACTTAATGTATCTTAAATTTAAATTCTCATAAAAATTTTAACAAATTTTCATATAATTAAATTCTTTTGACGAATTTTAAGAAATTTTTTACAAATAATTACATTTTTCGAGGAATTCGATTAAAATTGCATTAAAAATAATTGAAATTCTGCAATGAATTTTATTATTTATGAAAATAATTGAATTCCTAACAAGAATTTGATTATTTACGAAAATAATTGAATAAAAATTTTATATTTTTTTTATTTCCACGAGAATTCAATTATTTAAATACAAAATTAAATAGTTTATTGAATAATTGAATGTTTCTTAAAATTGAATTCTCATAAAGAATTTTATCAATAATTTTTTAAATAATTGAATTCCTTTGACGAATTTCAATAAAATTTTTAAGAATAATTACATTTTTCGAGGAATTCAATTGAAATTGAATTAAAAATAATTAAAATTCTAAGATAAGTTTTATTATTTATGAAAATAATTTAATTATTGCGAAAAAATTTATAAAAAATTTGTAAATAATTGAATTCCTGTGAAATTTGTATTATTTTATGAAAATAATTAAATGTTTGCGTAGAATTTTATTAAAATTTTTTTAATAATTGAATTCATTTGGAAAATTTTACTAAAATAGTAGATATTGAAAATCATTGAAGTGAAGAAAATTTTGGAAAAGAATTAAAATTTTGCCAAGAATTGTATTAAAATTTTTGAAAATAATTAAATTTCGAGGAAGAATTTTATTATTTATAAAAATAATTGAATTTCGTCGGCGAAGAATTTTATTATTTATAAAAATAATTGAAATTTTGAATAGAATTAAAAAATTTTTTTGAACATAATTGGATTTCTGCGAAGAATTTTATTACTTTTGAAAATAATTGAATTTCTGTAATCATTTGTAATTTCTCTAAAATTCTTCCAATTATATCGTATAATTTACGAACTTTTCGCCCTTTTTCAATCAAATTACGGACTTTACAGAACTTTTTTTGAAAAAAACTGACTTTTACGGACTTGAAGCAAATTTACAGACTTAGTTCGAGCCCTGAATTTATTGTAAAAATTTAATTATCGGCAATTTTGGTTTGAAATTTAGTTTCTTTTTATAACTAAATTTCAAAATTGAATAAAATTAACAGAAATTGTAATTATTTACTAGTTTTTAGAAATAATTAGACTAATATTAAAATTAATAATGAGAAGAACTATAGAAGATTAGAATTATAAGAAAATAAATTTTAATTTCCGCAGATACTTATCGAACTGGGATGTCTGAATGTACGCGTTTTAAAGCCTCAACGTGTCACACTTTTCTCAATACCAACTGACATAAAATTTTGTAAGTATACAAAATCCAAACATTTCAAAATTGATATAAAAATACTTTCTTATTATATGAATGTAAAAATATAATTAAAACTAATTTTTATAATAATTTTAAAAATAATTTTAAAAACAATTTTAAACACAATTTTAAAAAGAATTTTAAAACCAATTTTACAAACAAAAAATTTTAAAATCATCATAAAATACAAGTCTTAGTTTCATTAAAAAAAAATTATTTTCTTTCTTTTCAGCGGGAAATCCTGGATTGTCACAGGAAGAGGAATTAGTGATCGAACCGGAAATTGGAGCCACGTTACGTTTCGGCACATATTTGAGCAATAAGACTTATATTTCCGATTTTCTTACGTGATATAATTAAATTATTTAAGGTCAAATTCATCGCTAAAAGCTGTCTGTGTTCATTTATCTTTTTTTTCAGTGTTTTTTTTCAATTTTTTTTTCTTTGTTACATACCTAGATTAAAATGTTCTACATCAGAGTAATAAATTAAGAAAAATACACATCAATATTTAGAGTATAATATGATAGATTTCTTTCTGCAACTGTATAACAGTGTCATAACTACAAAAAAAAGGAACAACCAAATTTTGTTTAATAATTTTCTTTTCTACTTAATTTCACTGAGTTGCCACCATTTTTGTTTTCTTTAAAAATTATTTCTTTGCAATCAATTATTTTACAGGATTATTGAGCTTAAGCTCTGTAAAATCTGCTTTTCTTAAATTGTATAATAATAGTAATAATTCGAAAAACTCCTTTTAACTGCATGCAAAAAAAGTTTTTACCTTATCCCTTAATAATAATCTAACGATGCAATAAAAATCTCAATAGATTACAATTACCCAATATTACTGTTAAAGATTATGAACACGTAATAAATTGAATAAGCCTATACGTGTACCTCACTCATAAAAGTGATGTTTACTAATTTTCTTTAAAAAAAAAAGTAACATATAGGAGGAAAAAAAGATTGCTAAATTCATAACCACTTCGTACAAAAAGAATTGGTGGTTTTTCATTTCGTCTAATTTTACACAAGGCAAAAAACATAGTCTGTGTCTGTAATTTTCAACAGATTTTTCAGTTCAAATTGGAACATTACACGACGATATAGATACACGATACAATATTTCTAAACATTCGAGAAAATGTTCGCCGCGTTTAAATTTTTCTTTTACATTTCTCTCTCACACACTCTCGCTTTCTCTCTCTCTCTTTTTCTCAATAGAGATTATTTTTGTTTTCTTCTCCCAAAAATCTCTGTGATATTTACAGTTAAAAATCTGTATTTAATTTTTTCTATTTGATAGTCAGACACAGAGTTATTGGCAACAAGGATCGAAACGATCTGAGTATGTTTCAATCAACCCAAAATGGTCAGTTTAAAAAGTATTAAAATAATAATATAATTATAATAATAATAAAGGTACATTCACTGGAATTTTTTATAACCAAAGCTTTCAGTGATTGCAGTGCTTTGAAAAAATTTTTTGCGCAGAGATTCTCAAATTAATAATTTAACCTGCGCTGCTTTTTTTCCTTTTAACCATAAAACGTTCAAAAAAACTTGTCTATTTGATACCTAACAAGCACAAGAATCTCCTTTGCCATTATTTCTTTGGTCGTTGGTCAATTTTATCTGATCGGGAAATTCATTGTAGAGTTCAACCTGTTAATGGAAAATTTACTTTATTTAATAAATTATAAAATTTATATAAATTAAAATTTACTTTATTTAAAATCATATTAATTAATTATTTAAAATTGTAAATTTTTGTAGAAAAAAATTCAAATTACTCACCTCACTTTCTTGAGCCAGTGCATTTTTCGCTATCGTTTGAAAAGCTTGTTCAACATTGATTCCTTCTTTCGCACTGGTTTCGAAATAGGGAATATTATTTTTTGACTGACACCACTGTTGAGCTCTCTTGGTGGATACCTTGAAGGAAGAATTTTTCAATTTGTAAATTAAATTAAAACGAAATTAACATAATTCAAAAATGTTTATATTTAAAAATTGTAATATTCAATATTTGTAATATTTAATATTCTTAATATTAAATATTAAATATTTTTGATATTTAACATTTTTAATATTTAATATTTTTAATATTTAATATTTGACCTTTTTAATATTTAAAGTTTTTAATATTTTATTTAATATTCAAATACTTTTTAATGCAGAATTTTGCAAAATTTACCGCTCTATTTTCGAGTTCCACTTTATTGCCAACGACAACGAATGGAAAATTGTCGGGATCTCTTGGCGAGGCTTGTATTAAAAACTCGTCCCTCCAAGAGTCCAAGGATTTGAAGGATGTTGGTGCTGCGACGTCAAATACAAGAACACAACAATCGGCACCTCGATAAAATGCAACTCCAAGGGATTGGAATCTTTCTTGACCTGCAGTGTCCCAAATCTAAAAAGAAAAAATCAAAGATTTACATTTTTTTCCCTCCACTTGAAAACATTACACAAGGTGTCTACTATTTTAGTTCAACCAAATACCCTGTTATTTCCCGGGTTTTTTGTCAACAAATTTAAATTTATTTGATTTCGAACATAAATAAATCTACAAATTGCTTCAAAAATTGTTATTAGAGTTTTTACGAATAATTAAATTCTTTTGACGAGTTTCTTTAAATTTTTTGAAAATAACGGTTTTTTTTAATAATTTTAATTGAAAATTTGGAAAATAATTGAATTAAACAAAGAATAATTAACTAATTAAATAATTAACAAATAATTAACTTACAAGTCAATTATTTTCAAAAATTGTAATAAAATTCTACGCAAACATTTCATTATTTTCAAAAATATGTAATAACATTCTTTGGAAGGATTCAATTACTTTTATAAATATAGTAAAAATCTTTTCAGAAATTCAATTAGTATCAATACAGTTTAATAAAATTGAATTAATCAAATTTGCAATTATAATTATGAATAGATAAGAGTATTTTTAAAAATTGAAATGTGCGGGGAACAAATTAATTATTTATAAAAATAATTGAAATTTTGAGAATTTAAAAAATTTTTTACACATAATTGAATTTCTGCGTAGAATTTTATTACTTTTGAAAACAATTAAGTTGTTTTTTAGAATTTTATAAAAGTTTATGAAAATAATTGAATTCTTGTGAAGAATTTTTTTTTAAATAATATTCAAAAGAATTTAGTAAATCTGAAGAATTCTTCTATTTAC
The DNA here is from genome assembly GCF_015476425.1 of Leptopilina heterotoma. Taxonomy (NCBI): domain Eukaryota; kingdom Metazoa; phylum Arthropoda; class Insecta; order Hymenoptera; family Figitidae; genus Leptopilina; species Leptopilina heterotoma. The sequence continues at coordinate 23,915 of NW_025110880.1, read as the reverse complement.
GGAAATAATTCCATTCTTGAGAAGAATTTTTTTACAGTTTCTAGAAATAATTGAATTCTTTCGACGAATTTTAATAACATTTTTAAAAATAATCACCTTTGAGGAATTCGATTAAAATTGTATTAAAATTAATTGAAATTCTGCAATGAGTTTTACTATTTATGAAAGTAATTGAATATATTGCGAAGAAATTTTTAAAAATAAAATTATAATTACGGTGACTAATTTCTCTTGCTTATTTTTAAAAAATTTAAATAAAATTCTTTAAAAGAATTAAATTATTTTTAATAGAATGAAAAGAAATTTCAATTATTTGTTTATAAAAATTCAATTATCTTGAAACAATAGAATCGAAAAATTTCAAAAATGTTATTTTTCAGAAGTTTCAAATAAATTTTTCGTAAATTCAATTTTATTAAAAAATTTTAAGTGTGTATCTTTTTTTAAATTTACTAATAAAAGTTTTATTGATTAATCTTCGCACTAAGAAACATGAATTCATAAGAATGTGACTCTTTATAAAATTCAATTATTTATCAATTTATTAAATTAAAATACTTTGAAAATTCGATTTGTTAAAAAGTTTTTAATGCAATTCTTTAACGAATTTAATTATTTTCAGTTGAATTTCACAAAATTTCTATTAATTCGATAATTTTTTTAAATTTATTTACATACTATATTTGAATCAGTGACTAATTTTTTACTATCAAAATAATTATTTTTAACTAATTCAAATTTAGAGAACAGTATAAATATTTATAAAAATTGAAATATAAAGGGATTTTTTATTCTCCGTCAAATTAAATTCCCGATTAGTAGACACCCTGGACTACAATTTTAATTAAAACGAAAATGTTCATATTTACCTGCATTGTAACTATCCTATCGTCGACCATAACTTCTTTTGTGAGAAAATCAGCGCCAATTGTCGCTTTATATTGATTGCTGAACTTTTTGTTGACATATTGGTTCATCAGAGAAGTTTTTCCCACACCCGAATCGCCCAGAATGATAACTTTCAGTAATACTTTCTTGCGAGACGCCATTTTTTTTCTTTTTTAATCCTCTTGTCTGTTTAGAAGCAGGTTCAATATGATTTTCAATTTCCCTTATACTCTAAACATGCATTTTTCACTATCTAATTTTATTAAACATAACACACACACACACTAAATTGTTAGAACTTTGGTTAATTTTCTCCAAAAAAAAGAAAGCAAAAGCGAGAGTCGAAGTGAGAGAAAAAAAAAATTACAATTTTACACACTAATACAATGGATAATTTTTAAAAATTATAGCAACCATTTCAGACATTCCAGGTGATAAGTGGAAAAGTGTTAATATTATTGCCAGCACGTGCGAAATAAAAGAAAGCTCCTAGTGGAAAGGTTCAAGTTTGTGCAAAATTCATCAATAAAAATAAACATTCAGCGATTAATTTCAGTTTATAAATAGAGGCGATATTTATAAACTCTAAAAGCATCCAATTATAAACCTTTGAATTTCAAAACCTTTTTTATAAATGAGCCGATAAAGTGATAGCAACAAAATCGGAAGCAAGGTATCAAACTTCACGTGTTCAAGAAACAAAAATGTGTCAATACAGCGACATTTTTAGTGATCAAAATAATACGATTAAAAAAATTTCCCTCTTATAAGATAAGAATGTAAAAATTACATCAATACTCGTCATTTCTTAATCACCACGGTCTAAATAATTTGAATTTCAAATAATAATTTCCGTAAACTTTAAATAAATTTTTCCTTTTCGACAAAATTTCGAATTTTACTAAAATTTATACTTTTTTGACAATTTCAGGGCTCGAACCAGTAAGAGTATTTAAAAATACGGACTTTACGGACCAAAAATGAAAAATTACGGACAAAAAAAATTACATTAAAATTTGTAACTTTTACAAATTTCGAAAAAGTTCTTTGAAAATTTTTAAATGCATTTGTTTACAATATTCAATTTTACGAAATTTCAATTATTCGTAAATTCTTTAATTAAATATATATTAGAAAATAAAAACTTCAAATAATATAAAAAAATCCGCAATTAAACTTTCTCAATAAAAAATTAATTCCACAGAATTGTTAGTTAAAAATATTAAAAATTCAAATTTTCGAAAATTTAATCTGAAACCTTTTCAAAATCCAATTATTTCTAAAAATTTACGTTCTATTGCTTTTAATATTCAATTATTATCTGAAAAATTAATTTTTATTAGAAACTTCAACCAGAATTCAATTATTTAAATACAAAAAAAAGATTTACTGAATAATTGAATGTTTCTTAAAATTGAATTGTCATATAGAATTTTATCTGTAAAGTTTTAAATAACTGAATTCTTTTGACGAATTTTAATAAAATTCTTAACAATTTTTTCGAGGAATTCGATTAAAATTTTATTAAAAATAATTGAAATTCTGCGTTGAGTTTTATTATTTGTGAAAATAATTGAATTCATAAAAAGAATTTTATTATTTACGAAAATAATTGAGTCCCCGTAAAAAATTTATTATTTATGAAAATAATTGAATGATTGCGAAGAAATTTATGAAAAAAATTTGTAAATAATGAAATTCCTGTCAAATTTTTATTATTTTTTGAAAATAATTAAAAGTTTGTGTAGAATTTCATTAAATTTTTTTTTAAATAGTTGAATTCTTTTGGAAAATTTTATGAAAATAGTAGATATTAAATATCATTGAATTTTTTAAACTTCTCTGAAGTTAATTTATATTTTTTTTATAGTTTAAAAATATTAAAAACATTTTAAACATTTACAACTTTTACAAATTTTTAAAAACGTTTCAAAAAATCCTTAAATTGTTTTCTCAAACTTCGCTAAAGTAACTTTACATTTTATGACAGTTTAAAAAAAAACATTTCGAACATTTTGCTTTTTAAAAACGTTTCAATATTTTAAAATCTCTTTTAATTAACAAATTGTTTTGAATTACAAATTGTTTTCTAAATTAAAACAATTGTCACTAATCATTCTTATAAAAAAACGCCACAAAAAACACTCAAAGCATGAAAATAGCAAAACAATAATTATCATTTTAAGTCTCTTACCTTATAACCAAGCTGGAGCTGAGAAAAATGATGAAAGAAATTCAAATCGCCTTGATTACAAAACAGATGTCGTCAATACATCCTCGTTGTGATTCAATCTGGCAATGGATATCTATAACAGAAAATAGAGATCACTTGTAGTTATCAGGATTAAAACGAAGAATGTTATTAATGCGAATTAGTAACGCATTCCAAATGAATATAAACAAAAATCACTGAAAATATCATTACAAAACACACACTACTCTCTCTCTAATCTATTACCATATCAAACGCGTGTATTCCTCTAACAATGGAATATCATGCTACAACGCAGAAAACACATCTTAGAAAGTATTGACAACTAAAAAACTCTTTAAATTTATCGCGACAGGTTAAATATTCTTGGAAACATGTTAATTAGAAGATTAACGAGTCAACAATATTGTTAAGTTATAACAAGTCCGTTGATTCCAAAATGATTCATATGTCAAATGGAAAAATACACCCCCTTTTTAAATGACGTATCACTGTGAGAAAAATTCTTTCTTTATTACAAGAAAAAAACAATAAGACGCACAATACGATTGACAATTTTCCTGAGAAATTCTTAATATTTCAAATATAGTGGAATATAATTTTACGAAGTTAAATTATCACAATAAATGATGAACGAGAAATTTTCCTAATAAAATTCTCTTCACAATAGTTTTCAACTTACTTTGTGATTAAAATTTAAAGCTTTTAGAAACCTGTCAACACGCGATCTCAAACTTGAGGAATACTTTTGTTGACAACAAGTCCCTTGATAAAATGTTGATTTACAGCGCGAACACTTTATATCACAGTCAATTAAACAAGTTTAATGATTGAAACTTTATGAAAATAACTTGAAATTTCAGATTAATTGGAGCAATGATGATTTCTGCTCCAACACTGCACACAAAGAAAATGGCGTTGCATGAAATCACGAGTGTAATCAACGATGTCGTCATTTATTCGCAGGGCTGGGTAGCTAACGTCCCGTACTTTTATTTTCATACACCGACTTACGGGACGGCGGGAAATTTGAATTTATCTTTTTCAATTCTCTTTAAAATGTCAATTATTTTTTTAAATAATAAAATTCTTCTCCGAAATTCAATTATTTAAAAAAAATTTTAATAAAATTCTTCTCTGAAATTCAATTATTTTCAAAAGTAATAAAATTCTTCGCAGAAATTCAATTATATTCAATATTTTTTTAAAATTTTTCGTCAAAATTTTAGAAATAATAAAATTCATCATAAAAATTTAATTATTTTCAAAAGTTCTGATAAAATTATTTGCAAAATTCAATTAAGTATCTTCAAAAAGTAAAAAAATTCTTGGCAGAAATTAAATTATTTAAAAAATTTTTTTTTTAAATTCTCAAAATTTCAATTATTTTTGTAAATATCAAAATTCTTCTGCAAAATTCAATGACTTCTAAAAGAAATCTGTTAAAAATTTCAATTATCCTTGTGAATAATAAAATTCTTCTCTGAAATTCAATTATTTGCAAAAATTTTAATAAAATTCTTGTCAAAATTTCAATTATTTTTATAAATAATAAAATTCATTCTAGAAATTCAATTATTTTCAAAAGTAATAAAATTCTTCGCAGAAATTTAATTATTTTCAAAATTTTCTTTAAATTTCTCGTCAAAATTATCATTATCTTCATAAATAATAAATAAAATCAAATATCTTCAAAAGTAAGAAAAATCTTGGCAGAAATTAAATTATTTTCAAAATTTTTTTTTAATTCTTCTCAAAATTCAATTACTTTTAAAATTTTTTAAAAAAATCTGCTCAAAATTCCAATTATCTTTGGGAGTAATAAAATTCTTTTCTGAAAATCAATTATTTGTGTAGAATTTTAATAAAACTCTTGTCAAAATTTAAATTATTTTTATAAATAATAAAATTCATAAAGAATAAAATTCAAAATGGAAATTTAATTATTTTCAAAAGTTCTGATAAAATTCTTTGCAAAATTCAATTATTTTTTAACATTTTTTAAAAAAACTGTTCAAAATTTCAATTATCTTTATAAATAATTCTCTGAAATTCAATTATTTGCAAAAGTAATAAAATTCTCCGCAGAAATTCAATTATTTTCAAAATTTTCTTTAAATTTCTCGTCAAAATTATCATTATCTTCATAAATAATAAAATTCATCCTAAAAATTTAATTATTTTCAAAAGTTCTTATAAAATTCTTTGCAAAATTCAATTATCTTCAAAAGTTAGAAAATTCTTGTCAGAAATTAAATTATTTTCAAAAATTTTTTTTAAATTCTTCTCAAAATTTCAATTTTTTTTATAAATATAAAAATTCTTCTGCAAAATTCTATTACTTTTAAACATTTTTAAAAAAATCTGTTAAAAATTTCAATTATCTTTATAAATAATTCTCTGAAATTCAATTATTTGCAAAAATTTTAATAAAATTCTTGTCAAAATTTAAATTATCTTTATAAATAATAAAATTCATCCTAGAAATTCAATTATTTTTAATTTTTTTTTAAATTTCTCGTCAAAATTTTAATTATCTTCATAAATAATAAAATTCATCCTGGAAATTTAATTATTTTCAAAAGATCTAATAAAATTCTTTGCAAAATTCAATTATCTTCAAAAAGTAAGAAAATTCTTGGCAGAAATTAAATTATTTTCAAAATTTTTTTTTTAAATTCTCAAAATTTCAATTATTTTTGTAAATATCAAAATTCTTCTGCAAAATTCAATTACTTACTAATGTTTCATAAATTTCTTCCCAATAATTCAATTATTTTCATAAAATTCTCTTTATTATAAAATTTACATTTTCGAAAAATAAGAATAAGAAAAGCAATAAAAAATAAAAACTAAAATTATTATTAAAAAACTAAAACAAAACGAAAGAAGAGAAAAATAATATTCAAGATCGCGTAAGTTTTCGTAAATTTACGTAAAACGTAACAGTTTTACAGGTAAAGTAGAAACGGGAGAATTTAGATGCTCATCCTTTGTTCGAATTGAATATATCAACAATATGTAGAAAAGCAGAAAGTTTACAAATTATCAAAATGTGTTGACCGGAAATGTCAAAACATTAGTGACATTGAAGAACAAGCACCTTGAAAATTTCACGCTTTACATATTTTGCAAAATAAAAATTAATTATTAATTACAAAAGTTGAAGTACATTTTACTCACGGAATTCTTTTTGTCAAAAGAAAGTGGACTGTGCTCTGTGCTCTTTCGTTCATTGACGATAATTGACAAATTGCTTACGACAATCACACCAAATAAACAGGGGATCGCGCCTCTAATTCATTTCTCCCCCTCTAATTTATTAAAAAAAACTGACGAAAATTAAAAATTAAACAAATCTAATTTTACAAAATATTCCACTTTTTACTCCGTTTTTCCCGTTATTCCACTATTATTTTTTCTACTAAAAATTTATAAGGGGGAAAAATTAAACTTTTTCAAAAATCAAAAATATTAGGTATGTTTACTATCAAATGTGATAAATTTTAAAAAAAATTCTGTAGTACTATAGCGTGTGTTCTATTTAAAACAAAAAGCCACTGAAAAATTGAACAGGTACCAAAATGTTGTCATACATCACTGTGGCTTGTGGCATTCAATGTCAAAGTGTTGGAAATATATATAATCACACACGTGTAAAAGAAAGAAAATGAAAATGACGTTCTAAACATTATTTAAAATTGTCATTTAATCACAATGTGAAGTTGAAAAATTGCGATTATATTTTGTGAGTTATTTTATTGTAGGCTATAAAAATTTAATGAATCATCAATTGGCCTTCAACTTAGAACGAGAGTAATGCTGGGAAATTTCAACGTGCGATGGTGGTGTAATGGTCAGCATAGTTGCCTTCCAAGCAGTTGATCCGGGTTCGATTCCCGGCCATCGCACTCTTTTTTATATTTCATCATTTTGTTACCGTCTCTAAATTCACTTTGGAAATAATAAAAAAATTACTGTGTGGATTTTATTTTTATTATTAATCGTACTTTTCTTTGAATTTCAAATTTAAATTTAATTTTAATTTCGATTTAATTTTAATTTCAATATCAATTTTATTTTCAATTTCAACTTCACTTTCACTTTTACTTTTACTTTTAATTTTTTTAAATCTTTAATAAAAAAAACTCCAATTTAATGAAAAAAAGACCAAATTTGATATTCGACTCTAAAATTGTGAAAATAAATTTACAAGACCAGCGTCGTTTTTCAAGATACAAATTTTTACTCTATCGGAAATAAATTCTAAAAAAGTTCTGATTACCTCCGTGTTTCGGAAAAAGCTCTTCTTTAATAAAAAAAAGCTCCAATTTGATGAAAAAAAGTCAAAATTTCTATTCGACTCCAAAAATTGTTAAAAAAAATTATCAAGACCATAATCGTTTTTTAAGACACAAATTTTTTCTGAATCAAAAATAAATTCTAAAAAAGTTCTGAGTACTTTCGTGTTTCGGAAAAAGGTCTTCATTAATAAAAAAAAATCCAATTTGATGCAGGGCTTGAAGCAGTGAAAGTATTTTAAAAAAACGGACTTTACGGACCAATTGCTGACAAAAATATAACCAGTCAGAGTCAAATAAGAGAACATTTTACTTAAAACTATAAATTAAATTTTTCATAACTATAAAACATGAAGATATCAATAACTCCGAGTCTTCGTCTCGAAAGTGATCGATTTCTTCATGTTTTATAATAATTAGAAATGACCCAGTGATAAAATTATTATTAAGAATTTTTAACTAAAATTCTTCTTAAACTCGATTATTTTTAATAATTTTCGAAAAAGTTCTTTGACAATTTTCAAATCCATTTGTTTACAATATTCCATTTTACGAAATTTCAATTATTCCTAAATTCTTCAATTAAATATATATTAGAAAATAAAAACTTCAAATAATATAAAAAAATCGTCAATTAAACTTTCTCAAAAAAAAAATTAATTCCACAGAATTGTTGGTTAAAAATATGAAAAATTCGAATTTCCAAAGATTTTAATCTGAAACCTTTTCAAAATTCAATTATTTCTAAAAATTTACGTTCTACACTGAAAAAAAAATTTAATTGATTCAAATATCCATTTAATTGACTATTATCAATTAAATATATACTTGAATCAAATAATATTTATTGGAGTCAATTAAATGGTATTTGAACCAATAATTTCAGTATTTGAATCAAATACCATTTAATTGACTCCAATAAATATTATTTGATTCAATTAAATATTTAATGGATAATAGTCAATTAATCGGTTAATTGAAGCAATTAAATTTTTTTTCAGTGTATTGCTTTTAATATTCAATTATTATCTAAAATTTAAACTAAAATTAATTTTTAAATCAATTTTTATTAGAAAACTCAAACAGAATTCAATTATTAAAATACAAAATTAAATAATTTATTGAATAATTGAATGTTTCTTAAAATTGAATTCTCATAAAGAATTGTAACAATAAATTTTTAAATAATTAAATTCTTTTGACAAATTTTAATAAAATTTTTAAGAATAATTACATTTTTTCGAGGAATTCAATAAAAATTGTATTAAAAATAATTGAAATTCTGCAATGAGTTTTATTATTTATCAAAATAATTGATTTCCTAATAAGAATTTTATTATATACCAAAATAATTGAATCCCTGTAAAAATTTTATTATTTATGAAAATAATTTAATGATTGCAAAGAGATTTATAAAAAAATTTGTAAATAATGAAATTTCTGTTAAATTTTTATTATTTTTTGAAAATAAATCTTCGCGCTACCAACGATTTTTTATAACACGGGCTCCGATGCGGTCACCCGGGGCCAAACGGACGCCCGACACGACACGACTCACATGTGGAATGGGCTGCAAAGAGAAACATTCAATGTGTCAAATTGTGAAACATTGAATGTTTCTTCTTTGAGAGCAGACGTGGCGAAAAATGTACTTTTTCGTTTCAAATCATTCTGCAGGTCACAATTTTTAACCAAAATGACTTTTCTTTTTTTCTAAATCTTCGTAGATAAATTCTCTATGGATCTTTCGAGCTCGATTTTGGTTTTTACACCATTTTTTAATAACAATAAATATTTACAGAATCATGAAATTTTATAAAATATTTTTTTTAGCTTAATTAATTAAAAAAGTTTATCAAAAAAACGTATAACAATTTATTAAATTGTTTAAACAATTAATTATTGATATATTTTTCATTAACTGTATTTAGGGCTAGAAATTTCTAGTTTTTCACAATTGTGCAATTTTTCATAAGTAAAACATCTACTAATGATAAAAAATAAAAAACAAGTTGTTCATTTCATGATCATTAAGCTTCCTCAATATAATATATACCAATTGTTTAATTTTTTATTTTAGAATAATTATTTTAAAGTGTTAAGATAAAATGTCAAAAAATACAAAATTTCAATTTTTTGTGAAAATTTAAAATATTTATTAATTCTATAAATTTTGATAAAATATATACTTTATATACATGAATCGATTCGTTTTTATGTCAGGAATGCAATTTTGACAAGAATTAATAAAAATTTTAATATAGAAAAAAGTTACTTCAAAAAATCCAAAAATTATTTTATCAAAAATTAAAAAATTGTTGAAAAAAATTTTTTTTTTTAGATATTTTTGAAAATCTTTTGAATCAAATAATATTTATTGGAGTCAATTAAATGGTATTTGAACCAATAATTTCAGTATTTGAATCAAATACCATTTAATTGACTCCAATAAATATTATTTGATTCAATTAAATATTTAATGGATAATAGTCAATTAATCGGTTAATTGAAGCAATTAAATTTTTTTTCAGTGTATTGCTTTTAATATTCAATTATTATCTAAAATTTAAACTAAAATTAATTTTTAAATCAATTTTTATTAGAAAACTCAAACAGAATTCAATTATTAAAATACAAAATTAAATAATTTATTGAATAATTGAATGTTTCTTAAAATTGAATTCTCATAAAGAATTGTAACAATAAATTTTTAAATAATTAAATTCTTTTGACAAATTTTAATAAAATTTTTAAGAATAATTACATTTTTTCGAGGAATTCAATAAAAATTGTATTAAAAATAATTGAAATTCTGCAATGAGTTTTATTATTTATCAAAATAATTGATTTCCTAATAAGAATTTTATTATATACCAAAATAATTGAATCCCTGTAAAAATTTTATTATTTATGAAAATAATTTAATGATTGCAAAGAGATTTATAAAAAAATTTGTAAATAATGAAATTTCTGTTAAATTTTTATTATTTTTTGAAAATAAATCTTCGCGCTACCAACGATTTTTTATAACACGGGCTCCGATGCGGTCACCCGGGGCCAAACGGACGCCCGACACGACACGACTCACATGTGGAATGGGCTGCAAAGAGAAACATTCAATGTGTCAAATTGTGAAACATTGAATGTTTCTTCTTTGAGAGCAGACGTGGCGAAAAATGTACTTTTTCGTTTCAAATCATTCTGCAGGTCACAATTTTTAACCAAAATGACTTTTCTTTTTTTCTAAATCTTCGTAGATAAATTCTCTATGGATCTTTCGAGCTCGATTTTGGTTTTTACACCATTTTTTAATAACAATAAATATTTACAGAATCATGAAATTTTATAAAATATTTTTTTTAGCTTAATTAATTAAAAAAGTTTATCAAAAAAACGTATAACAATTTATTAAATTGTTTAAACAATTAATTATTGATATATTTTTCATTAACTGTATTTAGGGCTAGAAATTTCTAGTTTTTCACAATTGTGCAATTTTTCATAAGTAAAACATCTACTAATGATAAAAAATAAAAAACAAGTTGTTCATTTCATGATCATTAAGCTTCCTCAATATAATATATACCAATTGTTTAATTTTTTATTTTAGAATAATTATTTTAAAGTGTTAAGATAAAATGTCAAAAAATACAAAATTTCAATTTTTTGTGAAAATTTAAAATATTTATTAATTCTATAAATTTTGATAAAATATATACTTTATATACATGAATCGATTCGTTTTTATGTCAGGAATGCAATTTTGACAAGAATTAATAAAAATTTTAATATAGAAAAAAGTTACTTCAAAAAATCCAAAAATTATTTTATCAAAAATTAAAAAATTGTTGAAAAAAATTTTTTTTTTTAGATATTTTTGAAAATCTTTTGAATCAAATAATATTTATTGGAGTCAATTAAATGGTATTTGAACCAATAATTTCAGTATTTGAATCAAATACCATTTAATTGACTCCAATAAATATTATTTGATTCAATTAAATATTTAATGGATAATAGTCAATTAATCGGTTAATTGAAGCAATTAAATTTTTTTTCAGTGTATTGCTTTTAATATTCAATTATTATCTAAAATTTAAACTAAAATTAATTTTTAAATCAATTTTTATTAGAAAACTCAAACAGAATTCAATTATTAAAATACAAAATTAAATAATTTATTGAATAATTGAATGTTTCTTAAAATTGAATTCTCATAAAGAATTGTAACAATAAATTTTTAAATAATTAAATTCTTTTGACAAATTTTAATAAAATTTTTAAGAATAATTACATTTTTTCGAGGAATTCAATAAAAATTGTATTAAAAATAATTGAAATTCTGCAATGAGTTTTATTATTTATCAAAATAATTGATTTCCTAATAAGAATTTTATTATATACCAAAATAATTGAATCCCTGTAAAAATTTTATTATTTATGAAAATAATTTAATGATTGCAAAGAGATTTATAAAAAAATTTGTAAATAATGAAATTTCTGTTAAATTTTTATTATTTTTTGAAAATAAATCTTCGCGCTACCAACGATTTTTTATAACACGGGCTCCGATGCGGTCACCCGGGGCCAAACGGACGCCCGACACGACACGACTCACATGTGGAATGGGCTGCAAAGAGAAACATTCAATGTGTCAAATTGTGAAACATTGAATGTTTCTTCTTTGAGAGCAGACGTGGCGAAAAATGTACTTTTTCGTTTCAAATCATTCTGCAGGTCACAATTTTTAACCAAAATGACTTTTCTTTTTTTCTAAATCTTCGTAGATAAATTCTCTATGGATCTTTCGAGCTCGATTTTGGTTTTTACACCATTTTTTAATAACAATAAATATTTACAGAATCATGAAATTTTATAAAATATTTTTTTTAGCTTAATTAATTAAAAAAGTTTATCAAAAAAACGTATAACAATTTATTAAATTGTTTAAACAATTAATTATTGATATATTTTTCATTAACTGTATTTAGGGCTAGAAATTTCTAGTTTTTCACAATTGTGCAATTTTTCATAAGTAAAACATCTACTAATGATAAAAAATAAAAAACAAGTTGTTCATTTCATGATCATTAAGCTTCCTCAATATAATATATACCAATTGTTTAATTTTTTATTTTAGAATAATTATTTTAAAGTGTTAAGATAAAATGTCAAAAAATACAAAATTTCAATTTTTTGTGAAAATTTAAAATATTTATTAATTCTATAAATTTTGATAAAATATATACTTTATATACATGAATCGATTCGTTTTTATGTCAGGAATGCAATTTTGACAAGAATTAATAAAAATTTTAATATAGAAAAAAGTTACTTCAAAAAATCCAAAAATTATTTTATCAAAAATTAAAAAATTGTTGAAAAAAATTTTTTTTTTTAGATATTTTTGAAAATCTTTTGAATCAAATAATATTTATTGGAGTCAATTAAATGGTATTTGAACCAATAATTTCAGTATTTGAATCAAATACCATTTAATTGACTCCAATAAATATTATTTGATTCAATTAAATATTTAATGGATAATAGTCAATTAATCGGTTAATTGAAGCAATTAAATTTTTTTTCAGTGTATTGCTTTTAATATTCAATTATTATCTAAAATTTAAACTAAAATTAATTTTTAAATCAATTTTTATTAGAAAACTCAAACAGAATTCAATTATTAAAATACAAAATTAAATAATTTATTGAATAATTGAATGTTTCTTAAAATTGAATTCTCATAAAGAATTGTAACAATAAATTTTTAAATAATTAAATTCTTTTGACAAATTTTAATAAAATTTTTAAGAATAATTACATTTTTTCGAGGAATTCAATAAAAATTGTATTAAAAATAATTGAAATTCTGCAATGAGTTTTATTATTTATCAAAATAATTGATTTCCTAATAAGAATTTTATTATATACCAAAATAATTGAATCCCTGTAAAAATTTTATTATTTATGAAAATAATTTAATGATTGCAAAGAGATTTATAAAAAAATTTGTAAATAATGAAATTTCTGTTAAATTTTTATTATTTTTTGAAAATAAATCTTAGCGCTACCAACGATTTTTTATAACACGGGCTCCGATGCGGTCACCCGGGGCCAAACGGACGCCCGACACGACACGACTCACATGTGGAATGGGCTGCAAAGAGAAACATTCAATGTGTCAAATTGTGAAACATTGAATGTTTCTTCTTTGAGAGCAGACGTGGCGAAAAATGTACTTTTTCGTTTCAAATCATTCTGCAGGTCACAATTTTTAACCAAAATGACTTTTCTTTTTTTCTAAATCTTCGTAGATAAATTCTCTATGGATCTTTCGAGCTCGATTTTGGTTTTTACACCATTTTTTAATAACAATAAATATTTACAGAATCATGAAATTTTATAAAATATTTTTTTTAGCTTAATTAATTAAAAAAGTTTATCAAAAAAACGTATAACAATTTATTAAATTGTTTAAACAATTAATTATTGATATATTTTTCATTAACTGTATTTAGGGCTAGAAATTTCTAGTTTTTCACAATTGTGCAATTTTTCATAAGTAAAACATCTACTAATGATAAAAAATAAAAAACAAGTTGTTCATTTCATGATCATTAAGCTTCCTCAATATAATATATACCAATTGTTTAATTTTTTATTTTAGAATAATTATTTTAAAGTGTTAAGATAAAATGTCAAAAAATACAAAATTTCAATTTTTTGTGAAAATTTAAAATATTTATTAATTCTATAAATTTTGATAAAATATATACTTTATATACATGAATCGATTCGTTTTTATGTCAGGAATGCAATTTTGACAAGAATTAATAAAAATTTTAATATAGAAAAAAGTTACTTCAAAAAATCCAAAAATTATTTTATCAAAAATTAAAAAATTGTTGAAAAAAATTTTTTTTTTTAGATATTTTTGAAAATCTTTTGAATCAAATAATATTTATTGGAGTCAATTAAATGGTATTTGAACCAATAATTTCAGTATTTGAATCAAATACCATTTAATTGACTCCAATAAATATTATTTGATTCAATTAAATATTTAATGGATAATAGTCAATTAATCGGTTAATTGAAGCAATTAAATTTTTTTTCAGTGTATTGCTTTTAATATTCAATTATTATCTAAAATTTAAACTAAAATTAATTTTTAAATCAATTTTTATTAGAAAACTCAAACAGAATTCAATTATTAAAATACAAAATTAAATAATTTATTGAATAATTGAATGTTTCTTAAAATTGAATTCTCATAAAGAATTGTAACAATAAATTTTTAAATAATTAAATTCTTTTGACAAATTTTAATAAAATTTTTAAGAATAATTACATTTTTTCGAGGAATTCAATAAAAATTGTATTAAAAATAATTGAAATTCTGCAATGAGTTTTATTATTTATCAAAATAATTGATTTCCTAATAAGAATTTTATTATATACCAAAATAATTGAATCCCTGTAAAAATTTTATTATTTATGAAAATAATTTAATGATTGCAAAGAGATTTATAAAAAAATTTGTAAATAATGAAATTTCTGTTAAATTTTTATTATTTTTTGAAAATAAATCTTCGCGCTACCAACGATTTTTTATAACACGGGCTCCGATGCGGTCACCCGGGGCCAAACGGACGCCCGACACGACACGACTCACATGTGGAATGGGCTGCAAAGAGAAACATTCAATGTGTCAAATTGTGAAACATTGAATGTTTCTTCTTTGAGAGCAGACGTGGCGAAAAATGTACTTTTTCGTTTCAAATCATTCTGCAGGTCACAATTTTTAACCAAAATGACTTTTCTTTTTTTCTAAATCTTCGTAGATAAATTCTCTATGGATCTTTCGAGCTCGATTTTGGTTTTTACACCATTTTTTAATAACAATAAATATTTACAGAATCATGAAATTTTATAAAATATTTTTTTTAGCTTAATTAATTAAAAAAGTTTATCAAAAAAACGTATAACAATTTATTAAATTGTTTAAACAATTAATTATTGATATATTTTTCATTAACTGTATTTAGGGCTAGAAATTTCTAGTTTTTCACAATTGTGCAATTTTTCATAAGTAAAACATCTACTAATGATAAAAAATAAAAAACAAGTTGTTCATTTCATGATCATTAAGCTTCCTCAATATAATATATACCAATTGTTTAATTTTTTATTTTAGAATAATTATTTTAAAGTGTTAAGATAAAATGTCAAAAAATACAAAATTTCAATTTTTTGTGAAAATTTAAAATATTTATTAATTCTATAAATTTTGATAAAATATATACTTTATATACATGAATCGATTCGTTTTTATGTCAGGAATGCAATTTTGACAAGAATTAATAAAAATTTTAATATAGAAAAAAGTTACTTCAAAAAATCCAAAAATTATTTTATCAAAAATTAAAAAATTGTTGAAAAAAATTTTTTTTTTTAGATATTTTTGAAAATCTTTTGAATCAAATAATATTTATTGGAGTCAATTAAATGGTATTTGAACCAATAATTTCAGTATTTGAATCAAATACCATTTAATTGACTCCAATAAATATTATTTGATTCAATTAAATATTTAATGGATAATAGTCAATTAATCGGTTAATTGAAGCAATTAAATTTTTTTTCAGTGTATTGCTTTTAATATTCAATTATTATCTAAAATTTAAACTAAAATTAATTTTTAAATCAATTTTTATTAGAAAACTCAAACAGAATTCAATTATTAAAATACAAAATTAAATAATTTATTGAATAATTGAATGTTTCTTAAAATTGAATTCTCATAAAGAATTGTAACAATAAATTTTTAAATAATTAAATTCTTTTGACAAATTTTAATAAAATTTTTAAGAATAATTACATTTTTTCGAGGAATTCAATAAAAATTGTATTAAAAATAATTGAAATTCTGCAATGAGTTTTATTATTTATCAAAATAATTGATTTCCTAATAAGAATTTTATTATATACCAAAATAATTGAATCCCTGTAAAAATTTTATTATTTATGAAAATAATTTAATGATTGCAAAGAGATTTATAAAAAATTTGTAAATAATGAAATTTCTGTTAAATTTTTATTATTTTTTGAAAATAAATCTTCGCGCTACCAACGATTTTTTATAACACGGGCTCCGATGCGGTCACCCGGGGCCAAACGGACGCCCGACACGACACGACTCACATGTGGAATGGGCTGCAAAGAGAAACATTCAATGTGTCAAATTGTGAAACATTGAATGTTTCTTCTTTGAGAGCAGACGTGGCGAAAAATGTACTTTTTCGTTTCAAATCATTCTGCAGGTCACAATTTTTAACCAAAATGACTTTTCTTTTTTTCTAAATCTTCGTAGATAAATTCTCTATGGATCTTTCGAGCTCGATTTTGGTTTTTACACCATTTTTTAATAACAATAAATATTTACAGAATCATGAAATTTTATAAAATATTTTTTTTAGCTTAATTAATTAAAAAAGTTTATCAAAAAAACGTATAACAATTTATTAAATTGTTTAAACAATTAATTATTGATATATTTTTCATTAACTGTATTTAGGGCTAGAAATTTCTAGTTTTTCACAATTGTGCAATTTTTCATAAGTAAAACATCTACTAATGATAAAAAATAAAAAACAAGTTGTTCATTTCATGATCATTAAGCTTCCTCAATATAATATATACCAATTGTTTAATTTTTTATTTTAGAATAATTATTTTAAAGTGTTAAGATAAAATGTCAAAAAATACAAAATTTCAATTTTTTGTGAAAATTTAAAATATTTATTAATTCTATAAATTTTGATAAAATATATACTTTATATACATGAATCGATTCGTTTTTATGTCAGGAATGCAATTTTGACAAGAATTAATAAAAATTTTAATATAGAAAAAAGTTACTTCAAAAAATCCAAAAATTATTTTATCAAAAATTAAAAAATTGTTGAAAAAAATTTTTTTTTTTAGATATTTTTGAAAATCTTTTGAATCAAATAATATTTATTGGAGTCAATTAAATGGTATTTGAACCAATAATTTCAGTATTTGAATCAAATACCATTTAATTGACTCCAATAAATATTATTTGATTCAATTAAATATTTAATGGATAATAGTCAATTAATCGGTTAATTGAAGCAATTAAATTTTTTTTCAGTGTATTGCTTTTAATATTCAATTATTATCTAAAATTTAAACTAAAATTAATTTTTAAATCAATTTTTATTAGAAAACTCAAACAGAATTCAATTATTAAAATACAAAATTAAATAATTTATTGAATAATTGAATGTTTCTTAAAATTGAATTCTCATAAAGAATTGTAACAATAAATTTTTAAATAATTAAATTCTTTTGACAAATTTTAATAAAATTTTTAAGAATAATTACATTTTTTCGAGGAATTCAATAAAAATTGTATTAAAAATAATTGAAATTCTGCAATGAGTTTTATTATTTATCAAAATAATTGATTTCCTAATAAGAATTTTATTATATACCAAAATAATTGAATCCCTGTAAAAATTTTATTATTTATGAAAATAATTTAATGATTGCAAAGAGATTTATAAAAAAATTTGTAAATAATGAAATTTCTGTTAAATTTTTATTATTTTTTGAAAATAAATCTTCGCGCTACCAACGATTTTTTATAACACGGGCTCCGATGCGGTCACCCGGGGCCAAACGGACGCCCGACACGACACGACTCACATGTGGAATGGGCTGCAAAGAGAAACATTCAATGTGTCAAATTGTGAAACATTGAATGTTTCTTCTTTGAGAGCAGACGTGGCGAAAAATGTACTTTTTCGTTTCAAATCATTCTGCAGGTCACAATTTTTAACCAAAATGACTTTTCTTTTTTTCTAAATCTTCGTAGATAAATTCTCTATGGATCTTTCGAGCTCGATTTTGGTTTTTACACCATTTTTTAATAACAATAAATATTTACAGAATCATGAAATTTTATAAAATATTTTTTTTAGCTTAATTAATTAAAAAAGTTTATCAAAAAAACGTATAACAATTTATTAAATTGTTTAAACAATTAATTATTGATATATTTTTCATTAACTGTATTTAGGGCTAGAAATTTCTAGTTTTTCACAATTGTGCAATTTTTCATAAGTAAAACATCTACTAATGATAAAAAATAAAAAACAAGTTGTTCATTTCATGATCATTAAGCTTCCTCAATATAATATATACCAATTGTTTAATTTTTTATTTTAGAATAATTATTTTAAAGTGTTAAGATAAAATGTCAAAAAATACAAAATTTCAATTTTTTGTGAAAATTTAAAATATTTATTAATTCTATAAATTTTGATAAAATATATACTTTATATACATGAATCGATTCGTTTTTATGTCAGGAATGCAATTTTGACAAGAATTAATAAAAATTTTAATATAGAAAAAAGTTACTTCAAAAAATCCAAAAATTATTTTATCAAAAATTAAAAAATTGTTGAAAAAAATTTTTTTTTTTAGATATTTTTGAAAATCTTTTGAATCAAATAATATTTATTGGAGTCAATTAAATGGTATTTGAACCAATAATTTCAGTATTTGAATCAAATACCATTTAATTGACTCCAATAAATATTATTTGATTCAATTAAATATTTAATGGATAATAGTCAATTAATCGGTTAATTGAAGCAATTAAATTTTTTTTCAGTGTATTGCTTTTAATATTCAATTATTATCTAAAATTTAAACTAAAATTAATTTTTAAATCAATTTTTATTAGAAAACTCAAACAGAATTCAATTATTAAAATACAAAATTAAATAATTTATTGAATAATTGAATGTTTCTTAAAATTGAATTCTCATAAAGAATTGTAACAATAAATTTTTAAATAATTAAATTCTTTTGACAAATTTTAATAAAATTTTTAAGAATAATTACATTTTTTCGAGGAATTCAATAAAAATTGTATTAAAAATAATTGAAATTCTGCAATGAGTTTTATTATTTATCAAAATAATTGATTTCCTAATAAGAATTTTATTATATACCAAAATAATTGAATCCCTGTAAAAATTTTATTATTTATGAAAATAATTTAATGATTGCAAAGAGATTTATAAAAAAATTTGTAAATAATGAAATTTCTGTTAAATTTTTATTATTTTTTGAAAATAAATCTTCGCGCTACCAACGATTTTTTATAACACGGGCTCCGATGCGGTCACCCGGGGCCAAACGGACGCCCGACACGACACGACTCACATGTGGAATGGGCTGCAAAGAGAAACATTCAATGTGTCAAATTGTGAAACATTGAATGTTTCTTCTTTGAGAGCAGACGTGGCGAAAAATGTACTTTTTCGTTTCAAATCATTCTGCAGGTCACAATTTTTAACCAAAATGACTTTTCTTTTTTTCTAAATCTTCGTAGATAAATTCTCTATGGATCTTTCGAGCTCGATTTTGGTTTTTACACCATTTTTTAATAACAATAAATATTTACAGAATCATGAAATTTTATAAAATATTTTTTTTAGCTTAATTAATTAAAAAAGTTTATCAAAAAAACGTATAACAATTTATTAAATTGTTTAAACAATTAATTATTGATATATTTTTCATTAACTGTATTTAGGGCTAGAAATTTCTAGTTTTTCACAATTGTGCAATTTTTCATAAGTAAAACATCTACTAATGATAAAAAATAAAAAACAAGTTGTTCATTTCATGATCATTAAGCTTCCTCAATATAATATATACCAATTGTTTAATTTTTTATTTTAGAATAATTATTTTAAAGTGTTAAGATAAAATGTCAAAAAATACAAAATTTCAATTTTTTGTGAAAATTTAAAATATTTATTAATTCTATAAATTTTGATAAAATATATACTTTATATACATGAATCGATTCGTTTTTATGTCAGGAATGCAATTTTGACAAGAATTAATAAAAATTTTAATATAGAAAAAAGTTACTTCAAAAAATCCAAAAATTATTTTATCAAAAATTAAAAAATTGTTGAAAAAAATTTTTTTTTTTAGATATTTTTGAAAATCTTTTGAATCAAATAATATTTATTGGAGTCAATTAAATGGTATTTGAACCAATAATTTCAGTATTTGAATCAAATACCATTTAATTGACTCCAATAAATATTATTTGATTCAATTAAATATTTAATGGATAATAGTCAATTAATCGGTTAATTGAAGCAATTAAATTTTTTTTCAGTGTATTGCTTTTAATATTCAATTATTATCTAAAATTTAAACTAAAATTAATTTTTAAATCAATTTTTATTAGAAAACTCAAACAGAATTCAATTATTAAAATACAAAATTAAATAATTTATTGAATAATTGAATGTTTCTTAAAATTGAATTCTCATAAAGAATTGTAACAATAAATTTTTAAATAATTAAATTCTTTTGACAAATTTTAATAAAATTTTTAAGAATAATTACATTTTTTCGAGGAATTCAATAAAAATTGTATTAAAAATAATTGAAATTCTGCAATGAGTTTTATTATTTATCAAAATAATTGATTTCCTAATAAGAATTTTATTATATACCAAAATAATTGAATCCCTGTAAAAATTTTATTATTTATGAAAATAATTTAATGATTGCAAAGAGATTTATAAAAAAATTTGTAAATAATGAAATTTCTGTTAAATTTTTATTATTTTTTGAAAATAAATCTTCGCGCTACCAACGATTTTTTATAACACGGGCTCCGATGCGGTCACCCGGGGCCAAACGGACGCCCGACACGACACGACTCACATGTGGAATGGGCTGCAAAGAGAAACATTCAATGTGTCAAATTGTGAAACATTGAATGTTTCTTCTTTGAGAGCAGACGTGGCGAAAAATGTACTTTTTCGTTTCAAATCATTCTGCAGGTCACAATTTTTAACCAAAATGACTTTTCTTTTTTTCTAAATCTTCGTAGATAAATTCTCTATGGATCTTTCGAGCTCGATTTTGGTTTTTACACCATTTTTTAATAACAATAAATATTTACAGAATCATGAAATTTTATAAAATATTTTTTTTAGCTTAATTAATTAAAAAAGTTTATCAAAAAAACGTATAACAATTTATTAAATTGTTTAAACAATTAATTATTGATATATTTTTCATTAACTGTATTTAGGGCTAGAAATTTCTAGTTTTTCACAATTGTGCAATTTTTCATAAGTAAAACATCTACTAATGATAAAAAATAAAAAACAAGTTGTTCATTTCATGATCATTAAGCTTCCTCAATATAATATATACCAATTGTTTAATTTTTTATTTTAGAATAATTATTTTAAAGTGTTAAGATAAAATGTCAAAAAATACAAAATTTCAATTTTTTGTGAAAATTTAAAATATTTATTAATTCTATAAATTTTGATAAAATATATACTTTATATACATGAATCGATTCGTTTTTATGTCAGGAATGCAATTTTGACAAGAATTAATAAAAATTTTAATATAGAAAAAAGTTACTTCAAAAAATCCAAAAATTATTTTATCAAAAATTAAAAAATTGTTGAAAAAAATTTTTTTTTTTTAGATATTTTTGAAAATCTTTTGAATCAAATAATATTTATTGGAGTCAATTAAATGGTATTTGAACCAATAATTTCAGTATTTGAATCAAATACCATTTAATTGACTCCAATAAATATTATTTGATTCAATTAAATATTTAATGGATAATAGTCAATTAATCGGTTAATTGAAGCAATTAAATTTTTTTTCAGTGTATTGCTTTTAATATTCAATTATTATCTAAAATTTAAACTAAAATTAATTTTTAAATCAATTTTTATTAGAAAACTCAAACAGAATTCAATTATTAAAATACAAAATTAAATAATTTATTGAATAATTGAATGTTTCTTAAAATTGAATTCTCATAAAGAATTGTAACAATAAATTTTTAAATAATTAAATTCTTTTGACAAATTTTAATAAAATTTTTAAGAATAATTACATTTTTTCGAGGAATTCAATAAAAATTGTATTAAAAATAATTGAAATTCTGCAATGAGTTTTATTATTTATCAAAATAATTGATTTCCTAATAAGAATTTTATTATATACCAAAATAATTGAATCCCTGTAAAAATTTTATTATTTATGAAAATAATTTAATGATTGCAAAGAGATTTATAAAAAAATTTGTAAATAATGAAATTTCTGTTAAATTTTTATTATTTTTTGAAAATAAATCTTCGCGCTACCAACGATTTTTTATAACACGGGCTCCGATGCGGTCACCCGGGGCCAAACGGACGCCCGACACGACACGACTCACATGTGGAATGGGCTGCAAAGAGAAACATTCAATGTGTCAAATTGTGAAACATTGAATGTTTCTTCTTTGAGAGCAGACGTGGCGAAAAATGTACTTTTTCGTTTCAAATCATTCTGCAGGTCACAATTTTTAACCAAAATGACTTTTCTTTTTTTCTAAATCTTCGTAGATAAATTCTCTATGGATCTTTCGAGCTCGATTTTGGTTTTTACACCATTTTTTAATAACAATAAATATTTACAGAATCATGAAATTTATAAAATATTTTTTTTAGCTTAATTAATTAAAAAAGTTTATCAAAAAAACGTATAACAATTTATTAAATTGTTTAAACAATTAATTATTGATATATTTTTCATTAACTGTATTTAGGCTAGAAATTTCTAGTTTTTCACAATTGTGCAATTTTTCATAAGTAAAACATCTACTAATGATAAAAATAAAAACAAGTTGTTCATTTCATGATCATTAAGCTTCCTCAATATAATATATACCATTGTTTAATTTTTTATTTTAGAATAATTATTTTAAAGTGTTAAGATAAAATGTCAAAAAATACAAATTTCAATTTTTTGTGAAAATTTAAAATATTTATTAATTCTATAAATTTTGCTAAAATATATACTTTATATACATGAATCGATTCGTTTTATGTCAGGCAATGCATTTTGACAAGAATTAATAAAATTTTAATATAGAAAAAGGTATACTTCAAAAAATCCAAAAATTTATTTTATCAAAAATTACAAAAAATTGTTGAAAAAAATTTTTTTTTTAGATATTTTTGAAAATCTTTTGAATCAAATAATATTTATTGGAGTCAATTAAATGGTATTTGAACAATAATTTCAGTATTTGAATCAAATACCATTTAATTGACTCCAATAAATATATTGATTCAATTTAAATTAGTAATGGATTAGTCATTAATCGTTAATTTGAAGCAGTGTATTAAATTTTTTTTCAGTGTATGGCTTTTAATAGTCAATTTTATCTAACAATTTAAACTAAATTATTTTTAAATCAATTTTTATTATAAAACTTCAACAGAATTCAATGATTAAAATACAAAATTAAATCAATTTTTGAAATAATTGAATGTTTCTTAAATTGATTCGTCATAAAGAATTGTAACATAAATTTTTAAATAATTAATTCTTTTGACAAATTTTAATAAAATTTTTAA